>NC_134313.1:65314131-65614131 GCF_964195595.1 Calonectris borealis | reverse complement strand
ACACTTTTGATGGGACTTTAGGCTGTAGGTAGTAGCAGAGCTAGAATTATCCTACAGATTCCCTCCCAAGAGGGCACGTGAAGTCAGCTGCTTCCCTGCTGGGACCTGTAGTCCTACAAACAAGTGTATTCCAGCTGCCAAAAGCAAGAACTGCTCAGAGGGTCCTGATACACAGATTTCACCCAGCAGTCATTAGCACCAATTACAATGACAATCTTCTAAAACTAGCAAACACTGCAGTACAACAGGATTTTGAACGCCACTATCCAAATGCTAGTTTAGCAATTTTCGTATGGGTCTTATGCTGTGACATGTAGTGATTAGGGACTTCAAAGGAGGAACATATCAAGTGGATTGTTCCCTAGGATGAGATTATCATTACCATTCTCATAAGCACATATATTCCTCAGGTGAAGAAAAGCAGTCCAGATAACTACAAATAAGGAGGGGACTCATCCCATTAAGGATCCTTCTGTATCTGGTAAGGGAGCAGTGCACTCTTGTGACAAATGTAACACTTCTGGAAGAGCCTAGAAGTCTTTTGGAAGACATTGAAACTTCAGTCAGTATCTTTACAGCCTACGATTCTAAGGTCCAACACCAGCCTGCTGTTAAAAACATTTTTGTTGCAGGTGCTCTGTTCATGTTCAGTTAGAAAAGTATTTAAAATACATTTAATACACCGTCCAAAATGTAACATAACATGCTTAACTGATCTGGATCCCAAGGTTTACTATAAACAACAAAGGTTTTAACAGGAAGCTCAGACTGTGTGGCAGGAAAGACATTATCCCACAGCTCAACAGGCTACTGCCTGTCTAGGCCACTACCCACAAGACCCTTGTGTGATGATCCTAGCCAGAAGACCATCAGACATCAAGGAATTAGTGGTCCACATAGTTAGCCTGAGTACTCCCAAGCCTGTGCTGTGCTATGCTGCACATGCAGCTTCGCCCTCCTGCCTGTATTGTGCTGTACATGTCCTCAGGCTGCAAGATAAACTTCACCAGCTGACTGTAGCTCACAGGCAGTTCCCACTTGGTACCAGCGATTACACCACCTGCATGTCCTTGTCCTTCCAAGTGCTGCAAGAAGTTCTCATGTGAATATCCCTTTTGTTTGGCAGTGGAATCAAACAGCTTGAATAAATAAAATGGGATAACATTTCTATGAATGGGATCTGCACAACATGCTGCACACTGATTGGATGCTCACTAGACACTGCACAGCTTGGGGTGCCCAGCATCTGAAGGGACATAAGATTATCTATCTCTTTCTTTATAGTGATAGCTCTAATAAACAGCATTTTAAATGATACTTTATGGAGTCTAAGTGCCTTTCTTACTGGGATCATAAGAAGCCTGGTGCAAAACACCTTGTCTCCTAAAGGGAGTTGTTCTACTAAGCTGACATGGGGATGCTCACATACCTTTTGTTTCCCAATATCCATAAGTTGGGTTGTGCCTCCCAGTCGCTCAATATCCTTCGCAGCAACCTCCATCATGCATCTGATTTCAGCCCTCTTCTCCGGCCATGCTGACACACTCTGGATTGCCACCCATTGAGCCAGCCGCTACAGAAGGACAGAAAAGTTAAAGGTTTCACTACACATGAATTATGGCATGGGAGGCACTATACAAATACAACACCTTGCAATTCAACTAATACTAGTTTAGTCAAGCTTAAACTTGAGGCAAATTAGCTCTGTCCTCTCCTCAAAGGAGTACTCTAACCATTGATACCACACTCAAAAGCTCTCTAAAACCTCACTTTCTTACAGTTGACCCTGCAGTGTAGCACAAAGTCTACAGATACAGAAGATAGGCTTAAGACAGCTTGTGCATATTGTGCCTTTCTGGTTGCCATTCTTTAAGAATCCAGAACCAGCAAATGTCCTTCGGGCTTCTCAGAAAAGCTGCCTTAGCTTCCCCCCCCCCCGATATGTGATCAGTGAGAGCAACTGTCAGAAGTCAAGTTGAACACTTGGTGTAATTCTTGCCTGGGAGTTTACAGTGCTATACCACCAATTCCTTCACAGGCAAAAGGGACTGCAATACAAAGTGCAATTAAATAGCAGGTTAAACAGCAAAGTACAGAAGGCAACCTCTCCCTCTGTCCCCAAACATGAACAGTTTCGTATGAGAAAGCTTTATTGCAGCCTTGTTTATATCCTTTCTCTCCCATCTCAAAAGGGGAGAGACAGTATAAACCTAGTTTGGCATTTGGGAGCTAGTATCAAACTTCTACCTCTACATAAGTCACTGCTTGCACTATACAGTAATAGAGCATTTCCTAATAAATCTACGATGGAGATTTATGTCTCTCAACAGAACTATCCCTAAAATTAAGAAACAGTTTTCTGGTTTGACTCAAACCAGTCACACCTGCTGCCTGCTCCCCTCCCCAATTACTTGGCATTACTCTATTATTGGGCATATTATACAGGTATAACAACAAGCTTGAAGCTGACCACTTATCAGCTTTTAAAATCCCATAGCTATCTGTGCTGCAGGACAAAACTCTGAAATAAAACTTACCTGAATGTAGAGGTCCTGGTGTTCATCAATGTATTTAAAAAGTGTTTCAAGAGCAGACATTTTCTGACCAGAATGGTGTTGCTGAAGATTCTGTGACAGAAAAATAATTTAGCCTCCACAGGTTTCAGAAGCAACAGTTCAGAAGCAACAAGCCACAGAAGACTTTCACCTTTCAACTGCTAATGCCACACACCAAGCTGTGTGAATATAAAACTTGAGGCCACTCCCTCTCATGAAATCACACAGTGAAGTGGCTTAACAAAAGTATATTTAATCTCAATACCACTGTTTCTGCCTCTCCCCCCAAAATAACTTTGGAAGTTAAACTAAGCAAGCTTGCCTATGGAGATACTTCAATCAAGTCATGTACTTCAGTTTATTGCAAAATTACAGGCAAAATGTTACTCAAGTGAAATCTACCCTTTGAAGTTGCATTTTATTGTAAGAGTTCAACTAATAGTGTGCCATAGGCTTGAATCCTAGTAGCTAGGTCCAAGAAAGCACCACAATTACTTTGTGCTCTACAAAGGAGGTTAAAAGCAGGCAGCTTAAGAACTGTGTTTTCTTCAGCTTTAAAGTCCTAACCTGCCACTCAGCCTTCCCAAAGAAGGTCAGAGTGAAGCCAGAGGAACAGAAACCAGCCCCAGCAGGCCATGAGCAAGTGGTCAGTGACTGGTTCAGTGCTACCACTTCCTTTTTTTGTTTTGGTTTCAACTGAAGCTCATGTGAGAAAAATCCAAGACCTCTCCCCTCCTCAGTTTTCTGTCTTCCTCACCCATCCAAAATCCACATTTAAAAGACATACTGTCCACTGAACCAACAAAACCAACAAGCTTAAACTTAGTTCTCAAGTTAGAACTAAAGATACAGCACCTCCTCTAAGCCAGGAAAATAATGAGCTTTAGAAACATGCCTCTGAAATCCAAGTGCCTGGACCATGAGAATAACTCCAATGTCTGTGTACTACACTGAACAACCATGTTCAGCAGCACCAACTGCTGTGATTCAGTATTTTGTTCAGTCAGCTTTATGCCTTTCTTCCACTTCTATGTGGAAGTCACAAGACAAGTATGATAGTTGTTAAAACATTTGACTGTTTGTCTTAGGATTTCTTGAACAGCTGACTACCCCATACAGCTGAAATGAATACTTTCAAGCTGCAGGTTGTCCCACACAACATACTGCAATATAAGCACATCCTACCACCCCAAATCTACAAAAGACTTACAGAACAGATTTTCTTTCAAGCAGGGTTATACTTACATAGATCACTCATGTCTGACATACAAAAATCCCTTCACTCACTGGAGGTGGCTTTTATTTAATTTACAGCATCCATCCAGTTAAAATTTGGATAATGAGTTTTAAGCATTGATTAGAACAACCCCGAAGTGCCAGACAGCTCAAGCATTCTATTCAATAGTCAGGAATGGTGAAAACTGAATGCCTTCAAAAGGACTATATACACATAACCAATGCTTCTCACTGAAGCCTGGTTTCCCTTATGAAGCCACCATACTCAGATGCAGTTAGAGCTCAGGCATGATTAATCTGGAGCTTTTCAGAGAAACCAGCACACAGGCATCAGCCCTGTGCACCTGACACTCGCCTTCACTCAACCAGTTCCTATAGCAACATCAGGACTTCAGCTTCACAGCACAGACAAAATACAACATATTACATGGAGGATGATATTCTGTCCAACACAAACAAGATCTGGACTACTTGCTAAGTCAGGGACTACTTTAAGTATCATCTTAAACAGTTAAATATCTTTAAAAATTAGGAGGTCATTGAATTACTCAAGTCTCACTGTAGAGCTGCAAAAAATCTGCCCCAGACAGCTTCAAACTTAGAAAAGCAAATGTAGCTTATTGCACAGCACAAGCTGGATATTACTTCCCCTCCCCTCTTAAAAATCAGGGCTAGAATTTCCTGTAGGTCCTTCAGGCTGGAGAACTGAATCCTTCCTACCTGCATGAAAGAGGTTCCGCAGTTTGACCTTTTCACAGCACTGTAACAGTTGTATTATGAAATAAGATAACCCAAGGGACTATCAGTGCACTGTGACAACTTTGCCCACCTTACCCACAGGCAAGATGAGTACCCAGATGGGAGCATTTCATCAGGTTAGGAGAGGCCTGTAGCCACCCCGGAGCACCCACCGCCCTCCACAAGCCGCTAGAAGTAGCAGCATACAAACCCCACATCCACATCACAGGCCCTGCTCTTTGGGCTGAGGTCGACTTAAAGGTCAAATTTGTGACTTTACAAGGTTTTGCAGCAAAAGGGAAAGTTCACCGTAGCCCCCAGCTCTGTGACCGCAGAGAGGCAAGCCTCAGGGCGGGAGGGAGGCACATCGCAGGTTGCCTAAGGACAGGGGGAGGCTCACGGGCAGAGAGGACAAGCGTGGGGAGGGGGACAGCGGCAGCTTCCCTCAGAGGAGCAGCCGCGCCCCGGGAGAGCCGGCGGGGCTGAGACACGAGGCCGGGCAGGCGCTTCCTACAGCGGGACACCGTGCAAGGCCCGGCCTGGGGGGGAGGCCGCGCATCTGGCACCCGCCGGAGCCGCCCCGCAAGGCCGCGGCGCGGGAGCGGCCGCCGGCAGGCCGGGCGCGGCCCCGCGCTCCGGGCCACAACGCGAAGGGAACCAGGCCCTCCCTCCTCCACCGCCAGCACCGCCACTCACATCCCGCCCGCCGTCCCGGCTCCCTCTGGCAGGCGGCGACGACCGCCGCGCCGCTT
Organism: Calonectris borealis; assembly: GCF_964195595.1. Classification (NCBI taxonomy): domain Eukaryota; kingdom Metazoa; phylum Chordata; class Aves; order Procellariiformes; family Procellariidae; genus Calonectris; species Calonectris borealis. The sequence continues at coordinate 65,608,850 of NC_134313.1, read as the reverse complement.
TAAATACCCCCGTGCCGGCCCCGCCCCGCGCCGCACGCCGCGGTGGCCAATCCGCGGGCAAAGAGAGGGCGGCCCGGAGGCCTCGCGCGGCCCCGGGGCGGGGCTCGCCGCAAGACGGGGCGGGGCCGCGGCGCTGTCGTCCTGCCGGGGGCGGGGCGGGAAGGGGGCGCCCCGGGGCCCGGCGGGGGCGGGGGGTGAGCGGGGCCCTGTCGGGCTGCTGGGGGCATCGCCTCGGGGTAGTCGAGTGCTACCCCTCACTCGTGAAACGTTATGAGCGAGGACATAAATAGTATGAGACAAATATGAGAAGTAATATGGGAATATAACATGGGAGAATAAATTTGGGAGATGTTGGCCAGAGCCTGTTTGGACAACTGAATTATTCCAACCGGAGATGGGAGTGTCCTTATGACCTTGTTACATTTATGGGTTAGGTAGATTTGATAGATTTCAATAGATTTAGATGTGGTTTAGATAGATTAGAAAAGGAAAGTGTAGTATGAATGGTAAGATGCAAAACTGAAGATCACCTGGTGAGGAGTTTCCTTAGCTCCTAACAATGTTGGAAGGGCATCAAGTCATTCCAAGTGCAGAAAGATAGAAGTTCAGGTAGGGCTTGCTGATACCCTGCCCCTGACCTAAATGAAGCAAGGCCGTGTAAGATGGGAACTGCTAAAGCCGCTTCTGTTCATGAGTAATTGAATAGCTCTGATACGTTAGCTGTTAACCACGTATGGGTACAATAATTTGGTAACTAATACTGTTTTATGGACATTCGTAAAAGAACTGTAAAAATGGTGGTTGGCCCCAGGCTGTAGTAAAAGTATTTGTTAGGTGAATTGCTGAGGGAGGTTCACCACTCAGTCAAGCCTATTGGGCAGGTGGTCCTCACTGCCACAAATATTAGGAAAGGGGCTGGTGACATCTGCTGAGGGCGTGAGGCCAGGATATGGAGTCAGGACAGAGAAGGAGAATGGAACAATGCGATGACCCTGAGGATCGCAGAAATAAAGCCAGGATGAAATTCGGTGGCTGGGGGCTCATGAGCTGGAAATGAGTGAGAAGGAGCGGGGCATGCCGGCTGGTCTCGGGAGGTCCGGGAACTACCAGGAGCTGCCACGGGAGAGAACTACATACTGCGGGGAGCGGGCGGGGGTTGCCTGGTAAGTGCTAGGACCTTGCCCAAGGCTGTGGCGAGTGCTGTCCCACGCCGACCGCCGGGCACAGCGCCAGTCACCCACGGACAGCAGGGCCCTGGGGGCGGCTCGGAGGACCCGAGAAGCAGTCCCTGAGCATGCGGATCTGGCTGAAGTAACCTGCAGAGAGGACTGCGGAGGGACGTGGTTGCAAGCTCTCTGTACGCTGGGGTTAACGCAAGGGGGGAGGAAAATAGCGACAGTGGCTGCCCGGGGCTGGGGCTGCCCCGGTGCCCCCGGCTGCCTGGCCTGGGGTGGGACGGGCCCTGGCTGCTGGGCCCTGCCCTGTTGGACCCCCGCGGGGAGCCCCCCCACCCCTGGCACCCCAGGGAGCCCCTGGCACCAGCGCACCCGGCACTGCTCCGTGTGGGTGGAAGAGCAGATGGCAACATCAACTGCACTGGGACAAATGTAGCTTAGAAACGGGAATAAAGTTTCCATCCACGCTTACATTAGGGAAAACCTTGTGCAGGAGCAATAGGAAAGAAAAAGATAAAAAAAGAAAGCATGCATTTATGAAAGCTACTATGTGACACGACATGGGATGATTCTGGTGACCTCTCTCCATGCCCATGTTCCTACATGGAAGTAATTTTTGTTACTTTTTTCTCACATCCAAAACAACCCCCACAAACCAAAAATACGAATCAAGGACACAAGCTGCAAAAAAAGAAAAACATTAGGGAAGCATACAGTGAAGATATTGTGTACTGTATTATCAGAGTTTTCTGCAAGCCCGTGCTGATTTAAAATCCACACAGGATTATGTGAAGAACAAACACAGAAACCACACAGGGGCTTACCCAAGTGAAAACAACAAAAACTTTTTTGAAGGATAAGAGCCCCAATTATCAGCTTTGAGGGCCTTGTAAATTGTCTTTGTTTTACAAGGCTGGTAATTTGGAGGTGGAAAGAATATGTGCATCCATAAAAATCCTTTGGGAGCAGAGGAGAAAGGAAGGGTAGGAAAAGACACATCTGTCAGGAATGGTTTAGGGACAGAGGGTGACAAAGCAAGATACCTTACAAAGAAAATATAAGGATGCTGGGCCTTCTCCGGTCCAGGCGAAGCTATCTAAACACCTAAGCTGCTCTGTTTCTTTTTTTTAGTGTGTTCTCTTTGAAATAGTTTTGTTGTACAGAAGTAATTTGTAGATACTTGTGCCATTGCTTCTGAATCGCGGGGGTATAGCGTGTATGAGACGGCTGAAGCCACAGCAGCTGAGTAGGTGAGGGGCCTGAAACCGAAGCCCTGCTCTGAGGAGAGGACAACTGCGTCAATCAGCCTTGCGGGCCGACAGGGATCCCATTGCCGTAATAGCTGCGAAACCATGAAATGGGACAGAAAGCTTCTATGGAAGCTACAGTAAACATACAAAATCTCACTCTCGTTTCTTTTGAAATTAATTTCAAGTGGCATTCGTGTCCCTGTATGCAGGTGTGTGGCATCTAAAGATCTCACATTGCTCAATTCCTTTCCTTTCTCCTGAGTAAGATAAACACACGACAGTTACTGTGCTGGTTTTGGCTGGGATAGAGTGGATTTTCTTCACAGGAGCTGGTATGGGGCTATGGTTTGGATTTGTGCTGGAAACAGCGTTGATAACACAGGGATGTGTTAGTTACTGCTGAGCAGTGCTTGCACAGAGTCAAGGCCTCTTCTGCTTCTCACCCCACCCCACCAGCGAGCAGGCTGGGGGTGCACAAGAAGCTGGGAGGGGACACAGCCGGGACAGCTGACCCCAGCTAACCAAAGGGCTATTCCATACCATATGGCGTCATGCTCAGCATATAAAGCTGGGGGAAGAAGAAGGAAGGGGGACGTTCGGAGTGATGGCGTTTGTCTTCCCAAGCAACCGTTATGCGTGATGGAGCCCTGCTTTCCTGGAGATGGCTGAACACCTGTCTGCAGATGGGAAGCAGTGAATGAATTCCTTGTTTTGCTTTGCTTGCGTGCGCGGCTTTTGCTTTCCCTATTACGCTGTCTTTATCTCACAAGTTTTCTCACTTTTACTCTTCCGATTCTCTCCCCCATCCCACCAGGGGGGAGTAAGTGAGCGGCTGTGTGGGGCTCAGTTGCCGGCTGGGGTTAAACCACGACCGTTACTTTACTGCACTTTTGAGAGGAAAAAATGAAACAACATGAAAAGCTGTAAATTAGTTGTCTTCAGCCTCTTTAATTTATCTTGCTATTTCCTGCTGTCTTCCCCTTTTCCTCTTTATTTTGTATGGTTCTGCTTAGGTGGGTCACAAGCCCCATTTTCTAAACATTGGGTGCTCACACTGCATTACGTGGACTGCTAGATAGAAAGGAAAGTTTGTATATGCAGGCTTGCAGAACAGTGCAGCTTTGTTGGATTTACTTGCTTTCCTGCACACAACAGTTTTTGGACTGGTGACAGTAAATGTAAAGCACTAGCATAGGCAGGTTGCAACTGATATTTAAGGAATTCCTCACTGATTGCTTTAATCCCTTCTAAACTTCAGTGTGTCCTATTTATATCACACCCATGTACATGGCATCTATACAGACATTTTGACTCCACTAGCATTGCTTACCTTAAATACACTAATCTGGGTAATGACTTGAAAGCTTCAAGACAGCATTTTTTGCAGATTCTTCCCTCCTTTTGTATTTTCAAATGCAGAAGGCAGAGTGTGTTAACTTCTGCAGATTGCACACGTGGGTGTATATGGGTCAAGCTGGCATGTCCAGGGGATTCCCTGAGGTTTTGGTTCTCTTTTTTTCCCAGGTGCTTCACAAGATAGGGGGGTGTTTCATACAACCAACCTGCATTGTAGACCTCATGAAATCAACTTAAGGTCCCGGAGCACATTTATGAGGCAAAGGAGATTTGAAAAGTACATGTTAACCCTCATCTCTTAGGCCCATGATTGTTGGGAATACCTCATTACTGCTGTGTTAAAAAACATACTTCTCTTCCACTCTTCTGGAGTCTGAAAGCCATTAAGATGTCACCAGACTCTGTTACTGAATGCACATAAGTAGGTTGATGTATCTGTAAGATTTATGTAAAATTTATGTACGTCAACACTTTATACCAACCCTTGTTGGGTTTTGTATCCTCTCTGCGGATGTTCATATTAACATATGTGGGATCAAGTCCATAGCCCTCTGAGACACATCAGGTTTTCTTCCAAATTAATTTCTGCCCTCCTCCTGATACAAGAGAGAGATTAGAGATATTGACAAACGAGCAAATTAGATATGGACAAACTGGATTGACTGGTGGCAGCAGGCCACCAGGATGGTTAGATGGGCTGGAGAACATGAGGTATGGAAATGGCTAAGAGAGATGGGCTTCTTCAGCCTGAAGATGGGAAGGCCAAGTGGTATCAAATGGCTGTCTGCTATTAACTAAAGGAAGCGTACAGAGAAGGAGACAGGTCACCCTCAGAGGTACACCGCAAAATGACAAGAAGCAACAGTCACAGGTTGCAGCAAGAGAAATACTGAGTAGATATAAGGTGGAAGCGGCTGAGCACTGGAACAAGTTGTCCAAGAGGCTGTGGAGTTTCCACCCATGGAGATACTTGCCAGGGAACAGCAGGGACTGGCTGAGGTGACCCAGCGAGGGTGACCCAGCACAGGCATGCATTCCCACAGTGTCTGAACATGGCAGGCAGAGCCAGGAGCTGGTGACAGGGTCCATCAATGGCCCTAGATATGGCAAGCGAGGAGCCAGGTCCAGGGTCCAGCCAGAGAGTCCTGTGAGGAGCAAAAGGAGATGGGGCCAGAGACCAGGCTGGAGGCAAAGGTGCAACATGGGTCCAAAGCCCAGGCAGGAGGCAGGGGACAGGGACAGGGACAGGACTGGAAACAAACACCAGTGCTCTGAAGCACTGCCAGCCCTGCCCGTCCCTGCTCACCCCTGCCCGGCCATGGGTCCCTCAAACCCAGCCCACTCCTGGGCCCACATGCTGGCCCAGCTTCAGTCCATTCAGAGGGGTGGTGGGACAGGCCCTGGCTGGGGAGGTGTGGAGAAGAATTCTGGAATCAGGAGTTCCGGATAGGACTTTGGCTATGCTACAAAATCATAAACAAAAAAGGGGGAGATGTGGAGAAGAATTAAGAGGTGGCCTAATGAGTACCAGCTGATTGAAGAACAGAAACAGGTGAAGGGAATTGTGAGCAGACAGTGATTGTTGATGGAAGGAAGATATAAGAGAGGCAATGGAGAGAGACAAGGGAGAGAGGTGCAATGGAGAGAGAGATGGGAGGGCTGCCCTGTTATGATAAAGGCTATGCATGCATGCATGCATGCATGCATGCATGCAAGCAACAACAGGGAGGACGTGCTCTGCCGGACCACCTGGGGAGTTCCCACTGCTCCTGGCCCCCGGGACCACAGGGAGCCCCTGGCCCACCCAGTGCCATGACAGTGGGGTCCACCTATCTCTTGGTCAACCAAGAGACAACTTATCTACAAACACAGGTCTAAGATCCATCCAGGAGGCAGGGCCAGAGCTTTGGGCAGTGTTGGACTGGGTGATCTCCAAAAATCCCTTCCAACCAAAACTAATCTGTTATTCCAAGAATCTACGATCTGACCAGGCTTGAACAAAGAGTCTTAGAAGGCTTAGAAGAGATATCAGTCAACATTTTTTTTTTGGCTTTGCACTGATACTTGAAGGAAAACTTGGGGTAAAGGCAGAATCCCAAGTGAAAGCATGAGACTAAATTAAAGGTAATTCACTTGAAATATTTAAAGAGCTGTTGCAGCAAGCAAAAGGGATCATTTCTCCATAGTGAACAGAACAAGAAGAACAGGTTTACATCACACCAAAAAAGTTGAAACTGGGAATCTAGAAACATTTTCGAACAGTAAAGATTACGAAGTTGTGTACTAAGTGTGGCTTGGATGGAATTAATGTTCTTCATAGCAGTCCGTATGGTGCTGTGTTTTAGACGGGTGACCAAAACTGTGTTGATAACACACCAGTGTTTTAGCTATTGCTGACCAGTGCTTGCACAGTGTGGGGTGCCTGTATGTCCGAGTCCCTGGTCAGAATCCTGTTGGAGTGTGCCGTGTCCCTACATTGGACTATGCACCCAGCTTTTGCTGTTGTGGACAAAGATGTGCAATGCTGCAATTGCAGCAAGAACTGAATCTAAGTCCAGAGTCCTGGTCCTATGATCCTTCTTCCCGTCCTTGTACAATGGGGCACCAGTACCAAATGGGACCCATGTGGCTCGGCAGCCCAAGTAATAATAAACACTAAAAGACCCTTCTTCCTCTCTTTGCTCTGTCCCTTTCTCTGCCCCAGCATTTGTTGGCTGTTCCTTTTGTCATCTCCAGTGTCCTCTCACTATACTGAGCCTGGCAAGTGAGGGTTTGTATTCCCAGGGCACGTATCGCCCCGTGGCTCCATGCAATCCAACTCAGAACAGAGACATCTGCGTTGATCCCCCGTGAGTCCCGCAGGGTCGGGCTGCTGTGCAGCAGACCGATGAGCCTGTCTGAGCACAGCGCTACAGCAGGGCGGCTCTGTGCTGCTGTGCTAGGTTGACTTTCTGGCTTGGCACAAGCTTGAGGAGTTTTGCTCTGTGCCCTGCCATGGTGGGTTGGATGCTCAGAATGCCCAGGGTTCTCAGGGTTTTTCCCCTTCCTCACTGATTCCTACGAACCCTGTCCTGTCCCCAACCTCCTGGCTCAGTGGTGGTTGCATCGAACCTTTCTGCAACTCTGGTAGCCCCTACATCAATAAGATTGTAAGTTTGCTGTTAAAAACCACACTCAAAAGCTTGACTTCAAATCCTCCAATGTCTTCACAAAGTACCAAAACTTGATTACTCTAAGCCTTTAGTAGTCACTAGCTGCTTAACTAAGCCAATTCAGGACACCATAGATCTTGAAGTCTCTCATCTTAGGCTCTAGGTTTATCTGCAAACCGTGAGCGCACAAAGTAGAATACAAGGGTCTTGCTGTGCACTGCTGGATAATTCTTCACTCCTTTTTTCCTGGATTTATACAAGGTGGCTTTGCCCCTCCCTGTACGTGCTATTTTCCTGAGTCTGTACACAATATTGCAATCTGTGTTTTCCATGTCCTCTGGTCAGGATGCGGCAGTGACATATTGGAAATGTCGCTCTTAGGAACCCAAAATAAACCTGAAGACTGGCTAACCTGTCTAGAGGGCTGGAGAGACTGTCTCTAATTAAAGAGAGTGGCAGAGAGCCAGACAAAAAGAAACTCTTCTAAATTTAATGTGCAGATTGCCCAAATATTAATGTGATTTTGGCAGCACGCTCCCCATTGCAGTGCCCTAACGTTGCCCAGGAACAGGCAGTCTTTCTATTTTGGGGATCTTAGGCTCAGAGAAGGCAGGTTCTGTTCCCTCTTCTGATTTTGAGGCACAGGTGTAAGAAGGGTGGGAGAAGCTGTTAGTAAATTGTTCTTCCCCAGCACCTTGGAGGACTGGCTCGCAAACTGCGGAGCCAACATATCTTGGAAAGTCGTTGAATGGGTATGCCAGCTGATTCCTTGTTTGCTGAAGCGTTAGGCCAGCTGTGCCAGTGCTCTAAAAGGAGTAAAAAAGGCACCTACGTCCCTTTGTTCAATGTCTGTTCCTCTGCCTAAGAGTCGCTAAAGCACTCTGTGCTTCTGCCTGCTTGTCCTGAGGCTCTGCGTTAATATAACAAGGCAATGGCTCAAATGGGAACGGTGGGATGTGTGTCATGTAACAAGCAAGTGTAATAGACAGGCAAGCAAAGGGTCAATAGTCCAGCTAGATGCGGCCTGACTGCAAATGAGAACCACAGCCCTTGGAGACTGCTTCAGTCCAGCACTTTTCTTTGGAATAACCACGGAGCCCAAATGCCAAAACCTTTACCCTTTTGCAACTTGATCTCAACTACCCTGTATTTCATCCTAACTTTTCATCCCAACACCATGCCCAGTTTATCCACGCTGAAAGCGCATAGAACATGCCGTGTGCGTGAGTAGATGTCATTTTCAATTTCTCCTTGAATATATTTTGGAGTGTTGGGAGACTTTATTTCGGTCTTTTATAAGTTGTTGATTTGCCAAAGTGAAAGAGAAATATTAAAGAGACTTGGCCAGCGCTGCACGCTCTCCTCGAGGAAATGGAGCTTAAGTGCTTCCCCAGCTGGAAATTTCCTCCAAGGTTGCAGTTCTGCAGGACTGCTTTTCAGTGTCTGTTGTGGTTTCACCATGGTTCCTTTCCTCATCCTTTGGTGGATCTCCCCTCTTCCAGATTGAGGATCACATCCAGAATAATGCAATCCCTGTTTTTAATTTTTGGAGACTTGCTATGAGTTTGTTTGGTAAGAACATATGTATGTGCATCTCTACAGCATGGGCCGAAAGCACGATTTAGTTATATGCAGGAAACAGGGAGTCACAAAAGCAAGGAATATTGAATATTGTCTAGCAATGGCATCTTTGTGTGTTCCTCCTTTTGTGTAGCTTAGTGTAAATCAAAAGTAATTCCACTGATACTGGGTCAGAATTAGGCCTCTTCTTATCTGAAGACACCACTTGCTAAGGATGTGGAAGAAGGACTTCCTTCTACAACACACAAAGTCCTCTGAGCAGACAGATGACTGACAGATGCTGTTGGTGGCAGATAACTTAGCAGTTATAAGGATAGAAAGGGTAAATCATTGGAGAATAAGGAGAACTGAAAAAATGTAAGTGGGGAGGATAATGGGATCGTACTGAAGAAAAATGACAGAAAACATAAGACAGAAAAAGGATGACAACACGTCACTTCAGAAAAAAACTAGGAATAGTAATGCCTATTTAATCGTAAGAAGTTCTGGAGCAAAAGCTTCATTACATAAAGGCATTTTTCAAGCTTCTATGAAGTTCTGCTTTTAAGAAAAAAGGCAAAATTTTGATTATTCATTGCACAAGTGCAGACAGGGACAACTGGGTAGCTAACTTAAGTGGGGATTTTTGTAATCACACATCCTTAAAGCTGAAAGATACTTATACTGCCAAAGCCAACTGAAAACCATGGGATGGCTCCCGCTGACTGCAGTGGCCATTGGCTCCAGCCCATAACAAATTAAGTTTGTTCAAAAGATATGGTATTGCCTTATAAAGTATTTCTCAGTCAATTTAGTCGCTCATCAAAAGACAGCTCGCAAAAACCAATGTGGCCTGGTAGGAAGAGCTGACTCAATGCCAGATTTTAAAATAGCGTAGGAAGCGACGGAGAGGAATGTTACATCTCCTGAAAGACCCATCTACCGGGTAAACCACACGCTTGGCTTTGACGAGAAGCAAATTCTTCTGTCTGTCTGTTCTTTTTGTGTGAGGAATTGCATTGCAAGTAGGGTACAAAGATTGTGCCTGCGGAAGAAGCTATGGGAATCCACTTCTGGGGCTTCTCAGCCACAGACAACTCTGCTCGAAGCAGGAGGCAGTGCCGTGGCACAGGCTATTGATGCCTGTGTAGCAATGACCCCCTCAGAAATAGGCCTGGCCACCAGAACTACTCAGGTTCCTGGAGGATGCTTCTGTGTAACAGGAGGAACGTCGTACAGCACTGGCACTGCCGCTGCTCAGGCAGCGAGACAGGATCGCACACGCAGATTTCTTCTGCAGGAGTAACACAGGGGAGTCACTCGCACTAATGGATATTTAACCTTGGTATAATTATCAGGTATATGTTGTAAGCAGTACAGCAACTAAATTGCCTACTCTTCCCTAAACAAATGTCATACAACATTGGATGTGTGCAAAGTAACAATACATTACCTAAAGAAAAGCTAATTACTTGCAAAGACTGATAGAAAATTGAATTTCACTAATGGATTGTTTTGCAGTTTGCTCCATGCCCAGGCATTCATCATTCGCAAAGAAATTGCAAAGAACAGCTTCAAGGAAATAACTGAAAGTAATTAAGTTTTACAGAATTGATACTAAAAGTCATCCATGGTCTTGCTAAATCCTCATTTTTTTTTCTATTTCAGATTTGGATTTTTAGAATAGAAATCAAGAAATGGACGTACCCACTTGTAAATGAGCTATGATCTATCATATGTGATGCCTACATTTAATTTGATTTTTAAACATAGAGTACTATAGTACACAGCCCTCAAGCCAAAAGAGCAAAGCAAAACAATCAGAAAAATGCTATAAATTCAGATTTGCTTATGTGAATGGAGAAAAGCAGCACAGATTATCTCTGGAAGGTCTATTTATAGTTCACAAAACCTTTCACGTGCAATATCGGAAGTATCCACTTGGTGGTCACTTGTGCCTGCGATGGAGATGTCTTTTTCTATCTCCAAGAATCAGTTACTTGCTTTCCATTTCTCTTCTAGTAACAGAGAGCATGCAGACCTCTGGAAAGAGCTGGGCTGCATTTTAAACACTGTGGCATAACAAGATGCAAGTGGATGGGCCTTGGTTACCCTACGTCAGTCTGCCAGTGAAACAAATTTAAAATCAGCCTGGTGCAAATTCCTCACATAAACTAATTCCAGAGAGTCTGCAGCCATGGTGCTGGACCGATTTTAATCTATGTGACAACGTGGTAACTTTTCTGACGGTATCAGCCATAGAAACGTTTTTTTAGTCAATACACTGGAATGTATAATCTAGTCATTGGACTAGAAAAGATGACACTTAACTCTCTTACTCTTTTGAGCTACCACATGTCTAAATGATCACAGCCCTGTGAAAGCCATATATATATTGTGTAAAATAATCTGCCTGTTTAAATGACTTCAGATCACTCATGTAAATAACAGCACAATGCAAGAGGCCACAGGGAATTAGCTTATTAGTGGTGAGTTTTTTCTTTCTACATAATCTTAGTGCAACTTCAAAATATTTCTGGAATTGCTTCAGACTCTCGTAAAGGGAGGCTACAAAGAGCCAGATTCAGTATTGGTATAATGAGATCACTTGGCCTGAACTTGGTGCACAGTGCATATAGAAAGACTGGAAAAGAATTGCAGCATTTTCCCTTCTTCGTTCTCCCTTTCACATGCTGTGGACAGACGTTTCTCCCTTTCACACACTGTGGACAGACATGCAACACGCCACACAGTAGCAGATTCCATTGGAGGGCATCCTCTTAGGCTAGAAAAATTGTTCTGAAGTCACTGACTCCAATCCCAGGCAAAGACAATTTCACTTATAATTCCACTTACAAACTGATTAAGCTTCATCTTACAGCTAATTAAGCTATTTTTTCCTGTTGGAGACTGGTAGCATGAAAAGAAAAAGAATGTAGCAGAGAAGCAATAGGCGATGCTGTGTTGGGCATAATTTTTAATATGTGGACAAAAATTCCAGAATATTTTTGCATCTTGATTGTTCCATCTAATCCGAAGAACTACAAGTAAACCGCAATTTGTCACAGTCATTGCCAAGGTATCTCACTGGCTTCTTCAGGCGATACTGTTTCCAAATGAGAGGGAAAAGTTGGCATGAGGTTAATAAAGAGATTAATTGGAAGGGGTTATATGAGAAGAGCAGGGCAATTAAAATTTGTGGTGTGGTACCTAGAAAGTGGTAAAAGGGAAGAAGAAAATAACTATCTTTGGCTTTCATAGGCAACTATGCCTAAGAAATATCTGCTGAAAGTAAAAAGCAAACGGGACAAAATAGATTACAAATTCTTTATTCTATATATACATGGGAAAACTTTCTGTCTAAACACTTTCCCTTTTTTAAATCAGTGAATTACTATAGGCTTTTCCCTTGTCCACAAAGCTATATTCTGTATTTTATATTGTGCCATTTTTCTGCTTCTTGTTTGCAATGTGACCCAATAAACTCGCTGCATGCTGATGCCGTAAAACTTCTATGAGTAGTTTGCAACATATTCTTTTTGATTAATGGCATTAATGAGAAAATACATTTGGATTCCTCTGGTAGACTCAGTACTCCGCAGGGGAATTTCACTGCCTAAAGGACATGTTCAAACCTATGTCAAACCTTGTGATGTTTTTCAGCAACTCAGCTTTGCCACAGGAAATCAGAAAGAAATATTTGTATGTTAAAATACATTTTCAAGGTAGATTTGAAGAGCACTTGAAAGTTTCTTGAGCTTCTAGCAGGAAAATAGGAGATTCATTTGCGCCCTGTGAAAGATTAACAGAAACGTACCCTATTTCCATAGACAACCTAGTACTAATGACAGAAGGTGATGAAATCCATCAAACAGAACAATAATTCCTAATGAACCAGTTTTACATTTCATTAACTTGGGTGCCAAGGTAGTTCTTAATTACTGATTTATTTTTTTCTTTTAAACTCTCATAAAGAATTAAGTAATTAGGAAAATAAGGACTAACAGCCTAATACAACTTGAGCCTGTGCTTGAGCCAGTTGGTGCCTGAAGGCAATGAGAAACGTGTGGGCTCAGCAGCTCCTCAAGCTGAGGGCTCCTCACAGTCCTGGCTCAGGAGCTGCTGAGCCCACACGTAGGCAGGCAGCACGAGTAGACGCCATGGCAGGCTCCTCCACCTGGCTGTCCCAAGGCATCTCACTCCTGGCCGCCGAAACCTGTGGTTATTCCAGCTCTGAACTGTCACCCGTGATGCGCAATTTTGTGATGTGCCCAACACAGCGATGAAGAGGAGACCAACTTGATGTTGTCATCGTGCTCTAAGCAGTAATTCAAACATTTCAGCAATTTAATAGGGTAGGAACTAATACAATTAGTCCAGGATTATTTTTACTGCCCTTGATGTCGCTTGCTTTAATTCAACTTCTACTAATTAATTTCCATAAAGCTTAATTCTCAGTTAAAATGAGAATAGGAATATAGCTTCCTTTAGGAATGTAGGAATGCAATGTGAAATAGTCACATTTTAGTATATACCGGAAGCAAAGTTTCTCTGATGCAGAGGTTTTTTTCAAGGGAAAATTGCTGTGGGACAGAGAGACACTTAGATACATATTTTACAGAGGATGGACTAGAATGAACTCTGTTAGTCTGAAGAACCTTGAAGTTTAGGGAAATCTAAAACTAGCTTTGAATTTTGCAGCTAGCAACAGATTGTTATTAAAGGCTAAACCCCCGATCCTAAAGCATCCAGGCTTTTATCTTTTACTGAATCCCAGCTTTCTGGGTCAATTCTTGATCTGTTCTGAAGATGTCTATGTATATGTGTGCATGTATACAGGTACATACATGAGGGTATATATACACACACACATACATTTTCCAGACTTGTCCAACTTTTCACTCCCACTAAAGTCAGTGGGATACTTGAAAGTTCAGAGACTGAATAACTAGATAAAAACCCTTCTCCCCATCTGAATGCTGTATCGAAATCTTTTGGGAAGACAGGGCTTTATTCCCTGCAAATGCCTTCTGTGGGATTTACCATAAAATAAAACTGGTAAAGAACCTAGTGTGAGTGTCATGCAACTTGCATTTGCTTCATCAGATTCCTTTCACTTTGTACTTTTATTTTTTATTAGAACTGTATTAAAAATATTATTATTTCTTCTTATTCCATAATTTCAAAGCAGCAGACACCTGTATGTTAAAGGTAGAATTGCACTAGCTATGTGTAGCAGCTGTTCCCAAACCAGAGAGAAGGATGTGGGCTCCTTACACATCCCAAAATCCAGTGAATTTTAGCTGGTATCTTGGGAGGAAATGAAAAGTGCACTCAGAAACCTAGAGGTGCTGCCTGCAGTGCTAACTACCCTGATCCAACTGCCAAGGAAGCAGTGGAAGCATGTGGCTGGAGTGAAAATGGGGACAGGACTATTCCTTTCAGCAACCGTTTCCATTTAGATCACCTTCTCCGTAATATCACGTTGCATCCTTAAGGTGCAGGCGTGATACAGCTGAGCCAGCGGGACAGTTCTGTCTCCAGCATCCCACAGCGCCCGGCCCTGCAACACGCCTCCCCGCAGCAGCTCCACCGGCGTGCCTGGTGGCATCCTCCGGACTTTCTAACCCGTCTGAAAACAATCTCAGCAAAGAACAGCTTGACAGTTTTCTGCCCTGCTAGTGAGTTGAGAAAACTCACTGGGCAGCGAGACATACCTTTCACTGGGGAAAGGGACTGGACTAGGCAGGCAAGACCAAGAGGAAAACAGGGAGGTGATGGTGGAGAAGGAGGAGGGAACATGCTTGTTTCTTTCAGTAGCAATTAGAGCGGCTCAGCTATGACACCTAACCAGACCTGAAGTCTCCATACTTGGTGCCTAGCTCAAAGTCAGGAGTGATTAAGATTTATTTTCAGAACTATCGTTAAAACACAAATGATACATATACAGAATTTCATGGACATGAAATAATAATACATAATATCCTTTGGGGAATGCTGACACACAGAGAAGTCGAGATCCACACTTTAAAAAATAAAGTGCAAAATAGATACAGTTTTGGTAGTGCCCAAACTATTGCCCAGACAGCTTAGGACAACGCTGTAGGGAGATATTCTGATGCCTGAGTTTCCCCTACCACCTGCATCCCTCTTCCATGTGGGACATATCTCCCTCCACCTCAGGACTGTACAGACATTGCTATGGCAGACCTGCAGTTTTTCCTCCTGGGTGGCAGCAGCAGCTGGTGATGGTTGGCTGTGTGCAAGCCCAGCTGGTACGCCCTACAGAGGAACGGCTAAGCAACTGTCCCTCTTGCCCTTCCCACTTATTGTCCTAGGAATTTCCAGAGGAACACCCAAAACTGGTCAGAGACAGCTTCTGAAAGTATTTTGTATCAGACTGAGAAACAGGATTAAAAGTTTTCAGTTCCTAGTTGCCCCAGCCAGTCTTTCCTGCTTGCTACATTCCCAAGAAACAGACTGTATCCTCAGTGCCTCAAAAGGAAGCTTCCTCTAGGGAAAAGGATCAGGGGAAAAAAAAAGCAAATATAAAAAGGATGGCCATCGACAGCCTCTGCAGGTGAAGAAATGAGATGGTGGAGAGAGAGAGAGCAAAACACACTACCGAGAGATGTGGCTAGTGATAACAATTCTGCCTCTGAGACTCTTTGCAGAGGAAAGTGCTTTTGCTCTTTTTTTGCATCCCCTTCCCCACTGCCAGTCTCTAGAAAGCTGTAGTAATTTCAGCAATATTTTTATCATTCCATTTTCTTTTCTGCCATAATCTGCCATCTACTTACAAGCTGTATTTCAAGACCTGCTCTGCCGTGTAGGGGAGAACTGTACTGACCATGCAAAAGGGGTGGATAGCAGCAAGTGTGCTGCACCTGTGCTCTTCCCCTCGCCGTTCTGAGAGGTAAAATTCGATCATGTCAAGAGACACATCTTTCTTTTTAACAACTTGTACAGGGAGATATTTTTCATCAAGTTGGACATGATGGCACAGAACATATATCCCTGAATCCAGCTCTCCAACAGTGAACTTTCCCCTTATCACATAAAATTGATTTACTAACAAAATGTGCACCAGAGCAGCTTACACAAGATGCGCATTAAAATATGTCTGTTGAATTATTCTGCAGTTCTCCATCCATGGGCCTGATTCTGCTATTCTTACTCATTAGGGTAAATAATTTACCCTCTGAGAGGTTTCATTAACTGCAATTCATCTTCCTGCCATGGGATTGCAAGTAGCCTGAGGTAGCCATCCATACAAGGGAAAGGAAATGAATCTGGTCCTTTTTCATCTTACTTGATGGCAAACCTGACTCAGATACCCTTATTACCTTGGGCTGTACATTAGAATATGAATTTTCCCATTGAAAACTGCGATGGTGAGATGCTCAAGCGGGAGTCAAGGGAGAAAAAAGTGAATGTGGTAGTCTGAAAAGAGACAAGGAACATCTGCACCTGGACTGAGGAAAGGATGCCAGGATCTTGTTTGCTGCACAGGAACAAACATCTGGATCTTTGACCCCTTAGGAACGTTAACAAAGTCAAATATATCGGAGACTTTCGCATGGAGCTGACCTCTCCTCAGAGAGGGACGTAGCCACAGATACTGTCTCTGCCAGAGGGCGGGGAGGCAATTCATCGTCCCCCGCACCCTCGGACCCAGTACACCCTGCCCTGTTTTGGCAACGTATTCAGTGGGGCCGCTACGCTGGCTTTCTCCACGGGCCGAGGGAGCCAGGAGATGGGGGTGCCGGGCAGGAGCCAGCCCGCATCCCCGCGGCCGGGACGGCGGGCGGGCAGGGGGGGCTGTGGAAGCTGCTGGAGAGTCAAGGGGTGACCCCCCATGGGGGGGCGCGTTACTGAACGGGCACCTGAGTCGCTTCTCTCTCTTCCCCCTTTACCCCAGGCGGACAAAACTGGAGAAGTTACTCCAGAATAAACAACTTCCCGCCCCCCCCCCCCCCCATTTGACGGGAGGCGAAGCTTTCACCAGAAGGAGCCGTCCGTCTCCAGGCTGCCTCTTTCAAAGCGCCTGGGCGGGGAAGGGTTCCCCCAGCAGCCTCCATCACCCTTCAAAGCCCTTTTTATTCTCGGGTGAGAAACTCGGAGGGGGAAGGAGGGGGCGCGGGCAGAAGCCGCCAAGTGACTGCAGGGGCCGCTTGGCACAGGGGAGAGCAGACAAAAGCCGGCGGAACTACGTGGCTCAAATTCAAAAGGGGCGCTCCGGGCTCCCTGAGGGCAGCACCGGCCCGGGGAGGGGGGCGGCGGCGGCGGGGGCGGGAGCGGGGCCGGTGGCGCGGCGGCGGGCAGCCCGGCGGCGGGGCGAGGGGAGGCAGGCGGCGGGCGTTTGGCGATGGGCGCCGGCGGGGAGCGGGGCAAGCCTGCCCGGGGGGGAGCGCGGAGCCCCCCGCCGCCGCCGCCGCCACCGCTTGCTCGGGGCCGCAGCAGCTGAAGCGGCCGCCCAAGCCCAGCCCGGGCGCGACGATGAGGGGCATCCCGGGCTTTAAGCGGCTGCGGCTCAAAATCTGGCGGCGATGCACCCTGGTGCTCCTCCTCCTCTGGGCTGCCTGCTGGATGGTGGTGAGCGCCTTGCTGTTCCTCCTCCACAGGAGCGTCTTCTCCGAGCGCTGCACGGACGAGAAAAGCCACCGGATCCTGGCAAGGCTGGTACGTGCCCCGGCGGGGCGCGGGGCATCCCCCGGGGGCTGCCCGGCAGGATCAGGCGCCGGGAGTCCGTCAGGGCTGCGAGAGGCGAGCACCCGATTCCGGCCGCGCCGCCGGGGCGCTCCTGCCTGGTTCCGTCCCGCCGGAGGTGCCGCATCACCGGCGCGCCCCCGGTGCGCCCGGGCGAGCGGCTGCCGGCGGCCCCGGCGCTGCCTCGGGGGGCGGCTGCCTCCCTTCCCGGGGCGGGGGCAGGCGCAGGCGGAGGCGGCGGGCCGGCCGCCGGCGTGGGGTGCGGGTGCGCTGCCCAAGCGCTTTGGAAAGGGCAGCTCGGCGTCCCGCACGCTCCGAAGCGGGAGGAAACCTCCCTCCGGGTTTGTTTGTTTCTTTTATTTAGCCGAAAATGTGTTTGTACAAATTTCCTCTTTCAGAAATGCCTCCTTTACGTCTGGCAGGGGCTGGCATTTAAGATGTAGTTATTCAAAATTCAAGAAAGGATTTGCGAATATTCATTAAAATCTCCCTTAAAAAAAAAAAAAACCAAACAGATTTAGAACTGTGTAGGAAACACTTCGAGAAGAGGAGCAGCGTGGGTTAATCCTTTGAGTTTAATTTTGTTTCTTAATTAAGGTATTTGTAGTGCCAATGGTTAGGTGGGAAGGGAGGAATCCTAATGGAAATTAAACAATCTATTATTACAGCAAGCAAAAACTGATCGTAGATTTTCCCTAAATTCTGTATAATAAAGGAAGAGATACTATAGGCAGCGGCCCTGACAGCATGTTTTTAGTGGCAGTGAGATTCAGTTTCTTTACCCAAACAGCTTGAAATACTGAGCTCAGGATTGCAGCTGAAGGAATGAATCCTGCCCACTCCTTACGTGGCTGGGAAGAGCACAGAGGCGTGCAGCTGCAAGGAGCTGCCGAGCTCAGGAAGGTCCAGGCCCTTGCCATCACGCTCGCCAGTAAACAGATGGACAGAGACTTGTTGCTGTTATTCAGTTTGGGGAGCGTCAGGCATGACTTCAAAAGCCCAGGCAGGGATCAGATTTCAGGCGCAAGCTTGGAAAGTTGTCTCTATCACTGTGTGATAGCTCAGTTTCAGACCCTCCTTTCAGAGGAAGGGTAGCTGAGATTGCTGTGCTCATCTGTTTCCATCGGTGAGTCCTCATCTGTTTCTGCAGGTGTCTTCAATAGTATCGTTAAGGTTTGTAAGCAACAGTTTTCCCAGATGATGTCAGAAAGACATCGTCCTTCCAGCAGAACGATTAGAAAACAAGCTCATCTTCATCAGCCCCAAAATAAGTCTTTATATATCTTCTGAGCACGGCATGAGTTTCACAGTTATAGAAGGTGCAATTGATCTATGAAACAAATAATCTGATAGCTTGAGTCTCACGCCTTTTATTAAGCAAAATGCGAC
This sequence comes from Calonectris borealis, assembly GCF_964195595.1. Taxonomy (NCBI): domain Eukaryota; kingdom Metazoa; phylum Chordata; class Aves; order Procellariiformes; family Procellariidae; genus Calonectris; species Calonectris borealis. Next base: position 65,590,259 of record NC_134313.1, on the reverse strand, counting down.
TTCCAAGAAAAACTATTTTACTAGTAATCTGTCATACATTCAGTAGGAGATACGAAGATGAGCTATTTTAAGCAAGTGGGTGAAAACTGCATGGTTGTATACCCTTGCAAGTGGTATTTCTGAAGGTTTATTTCCTTCTTCTGAGTAAACTGTACATCTGTGCAGATGTGTACTGCACTGGGAAGTAGCTGAAGTAGCATTGGGCATTTTGCAGAGACCAACTTTAACTCTCCAAAAGACCGCTTACTCTTTCCTAACGCTGGTCTCCTCTTACGCTTTCCTAACGCTGGTCTCCTCTTCATTCACACTGAACACACTAAACCATAGTGATCATTTTCGGTTTTATCTGGAGAAATTATTTAATTTTGATGCCTTCCGAAACCTTGCTCTGTATTGCATTTACATAGGAGAAGTACTTGATAACAAGGCAGGACTCAGTCTCACGCCTGATCTACACGAAAGTGATGGTGGTACAGTAAGTTATTTAAATTTATATAAGTTCTTAGTGGGGTTTACATTAATTTAAACTTTTACATGAATTTAAACCCAGCTTTTTTAACTTATCTTGATAAGTGTACTAAGGATATTAAAAATTATGCAGCCAATTTTAAACAGAAACAGACAAACGAGTCCAAACCATGCTTGGGTTTGCATTTTTGTGTAGTACAGCTGCTTTTCTATCAGCTGCTTTTCTTTTTATTACTTTCATATTTTAGTTTAAAAAATCTGGCACTTAGTGGCATTCAAAGGGCGCTCATTAGGTAGATTTAAAACTGTCTCATCGACAGATCCCAAAATGGAGTCATTAAGACAGGGATGGCAGTGTGGAGGACCATTTCTGGAAGATTTCTTTGGAGAATTGATTCTTCTTTTTATCTGCAGTCATCGTGATTATATAAAAACTCGTATGGTAAAGTTTGCAGTTAGTGCAAAGGTTTCTGGATTGGTAAATAATAAACAGACCATCTGTTCAATGGAGGGTAATCTGAATCACCTGGTTAAATGCTTTCAGTTCACCAAAATGTGTTTTAATACAGTAAAATGCAAGCTAGTACACCGGGGAGCACAAGAGTACAAGCGATGCCAATAGGATGGAAGACTGTCTTGTAAAACTGTATGATTTTGGAAAGGACGTAGGGGTCAAATAATTGCTTCAACATGAACTACCAGTGCAGTCTGTGCCTAAAAGGCTGATATGTCGGAATGTCTCCAAAAAGGAGAATTCGGGAAGGGCTGTTGGCTGTCTTTGCAACAGTGGACAACAGCATTCAGTTCTGATGTCTGTGCTTCTGAGGTTGGTGGAGGGAAAAATGGAAGGAAGAAACAGGGAGGGAATAAAACCACAAAAATAATCCGGGGGCTGAAAAAATAAGAATTATAGTGGGAGGGCTGGGGAGCTAAGCTTACTTGGTGTATTATGCTTATGGCAAAACATAAAACACTAAAAGTTGGAATAGTGGGGGGGGGGGAGTAGTGAGGACGTGAAGGTGCAGTCCGTCTTTGCTGACCTTCTAGGTTATAATGAACAGGAAACTGAGGAGATTTTTAAAGCCATTGAGTGACTCACAACTCACTACATTCTGTGAGTAGAGAGAGACACCTTGAAAATTGTTCAAACTTCTTGATTGCTTATTTGGAGAAGTGTTTTTGAAATTCCTGCTTGCATTGGTGACCAGCAGAGAATGTTGCTTCTGGAAGGTAGATCTGTGTTTCATCACTGTGAGACCAGGAACTCCTTGGTCAAGTCCTGTTTCACAGATCCTCATTTGCAAAACGCTGCGCAAGTTCAGTGTAAGAAGAATCAGATTCAGAGACTCTTTGTCAGATACTAGGTTAATAATCAAAGATTTATGGGTTCAGCTGGAAGAGCAGACAAGTCCTAAACAGCAGCCAGGTTCAAAAATGACTCATCTCCTATGTCTGGGAAATGTAAGTGAGACTATTTTTTCCACAACTACTTTTTCTCATTAATGCCATTAAGAATGACGTGATGGCAGCACAAGAAAATAAGCTGCATGTTCACATGTTTGACTGCAGATCTTCTGGGCATGTGATTTTCTAGATGCAAGAGGTCCATGCATTCGGACCCTCTAAGACTGGACTTGATGGACCACAGTAAAATTGTCCACAGGGGCAAGGGCTCACCCATGTGCACCCAATTACAGGTGTAAGTCCTATATTCTCTTACTGTAGCAGAAGAAGAGTTAAGTTGTGGCCTTCTCAATAGGAAAGCAATGATTTTAAATATGATTATACTTACTGTCCAAAGAAAACCCCCAAAATTCCTTCTGTTTGTAATCTTTTTTCTAAAATTGCTTAGTTCCAGATGGTAAGAACTGCTAAACTACTTCTGTTGAGAAAATTACATTTCCTACTTAAAAAGGGAAAATAAATTTGTATTCATAGGAGTGGATTTTCAAAAGCAAGAACATTGATCTGCGTGCTCTGAAGTGTGTGGACAGCCCAGTGAGTCTGCTTGACCATCCTGATGTGGATGTGGATGCAGATGTGTGTGTTTCACACGTATACATCACCCTGGACTCAGGGTCAGGACATTCATGCTAGAGTTTGCCTACCTGGCTCTCCTTGCTGGCATTGAATGTTCTCATTTGGGCTGTGAGAACATCAGAGTATAAATGAATTTTATGCCTGTCTGAACTGTCCTCAGTGAGCTGTTTTAGTCAATTTATCACCATTCCTGGATTTTGGACGTCATCCTCCACCCATTCCCCAGCGTATTGTTTAAGGTTGGACTCTAGATGTTGCCTGGCATCAGAATGTATTCCTCTGGTGCACACCTCAGAGGCTGTGCTAAGAAAACACATCACTTGAATTTTATGATCATGTTTCATGTGTATGTAACAGCAAGTCACAAATGAGGTGAGGGTCAGGCAGCCGTTGCAAGTGCTCCACATGCAGTGGGAGCTGCCAACTTGTTTAAATGAAGTTTCAAATGCCAGAAAGCAATGAAGAAGGCTGACACTGTCAGGCCGCCTCCCAGATGTTTGGCTTCCTACACCACCACAGTCTGTTCCTCTTTCACCAGAGACCTCTGATCATCCCTTCTACTGATTCGCCCAAAGCAGTCCCTGCAGCTGCACTTCTGAATGCCCATGGGAATGTATCAACTGCCTACACTTTTGGAAATGATGGTATGGAAACAATTATGGGTTGAAGGAAGGACTGGTGAGGGAATCCTTGCAGTTCTTGTACGAATTTGCAATGACCACTTAACTATCAAGCAGCAGTTCCCATGTTTTCATGGGCTGATTTTTTTCCAATTAAAAAAAAAAAAGTATTTAATTCCTATTAGAATGTCACTTCTGATAAGTACATATAAAAACTGGAAAAGTCGTTTTGTCCTACAGCATTTACATATTTAAAAATTCTGAAGATCTTGGTCCAAGAGGCATTGAGCTCAACCTGTGTGTTTCCTGGTAGAGCAGAAGGAGGTTCTTACAGCTTCATTCAGGACATTCATTGAGTGCAAGGTTGAAATATGCAGGGCTGCAGAAGGTCCCAGCAATCCAGCTACCCATGGATTTTCCTGTAGTTTAAGTGAGGATGTCTAAGTTATGCTGCTCTGAACCTTCCAGAGAAGTCCTGAATTACACTGGAAGTTATCTCCTGTGCCTTAAAGGTTACAGCCCAGAATCTCACATAGCGCAGCCAAATGTGTTCAAATGTGTCTCACTGAATTCATGTGTGGCAAGAACTTACGAGTAACAGGTCATCTAGTCCATTTCCTTGCCCCAAAAAAGCCTTTCCTTTACCATCCCAAGAATCCCTGTTTTGAAGCAAGATTCCCCCTAGTAAAAGGTCTCTAGAGACTTCTGAAAAACCATTGAATAACCCAACGGTTGCAGGAGGTGTGTGCTTGCGGTACCATGACTGCTGCAAGACTCTTGAGCTTAGGACTATTGCTGATTCTTTGCCTTTCTTCTAAGTGGTCCACGGGTGTATGGGCCTGCTATGAATATTCTGCTCTTTCACTTCAGTGTCTTGACTACAGCAGCGGAGCCCTGACTGGCGACCTCTGTGAAGACCTGTGTGTGGCACAGAAGCTGGTGTACAAACACTGCCTTTACTATGACAGAGGTAAGAAGGTCATCCAGGCTGACTGGAGAGGCCAGCCCATCATCCTGAAATCCAAAAAGGAAATCTTCTCCAGCTACCAGCATCTCACTATGCTAGAGGAGGTGGAAACACAGGATATTCCTGAAACAGAGCTTCTGCTGATGGTAGCCTTGGAGGTCAAAAATGTCCTGGGGCTAGAACTGTCTAATAGTACCATGGGGCCGCTGTGGACAAGGAAGAAGGGACCACGTTGGAAAGCACAGGTGGCCAGCATGTGGTCTTTGCTCCAGCAGGAAGAATACATCTACTTCAGTTTGCTGCAGGACTTCAGCAAACACGTGCTACGAATTATTGGCTCTTGTGGACACTTTTATGCTGTGGAGTATCTCACAGCTGGACATGCCTGGCATAAAACTCTTTTTCCCTTGGAAAACGTGGTCGGTCCTTCCCTTGCTGGTCACAGAAGCAGGGTGAGAGCCATCATTGACATTGCACTCAGCTTTCTGGACATGGTGCAGCATTTTGATAATGATTTCTCTCACCGACTTCACCTGTGTGACATCAAACCAGAAAACTTCGCTATCAGGCACGATCTCACGGTAAGTTGAGTCTTTGGGGTTGTGTTGTAGCAATTTGAGGTCAAATTCTAGTCTGAAAGTGGCTATGTAAACATGACGCTTCCCTCCTCATACAGCTTTTGGCCAAGTTTTTGCAAAACCGATGCATTTACAAGCGACAGGGGAGCTTCCCTACTGCTTTTCCTCTTTGTAGTATGTGCAGCCACGTTTCAGAGCGCTAGATCCTGCTGCTTTTTTCGTGAACTGTTTGCTCAGTTCTGATTTGTTTCACCTCCTCAAAGGCACCGGCACTGACAGGGTCCCTTGCATGTGGTGAGGGATACCTCCTGAAGGCAAGGAGATCTCAAAAGCTGAAAATGAAGCTGTAATTTGAATCACGGCAACTGTTTCTGGTAGTGATGCTGAAAGGAAAAACTATTTGAATTTGAAAGCTAAGGCTGGATTCTCTGACCTGGTACAAGGGGAACTCCTCACACTCAAACACACACATCTTCGTGCTTTAATGTTCAGCTTATCTGGTCTGGAAATGATCCAAGGACAGTGACATGAAACTCCCTGGTACCGTTACTCTTTGACTTTTCATTGTACAGCTGTAACTCAGACCTGAACAGCTATGCATGTTTTTCAAGTAGTGATGTAGCTCAGCACTGCTGAATGTATCTTGCATTCATTCTGCGGACAGAAATTCCACTGGTTTCAGTGAGAATTGTGTGTACGGACTGGAGGCACTGTGCAGTAAGTGTTTGAACCAGACTCACAATTTGCGGTGACTTCAGTGGAGTTTCTGCACTCTGAGTGAACATAAAGCATTTTCAGGGACTTGAATGTTATTTTCAGTACTCACTGAGTGTTAATATAACACTCGCATCTTCAAAGTACTAGATAAACATTGCCTAAACATATAGCCATTAAGAGCAATTAGAGTGCTTCCCCTTCACCCTTCCCTTCCCTCCCGTTGTTTATTCAGGTGCAGTACAGCAGCTGAACAGGGAATGGGTGAGGAGCTAAAGCAAGAAACTGAAAAAGCATACCAGTGTTTAGGCAAAGTGAGGTACGGCAGGGATTCCTCAAGGCTTTGCCCATCTTTTTGAGTAACGCAGGGCTGAGACTGCCTGTGGCTGAGCACACACCAGAGCGTCTGTTTTACCAACTGCTTAGAGGAAAAGAGATTTCATTTAGGAAAAGAGAAAGAATATTGGATGTGTCTTCCCTTACAAGTCCTTTTGGTGAGGCTTGCTTCTCCAGGATCCTGCCGTGACTTCTGGGGTCCAAAGAGACAGCAGTCATCTTCTGGTGTAGGAAAGTACTCTAATTTAGTATTTTCTAGGAGAATTAATTAAAAACCAAAAAGTGAGCTGCTGCCCACTCATGGCTCTCCCAGCTGTACGTTACTTGCAGCCTGTTGGTATCGCCTGTTTTCACCCCACTGGGCTGGGGGGCTGGAGATGCACACAGCCAGAAAGCTGCGGGGCGGGGGGGGGGGTGGGGAACAGAGAGAGCTTCTGATCGGTGAAGAAGGAAGGAGAGTGAGAAGCAGAAACTCTAGGCAGTTTTGTCAACCAGTTCCAGAACAGGGACACAGCACCGCAGCCTCTTTTTTTGTCCCTCATGTTTGTTTTAAGCAATTTTTTCACTTGCTTCTTCTTGTGCTCTGTGTAGGATAATAATAAACACCCATAATAGTACCAGTATTCCTAATCCCAGCAACAAGACTGCTAATGCCCAAAGAAATGTGCCCGGAGTGCAATAGTTTTACTCTGAGGATTATTTTCAAATGGTGGGGATAAGCCTCTGTCCCTCACTCCAGCCTTCCCGTGCTGTTCCTGCCGCACAGAGGGGAGAGGTCACTGCCTGGTGTATCATCCAGGGGGATTTTAAGCTGTCATCGAGCTACATAAGGGGCAGAGTTGGAAGGAGGTCTGGGTAAATATACAGTGCTCCGGGAGAGCTTCCTATTTTACCAGCGCCTCAGAGAGAACTAGAAAGATTACAGCACCTTAAAAATGACTTTAAATCAGGTCAGGAGCCAAGTTGGGTCCTTCCTGCGTTTTCTTAGGTACCTTCATCCTCAATTACAATCATAACAAACCCCACCAAAATGTAGTTGTTTATAGGTAGAGTGTCACCCAGATCTATCTTCACAAGGTCTGGCTGGATGCCCACACATTTTTGTACAGATGAACTTCAGTGAAACCACTGAACCCTTTGGCAGCCGCACATTTGGGAACCAAGGGTTTTTCTCCTAGCGGAGCAATTGATCAGGTTGTCAAAGGTGCTCAGTGCTGGCAGAGACCCCACCGGGGTGCTGATGCGGCGACCCTTGGACTGGGGAAACCCTGCACCGCTTTTACTGTCTCTTCTCCAAAGAAGTGAACAGCAAAACTGCAAAAAAGCTTAAGGAAGGAAAGAAGAAAAGAAAAAAAAAATTGCCTGTCCAAACGTGTGAAATTCCTTAGGCTACGTCATCATTATCAAGCTCTCCAAGAAGTTTAAAAATACTTGAGTTTTTAAGCTGTGCCCCATCTCTAAGATTTTCCCTGGGTAAAAAGAAGTAGAATAAAAGGAAGATTAGACCTTGTTCTTTCTTTTGCCTGTGGAAGGTTTATTTGGCCTTCTACCAGACCAGACATCTTTAGTTCCTGGGGTTGATCCAGCTGCTGCTCCAGCCACGCAATTCAGCTTCCCCTGTTATTTGGGAGGTCGAATCTCGAAAATGAGACTATCGTTTGAGCCCAAGTAACTCTGCTTTGCCCAGGTCCCAGACGTTTCCCTCCATGACCACGTGTGTCAGCCGCTGCAAGGGAGAGCCTCTGCCCCTGCCTGCCAAGTGTTAAGCACAGCTCTGGAGGCAGGCTGCTTGCTGCACCCGTGGCGCTGACGGCAGGCTGCGTTCACTGCGGTCACCCACGGTTTGCCTCATGTCAAGCAGCTGGCTTCCTTTCTTTCCCTGTTTATTGCTGTGATTTTTTTAAGTGAAGTGTTCGTGGGTGGAGCGACACTGGCAGAAACTGAGACTCCCAGAATGGTCTCAAGCCTAGCACGGGCAGCAGCTCTGCAGACCTCTTTGTGCTGCATATTCACTATTTTGCAAGCTTTCTGTCAGGGCGGGAAAATTGATTGATCCCTTCAGTCCAGGCTTTGCTTTTTCTGCTGAGACCAACTTTTGGCTGGACTCTATTACGGACCATGTTTCTGGACAAGCAGAACAAGAACCATGCACAATAAATGAGTCAAACCATAGCAAACAGGACCGGGCAAAGCCAGTCCCCACTTTCAACAACCTCAGGGATCTCTTTCTACAGCTGAACAGACGCAAACCCACTGAATGCAACGGCAGCTTTGCAGGAGCCGTACTAGGTGCAGGTACTTCTGTGCGTCCCACTGCTCCTCTCTACAGTGATAAAGTCAGGGGTTTAGTCTGAATGGTACCATATGTCCAGTGGGTAATTTTGCCCCATCATATAATTAAAAGGTGGAGGTGCCATCTGCATAAGCTGCAACAACAAGCAGATCAACCTTCAAGTTGGATAGTCCCGGTTTAAGGCAAATCAATCTGGCTGACCCCAGGGACACATATTGTCCACAAATAAACAACCTCTTCCTGGTGTCGTAAGCATTGGCTGTTTTTGTTTAAAAAGTGGTATTCATAAGACTACTGCAGCTCAGTTGAGTGAAATAAAGCCCTTTCATTGTGATCCCAGTTCCCCACTGGGAGATGCTCTCAGTACAGCATTTCCAAAAGCAAGCAGCGAAGAATGCTTGCTCAGCCCTGTCCCGCTGTGCCACAGGCTGTGCTGTGCCAGTTCTGATGGGTTGGTTTGATCCACAGGTGGTGGCTATCGATGTGGATATGGCCTTTTTTGAACCCAAAATGAGAGACATCCTCGAACAGAACTGCACAGGTGACGAAGACTGTAATTTTTTTGATTGCTTTTCAAAATGCAATCTGAAAATCAGAAAATGTGGAGCACAGAGAGCCAATAACAACTTGCAAGTGAGTAGACACAGCTGCTTTATGCATCCATTTCTTTTAAAATCACATTGACTGTAAAATGCATGGTATGTACTAGAAGACTGTGAGATGAAGACAGTCAGGTTTTTAAACGTGGCCACGTAAATGCCAGTCCCATTCAGAATCCCATCGTGGGGCACACAAACAGGTCTTTATATTCACTGGTGTTTATTTGCCGTGTTTTCCTGTGGCTGTTTTCCCAACGCCTCAGATAGGAGACTGAAGGAAGCAGGGGCAGGGGATTAGCATTACTGTCTCCACTAATGGGAAAGTCGGGGCTGTCCACGTGTGGGGGGGCTATGGCTGCCATTCTCCACAGTACAGACATAGTACGGGGATGTAGTGGAGAGAGGAGTCCGTGGGGTTCTTGGCCCTGGGACAAGGTGTCTTGTAGCTCGCCCAGCTGGTGCTGGTGGGAGGCACCAGCGCAGCAGAGGGGCTGCGGGACCATAGCTGTAGCTTGGCCACCTTTTGCCTGCTTCTCCCACCCCTTCACCCTCACCGCTTGTTACGCAGAAGTGCAAGAGCAGTCTGAGAAGAAGGGGGATTCCTCAGCTAGAGCGTAGCCTTTGTGGATGCTCCTTTTCTGCACCTTCCTCTTTGAATGGCTGGAGGCATTTTGGATTCAGATGACATTTTGCTCCAGTCCCAGAGAAGCAGCAGGGCATTAGGTGTGGCTCCTGAAAGACAACAGTCTGCTCTTTTTCCTTTCCTCAGGTAATTTGTGACAAAATATTTCGTCGCTGGTTTTCCCCAAATCTCAGAGGACCGTTGGTTTCCTTCCCCCTGCAGCTGCAGCTGCAGAAGGCTGTGCAGGAGTGTGCCGAGCCGGGGCACACGGACGCTGCCGGGCACCAGAGGACTCTGAAATCTCTCTCCGAATTATACCACCTGCTTCGGGTCACTCAGCGAGAATTGCAAAGGGCAGAGTAGACACAAAAGGCAGAACTGCAAAGGCCACATCCCAGCCACTGCTAAGGGACGGACGCTGTATAGGAGGCAGCCTGTGTTTTCTTTCTCTCTTCCATCCCTCCTACCCATTGTATTACATTTACAGCACAGAAATTGTTTTTCATGCAAATGAAATTAATGGCTGCAGGTGCAGCACGTCCTGTTAATATCCTTTCAAGTGTGAAATTGTTTTACGTTACCTGGATCCTGTTCTTGTTATTTTCCTGAGCTAGCGCTAGCCCTCTCCATTAGCATTCAGCACATCATTGTTTGCTTACCAAGAGCTATCACTGCTCAGATAGCATCTGTCTGCTCAGAGTGCGGTGCTCAGAGGGAGGATGCATTTACAGAAGAAAAGTGTAAGTAAGTGCAGCAAAACTAATATCAATAATTAAAATGGTGGGTGGGTGTGGTTAAGTACGTGCATGGTGTTTGTTTTAATTTCTCTGTAGAATGAGGTTTTTTAAAAGCAGGAAGGGAGTGCTCTGTGTGAAAAAACAATCTCAACTAGGGAAATGTATTGTCACACGAGTGAAGAGCTACTTTTGTACAAAGCAGTCCTTTCTGATGTTCCCAAATGCATTTTCTCTGGCATGTTGCATTACCTGTGCCATAGCTAACTTTCTGGGGAGAAATTATATGAAGGTACTTAGGACTTTTCTAGAGCAAAATAATTATACCCTTGTTGAGTTCCCATGTGGGTACTCACATTCTGCAGTGGAGAGGTATGAATAATGCCACTGAATTTTCCCATGTGAACAAGGCCTCAGGCACTTGTACATCAGACCACTTGATAAGAAGCACTCCTTTGCCAGAGAGCAGAATTACCCAGGAATGCCAACAATCTGTCCTTTGCACTGAACAGAACAATATCCAGACCCAGAGTTTTCTTACACAGTATTTTTTTAACGAACAAAAGGAAATTTTTCATAAGAATTCATTATCTTACAGTCAGTTACATAAAGATCCCTAGATTAACTTAAAATCATTAACTTTGCCTTTCAAACGTGTGTAGCTGTGTCTGGAGAATCTAACACAGGGGTTCAGAAGACATTGCATGTGTTTAGACCCAATACTGGGCAATATACCCCTGTGCTGGGTTTGGCATGAAGACATTAAAAACCCCACAAACAGAAAAACCAACAGCCTATGACAGCCCTCAGCTCCGAAGGACTCTTCAATATTAAGACTGACAATACTGGTTTGTGGATGTGCAACACATAACACCACCTAATCTTTTTTGTCTTTATATCCCTTAGCCTTATGACAGCCCTGAAGCCCGTGAGCACTAATTATACATAAACTTTCCATTTCTGGGTTGGTTCTTTAAAGTGATGTTAAAGGACAAGAGGAAATGGCCTCCAGTTGCACCAAGGGAGGTTTAGATTGAACATTAGGAGAAATTTCTTTACTGAAAGAGTGGTCAGGCCTTGGAACAGGCTGCCCAGGGAAGTGGTGGAGTCACCATCCCTGGAGGTATTTAAAAGACGTGTAGATGAGGCCCTTAGGAACATGGTGTAGAGGGCATGGTGGTGTTAGGTTGACGGTTGGACACGATGATCTCAGAGGTCTTTTCCAACCTGTATGATTCTATGATTCTATGATTCTAAAGACTGCCTGTGACAAAAAATTGTGAGCTGCTTAGGAGACCTTGACACTCATCCAAAACTAGCTCAAATTTTCAGACTAGTGCTAGTTTTCTTTCTATTTCATGCGATAAACTACCGTAATTTTAAAAATCACGCAAGCCGTCAAGAAGCTCGTAGCGAGGGCCAGGTTGGCTGCCCTGCCTGGGGCTGTGCTGAGGACAAGCTGCTGCTCAGCCAGAGCTACAGCTTAGGAGCTCCTGACTGGTAAAGTTGTGCTCAGTCCGCAGTTCTCCTCTAACCAGGGAGACAGGCAATGTTTCAATACTTTAAGATCATCCTTTGCAAAAGCAGGAAAGCAAAGCAGAATAAGAAGAAACCCAAATTCCAGAACAAGCCTTGTTGCAAAGTCGTGAAATTGATAGAAGAGAAAATAATTAAGGATGGGATCAGATTATGGTGAAGGGTTGGGGACAGATAAAGTATCAGGTAGAGAGAAGATGAAGAAAAAGAGACGAAGAAGAAATGGAAAAATGAAGTAAAAAAATATGGCCCACTTTGTGAAAACACTATTTATGATGTAAGATTGAATAAACTGGCATTTAGTCTGAGGAAGAAGAGACTGAAGAGAAGCACGGTAACACTCTTCAGAAACAGAAAGAGGCTGTCAAAAGAGAATAGGAGGGAACTGCCCTGTCCAGATTTCCTTGGTGGATATGACAAGAAATGAGCTTAAATTGTAGCAAGGGAAATTCAGGCTAGACATTTGTTACAGGCTTTCTTCAAGTAAGGAACAGTGGAGATATGGCACAGATCATTTGAGAAAACTTCAGGCTTCATAAGTTGTGATTTTTAACTACAGGCAAGAGTGAGTGCCTGTCAGGAATGATGTACATGCAGTTACATCGATGATCCTGTCTTGAGGTAGCCTTTTGTCTCCAAACCCTGATTCTGTTATTACCAGCTTGTGCTCTTGCGACTCCCTCACAACAAAATCCACCCTTCTGAGACATGGGGATGGGTAACTCTCCTTTACCTTTTATGTGCAAATCTGTGGGGTCCCCTGGGAAGGGAAGGCGCAGAGATCTCCAACTGTGCAAATGATGCTACGGAGCCTGGTGGTGTGATCAGGGTTCGTGTGTTCCCCCCACGACCTCCCTGCTGAAGGCACTGATCCTTGCTAGGTCAGGATGACGCAGTATATATTCCAGATGCTGCTGGGGAACCTGAAGATCTCATACCTTATCCCTCTCCTGTTTCCCTGGTCCCATTAATTCTTTCCTGCTTCCCAAGCCCGGAGGGTACCATCAGGGAAAAGCAAGCATCGTGCAGACACTCGGTGCTTTGCAGCAGTGTTACACCCCACCACGGCAGGGCTCCCCTTCTCAGGGGGAGGGAGATCCTGGCAGGATCTCATCCTTGGCAGGATTTAGGAAGGGAAGCTGCTTTGACAGATTTCTCCAAACCCCCCAGGGCCTGGCTGCAGCCACCTCCACCTGGCAGGGACCTGCTTCCCCCACACCACACGCTTTCCCAGGTCATTAGGTTTCACTTCTTCTTTTCAGGATACAGAGAATAATGCTCAGAAACCTCGCAAGAGCGACACAAATGGGTTATTTGTACTTGGCTGGGCTGTGAGATTGCATATCACTGATGCAGCCAGCTCCAGCTGGCTTTGGTACACCTTCACCGCTGAGCGGAAGGACAAGGAGACTCTGACAGGCTGATGCACACAGGGCTTGGTTCTTCACTGCCCCCCGTGCGCCTTGTAAAGTCACTCAAACCTGGGAAACGGGAGAGAGAAATACTACCAGTGAAGCAAATGAAATGTTCCAACTGATTTAGCACAGGTACCAATGACCAGAACAGGAATAGAAGAGTAGTCATGCCGTTATCTTCCTGGGACAGAAAGAAAAGAAAGTGAAGACACTGGTTTGGTTGCCATTTACCTTAAGGAGGCAAGTGCAAACTGCATTATTTTACACCCATGCTTTATGGTGGAAATGTCAAATACAGGTGTTTGACAATGAAGAACCCCACTCACATGTCCCTTCTGACAAAGCCCTTTTTCATACTGCCTTGGCGGCGCTGCTCACCAAAACCAGCCCTGGCATAAAGAGATACCCAGCTGGTACGTACTTCAGAGGGCACGGCCAGGTCAGGCGTGTATTGAATGAGAGTCCTGTGTGCTGTTGAACCGGGGCTGTTGGCACGGTTTGTTGCAATACAAGAGCCAGCAGTGATGATAGCTGGGAAATTCTGCAGTGAAACAGCCCTGGGGTATGGTCAGAAAATGAAAAGTTGTCAAAAATTATATCATGCACTACAAGAGTCTAAAAAATACCCAAGACACCAAAACCCTCAATTTAAAATGCTTTTAAGTAAATTTTGAAAATGTCTAACATAGTTTTGACAGTTTCTATATGGAAAAATCTGCAAGTTATTTTCCCAATTTAGTTAATTCATACTGAAAAGGTTTGCAAAATAAAAAGATGAAGATTGAAATTAATCACAATTTAAAAAACAGTGTTTTGTCTGGTCTATGCAGTGAAGCTTGTTAGTAGCCTTATCACTTTCTGATGTTTACTTTTCATCCCGATTCAGATGAGAAATTTCATGAAAGCTCAAAATCTTTTGCAGAGACTTTTTCACCCAGCCCCGGTGGTGAGATCCGGAAAAGAGGAGGTCCACATATAGTTTTTGAAGTCACCTTTGCTTCCCACTTCATTTCTGTGTACTGTTTGTGATCTTAACTTGGGCTGCAATGGTTTCTGCTTGATTTCTCTGACTTTCAGGTGTCTCCAAAGCACCTGCCTACTGGCAAACTTGCTTGGTATCTAGTTCACCGCAGCTTTGCAAAATCGTTGACTACGTAAGATTCTTCACACTGTTCATCCCCGCCATATAAAAGATGACTGCTCTTATATAGATTCACTAATAGCATTTGGCTGCACTGGGAATGGCCACTTAATCCAAGGCGGCCATTCCCGTTCAATTGATCTCAGCCCCATCTCTTTGCTCCGTCAGCCTGTTCCTGAATCCTTTTTGCCCTATTAAAGTGGCACTACCTCTTGATTCATTTCTACCACTTGCTGCATTAGTGCCTTACTCAGCAACTTTCTCCCCATATTTATGGCTCTCTGTGGAACAGGAATGGCATTAAGTCATTGTTTATTCCTTCTTTGCATCTCGGTTAGCAGCATGTGCTTCAACTCTGCAATAATCTAAATACACTATCTGTTCCCACATTTTACAAGAGGTGAGTCCAGTTGGAGGTCTACTTCATAATCTTTAGGAAAGATAAATTCAAGATTTTCACAGAACGACTACTTCTTAAATGCAGATTTTTGTCCAATTGGCATTGTATGCTCTGCAAAAACATCTGCAAGCAATAGTCCTGCACTAGGGTGATGTGAAACAGAGCAAAACTCCTTGCCCCAAAGGATTTATGTGGTCTCCCTTGTGTTTTGAGGTTGACTTAATGATGACTAACCCAGAACAGCAGGTCATTGCTATAGCCACAGTTATCAGGCCCTACTGCTCCCTAGTGTGTATTCACTGCCCCGCTGTCCACTGAGAGCATTCAGATACGTTGCTCAAGTCAGCAATACATGCAACAGATACTTGGGACAGGGGAGAAGAAAGGGAAGGGTTTGTTTTCTTTTGATTAGAAACATTGTCTGAACAAAACACTTCCTACAGGTGAAAAATGGGATCAGGAACATGAAGGAGTTAGGGACTCCTCACTGATTTTTTTTTCCCCTCGGTTAAAAAGTGTAGACCCAAGCTGCCCTATTTACTTTTTATGTAGTTTTCAAGAAAAAAAAAAAAGAATTAAAGAAGCCACATACCATGTTGCCTGTCTTTCAGCAGATCATATTGTTGTATGTAATGGGCAGGAAGGTCATAAATTGCAGCTTTTAACGAGTATCAGGCTGTAACATCGGAGCCTTGTGGTTGTAGTATCAGTTTACACATCTGGACAACCGGCTGTAACAAAACCCATAGCCGGTATCGGTGGAAGCGTACAGCCAGATTAGGCATCTTGGCAGATGCCTTCGGAAGCCTAATACAGACGAGCGATGAAATCCCTCTGTTGGGGCTGACCTGTGGTGAGTCCAAGCAATAAGCAGAGCTGCTCTGCAGAAGCCTCAGTCGCTGCCACTTTCCAGGACCCTCGGTGAAATCAAGAGAAAGGCTACTAGGCTTTCAGTAGCAGAAAAAGGCAGCAACGCGTAGAGAGGGAAAGAATGAGTTGCTTGGAAGTATGAAAATCCAGATCAACTGAACTCGGAACCAAAGCTAATAAGAGACCCCGTACTGAAAAATCAGAGAACGTCAATAAATTGATTGGAAAAAAAAAGCCCAAACACTTCTATTGTAGTTCTTTAAAATAAAAAAGAACAGCAGCACAGGGGATATAGTGCAGGCATCTCCAAAGCCGTTTTTTGTATGTGTCTAAGGATCTGTCAAGTAGACTGCGAAGCTGTATACTGACGTCTGCAGCCTAGAGGCTAGGCAGAGTAAAATAACTTTGCAAAAGCTTTTAGAACTGCTATTTACATAAATGCAGAAAACTGCCCTAATTAGTAACAGCCTATGTTGGCCAAAAAAGGAGAAAAGAGTGCTTTTCTCAATAAAAGTGTTATATTATGTCTATACATTAAATACAGCAAAATGTTGAAATCCCTGAAAGGCTATGATCCATAATCCTGTGGTTTTTTTAAAGTTTTGATCCTGCAAGTTTGGGCCCCTAAGCAGCAGAGTGATTGGTGAGCTCCTTTAAACTCTGTGATTATTGGTGCCTTCTGTGGTATACTTTGAGCTCCTTTTTCTGTAAACTGGAGGGGCTTTTTCCTACACTACAAATGTGCCTAAGTGGTGACGGCAGCCAGAAGGATGTGCATATGATCCAGTGCATAATCACTTCCACAAGCATCTGCTGCTAGTGCTTTCAAGATGCATGTAATCCAAGCTGGAGACTATTGTGAATACCTCTCATTTTCCCTTGCTGGTTCCTTAGCGGTTTGCTTGTAGCTAGTTAGAAACAGAATCCCCCATCCTGCTTAAATTGGTTATAATCTCTCCAAGATTCATGCTACAGCAGGAAAAGCCCAAACTGCATCGAGTTCAGGGTGGGTTCATTCTCTTAAAGGTACGACATGCAAAGCTGCAGGAAAGAACAGAGGTTAATTTTTATTTCTAAAGAAGAGGTTCTCTGGCTAAATGTAAGTAGCTGAAAAAATAGATGTTTCAACCAATATCCCATGTATATTTATGAATTAACTTTTGTCTGTATTTGCATAATCTGAAGCCCTCTGCTCCTTTCCCAGTCAAAAGAAAATTTAAAAAAGCAGAACGTGTTTACTTCTCCAAATTTCGCAGGTATGCCAATAACTTCTTTCCCATTTCTATGTCAGATATTTCAGGTTGTATCCTTGTCCTTAGGAAATTGATTTTTTCCATTATCCCAAGAAAGTGAATATCTGGAAAAATACAGTTTCCAAAAATTAATTTTTTTCTATTGTTCAAGGGTTATTAAGCACCATTCTAATCTTGCAGAGAGTTATCAGTGGCTGAATATTTATTACATGAAAGCAGGGCCTGATTAATGGACTCAATGTCTAACAATAACTAAATAAATATCCATGTAATTACTCCAGTGTTCAGAGTTTCGCTTTTAATGGAACGATACCAGTATTATCCTATCTGATTCCAGATTACATACGTACAAGTAAGTGCTTTGCCAAACTTATGTTCAGATTTGCTTTCACATGGATTAAGACTACAACTGACTCTTGGCCAAACTGTGTATCTGGACTGGAGAATAGAGGAACAAAAAATAACTCTTACAAACTTATATCCATGGTCTTTCTTTTAGTCACCGTATTCAATGGTTTGTGGAGTAAAGGCAGTGTGTGTGCACACAGATACTCATGCATCTGTTTGTTGAACTGTAACTTCATGTAACAAATACTCAGTGAATAGTCCACAAATGCCTGGTATTCTTATTTTTCCTATTATATTCTGTATAAATTGGGAAAATGCAAGAGTAATTAGCAACATGAATAAGCATCACACAGTATAGAGAAAGAATGAAAAATTAATGGACTGCTTAATCAAATTCTTCATTTTTACCCGTTGATTTCACTGAGATTTCTTAAGTGATTAAAGAGTTAAATTTGTTGGACCACATTCTAGTCTCCAACTCTTAGAAAATATCAAATGAACAGTATTATATTAGCCAAAGCAATATCGCTGAAGAGGCATTAGATAATGCAAGTATACTGCATGAATTTCCATCGCCGCTTCAGTAGATATCTCTCAAAAGCGAAGAAATGAAGCCAAGAGCCGGACAGGACAGTGATAAGCGCTGCTGAAATGCCTGCAAATGGACTCTGCATTAAATAGCAGGGACAGATCTTCAGTCCCACCTCATTCTTTTTGTGTTTGTTTTCCCTTGTGTGCACATTTACATGAATTCACATGTGATATTAACATGTTTTAAGGCTCAAGTTGGATTTACACCAACATAACTCACTGGCATTTCGGTGCGTGCTCTTGATTCACGTCAGCAGGAGAGCAGGAGCTCCTTGCATTTTAAATGGGCAGAGGTGGGAGTAATATGAGCAATAAGCTCATTTAATAAATGTGAGAATACAGACGTTTCAGTATAGCCCAGAGCTTTTTTCTTTCCCTAGCTGAAATCTCTGTGGAAAGGGTGACACATGGCTGCGCCAGCTCAGAAGGGATCCAGGGGTGCTCCTCACGGACCACGGCACTGTCCATCACTATCACTCCACAGACGCTGGTTCAGCAATGGCGTCTGGCACGCTGGCGGTGGGGCTGTGGCTCCGCTCGCACCGCAGCCACCTCCTCTCGGCTCTAGGGCAGGGCAGGGAGCTCGGGGCCACGGGTTCTTCTTCTCTCCTGCACCTGGACGGTGAGCAGATAGATCAGACCAACCTGCTGGTCGAAAGCTGTAGCTCAGTCCCTCTCGTCCGGTAGCGCTGATCGTTAGGCAATGAGTCTCCTGGACATTAGGAGAAATTTCTTTACTGAAAGAGTGGTCAGGCCTTGGAACAGGCTGCCCAGGGACGTGGTTGAGTCACCATCCCTGGAAGTATTTAAAAGACGTGTAGATGAGGCGCTTAGGGACATGGTGTAGTGGGTTGATGGTTGGACTCGATGATCTTAGAGGTCATTTCCAACCTTAATGATTCTATGATTCTATGATTCTATGAATTACGAGTGTTCACTCTCCCAGTCCTTGAGTGCAAGCTCACTGGGAAATAAAGGCCACTTCTCTCATGGATCTTCACAGGGTGCAGGAGGGCGAGTCTCTAGCACCGTTCCCAGTGCTGAGGTGTCTCCTCCAGGGAAGTCTCTCTCATAACCAGGCCCCTTCCCAGTCCCGGCACGTTGGTGGGACACCACGTGGGGAGCTCACCCCTCCGCTCGCCGTCCTGCTCCTCTAGCGCAGCCTGCAAGAGCCTTTCCCATGCCGAGACTGGTGCCTCGGAGAAACGCCGCATTCATGTCAAGAAGGGCAGTGAAAGAAAACGAAACAAACGCGGCACCGTTGGAAGTTTCTTGTCTATTGATTTCACCCTGTTCCCACAGCTCCAGGATTTTGACAGCCTCACACAAACTTTGCTGAGAAAGACATACTCTCATAACATAGCCCGCTGCAAAAAGATTGCAGGGCTGAATTTAATACTATCTGCTTTTCCATGTGGGAAACAGATAAGAATTGTCTGAATAACCACTACAAAATGAGGCAGCTTTTCTGGAAAGTGTAGAGGAAGAGAAAGAATTTGTTGGGCTCCACCCTTTCATGTTACAGATAGCAAAGCACAGCAAGGCTGTATCTAATTTGTAGCCCAGGAGTTCACGAAGCTGTCAGCCAGGTCAGATGCCGTCTCTGGAAGCAACAGGGATTTCAATGCAGGAACACACACCTGCTAGGGCATTTGGATAAAAGTCTGGTAGCTGGAGCGTGCAACTACACGGCTATAAATATCTAACTAGCTACTCTGAGCGTATGTTCTCAAGCTGCAATGATGCTGGAGTGCAGAGCAGAGCTGGAGCAATGCCAAATCAATAGGTATGGGCTTTTAAAGGGTGCCTGTGGACACTTCTGGTACTGTGAAGCGCTATTAAAAGAAGATGATAATGGTGTCTTTTCATTAGAAGAAGGAAGTCATACAAAAAAAATACAGCCTCTCCCTTGCATAGGACTAGGGAAGGTTATTATGAGAAGAGGCTGGTAGAACTGGGTGTGTTTAGCCATAAGAAGTGACTGCTGTCTACAGCTAATGGGAACGTGTAAAGATGGAGCCAAACTCTTTTCGGAAGCTCGTGGTGGCAGGATGAGAGGCAATAGGTGCAAGCTGGAACATGGGAAATTCTAACTCAGTATTAAGAAAAAGTTTTATACTGTGAAGAGGGTCAAGCACTGGAACAGGGTCCCAGAGAGGTTGTGGAGTCTCCATCCTTGGAGATATTCAAGCTTGACAGGACAAAACCCTGAGAAATCTGGTCTAATTGGGCCTCCTTTGAGCAGGGGTTTGGACTAGCTGACCTCCATGTCTCAGAGGCTGCCAGCATGCAGCCTTTCAAAAACGTCAACCACAGTTTAAAAATCAGAGAAACATAATGGTCTTTCTTGACTATTATTACTCAAAATGCTCAAATGTTTCTTGTAACTGTGAATATCCTTTATGTGAAGGAGCCAAAAGCACATATTTGGTCTCTCTCTAACAAGTGCCCCATCCAGTTGTTTGCAGGCATCTTCTACTCTAAACTGAAGTGCAGTTTAGGCCAGATTTCACACTCTGGCCTAGCCAAAGCCAACTCAGGCTCTGAGGAAGCTGAGGAATGGGGAGAACAAGAGTTTCATGAATGCCAAGGAACTGCAGAGTTGCATTGCCAACAGGATGAATCCCCTGCAAAATTCTTGAATCCCAAGACTTAATCTCCATCTGAACATCTAGGGCGATACAATCATGGTTTAAACATTTTGTTGTCTCTATTAGGCTAAGTGGATAAGGGCCTCATTGTGCCAGGTGCTGGACAGGACCAGAGTAATAAACACTGCCTGAGTTTGCATTCACATTTGAACCCCTCTGGCCTGCTCTGTAGAAGACCTTCAGGGACAAGAGTGGATTTCAGGATAATCTATGTAGACTGCAAGACCTCAACATGACAAAGAATCGGAATCAAGCCCAATAGTTTGGTACCCTCTGGTGTGACTTAGATTCCTCCTCCCAAACAGAACCGCCGTGGTGAGAAAACCCCACTGCTCCTCCTTTGTCTTAGGCACAATTGCAAGATTAAGGATGAAGAGAGATCAGCCAAGCACTGAAGGTACTAAGATTTTAAAAAGTAGCTGTCATGTAACTAGCAGAGAATTATAAAATAAATTCTGCAGAAATATGAAAATAAATGCCTTTTAGTTGTTCAGATGAATAAGACAGCAAGATTCTAAATAATGTATCACTATTGTTAGAAGCTTGAATATTATTGCTTTTTCTCCCCAAAGAAGTAATATATGTGGCAGATACAAAAGGGTTGTTGTCGTGTTAGTTTTTTTTTTCCTAAAGCATTATGCCAAGTGGCTGCTTTCAAACACATGTCGATGCTGGGAAGAAATGGGCATGTATCCATCTTGCCCTCAGGCCAAACCATTTAACCAGAACTGGGAATACTGACAAACTTTCTCAAACTCTCTCTCTCTCCAGTGCAATTGTATAAAACAACCCTGTGCAGATCTCTCTATGAAAATGACCAGTAAAAATATCATGCTCCGTGCTTCCGTTTATCAAGTGGAAAATTATTTTTAATGTACTCCTGAAGAAAGGTAACAGGTAAGTGGCAAATGTTCTCACGGTCATTATGAAGGGTATGTCTCAGTCCATAAATCAATAGCTGGCTCAATGCCATTCGCTTCTGAATGGAAACCGACTCTTTTTGCAGAGTTCTGCTCACAGCAGCTGAGCATCAATGCTAAGTAGTGTGTAGCTATTAGGGAAAAACCGAGCATGACAACACAAATCATGGAGCCCCTGATGAACATCTCTGCACATGGCTGCTTCTTCTAATCACCAGCAGAATTTAATGAGACACCTGCAGCTTATAGACACTCTTGTTCCAACATAAATCGCCCTGAGAGCACAAAGTCTTCTTTTAAAAATATTCTTCAGTATACCATAAACCACAGAGAGTTCATTGTCACTAATAACATACTCCTCATTAATTTATAATTGTGTGAAACCATATTCCCCCATACATGACCTACAACAGATCTGAAGATTAAGTCAAAGACTGTTAAGATCTCCTAATTAGAAGAGTTTTCAACCATTTTAGTTTTCATTAATAAAGCAGTGCTGGAGACCTTGAAATTGACCCCTTGCAATGCTGCAAAAATAGTAATTCTTCATAAATCTGACCCACATCAGGTGAAGAAGACTGAATGCATCCCATGGGTCTCTAGGTAGGAACAAGCTCAGGCAGGTTGGGATTCCTCCTCTGCTTGAAGCTGCAATGGCATCCAGCTGACTGCAGCTACGGATGCTCCTGCGTCATCTTCCACTTCCATTGCAGCGAGGGGGCAGCTTGGACTGCCAAAAAACATGGAGGCAGTTCATTAGGATGCCAGAAAGGGTAAAAGTAACGTAAACCTTGTCATACCTTATCACATTTGCCGAGAGGAGGCAATAAAAACCTTTATTTTCTAATCAGCAATGTGGTCTTTGCTGGATGGCAGACGAAACAGAGAATGGCATCTGCTAAAAAGCAAAACTGGCTCCTCTGAATCAGTGAGCTTAGAGAGAGAGAGAAAAGGCTTCTTGCTGAGAATTAGGGGTATAGTCATCCACCAAGTAAGCAGCTGGAAATCACTGGCATGAATTGCTGCATCTATGGCATGCCCTGGGGCTTTATTGTCTTGGACCAGAACATGGTGTGGCCATAGCAAAGAAGCCTATCGAACTCTCTTCAGTAGGTGCACAGGCTTCCCAGGAATTTGGCTACGAGCTGTTTTGTTACCATTGACAACAACATTTTGACTTTTTAACATCTGCGATGAATACTTGAGGATCTTTGGTCTAATTTTGTTGCAACCTGCAAACATCTGAGAGTTACTTTAAGACTTTCCTTAGAAGGGTCCTCAGAAATTGTTAGCACATTATAAATTGTGATTTGTGCTAACACAAGCCTGCTGCTTGTAGGAGGAAAAAGAAGATTTGTGGCATTAGTTAGTGGAAGAGCATTTAATAGCAGCATTGAAAAAAGTAATGGAGATTTCATTCTGCAGCTCTTTTGTTGTCAAATACAACCTTTTTGTCAGTGGCTGCCTCTCCGACATTTCATACCCTCTTCCCTCCACGGACAATAGCTGCATTTCACACCATGCCAGCTGGTGTAGACACATCTCCAGTGAAGTTAATGGAGCCGGGGCTTTTTACAGTCTGAGGATCTGGCGCGCAACATTTTAAGCTGGCTGTGCAGTCCCATCAGTTATCAAATGGGACATGTCAGAGAGCCACTCCGAGTCAGACAAAATAATTGTCTAACAACAGCCTTGCTATCGGGAAAGCCGCAAATGCTCTCACAAAAACAGTTCTGGTGGAGCTGGTAAGTATCTTTTACAATATATTCTTTATCGCAAAAAAGGGCAGCACATTTTTATTCCTCTCACATTATTCAGAGATTTTCTCATCATCAGAACAAGAAAATGTCAGAATAAGTTTATTTGAAAAATGATTTTTTAATAAAGTAAATGGAACCTTCTCAGCTAACGGTAGTGAAAGAGAATAACATTGATGGAATTTTCATTAAAGAAAACATCTTTTCAAAATAGTACAAACCATTGGGAGAGGAAAATTAGCAGTCAGATCCTCACTGGCTGCAATCTGGTATCATTCTAGTGACAGACTAACATCTCGTCTAGCATCGCAAGTGAAATTACACAGTCAAGTTGTGCTCTGACATATGTGTTTGGCCGAGGGGAGATTTTATGTGCTCAGTTCTTACTAAGCACAGGGTGATTTCTGTATCACCTACACCCCAGGGGCCAACCCAGTGGATCCCCTTTACCACCACAGCTGAGTCTATAGCTGTACAAAGGGTTAGTTGCGTATAGGCTGGGCTATCTTGATAAACAAGTTCACAGTCAACTTCTAAAAGATGCAACAAACATCATGCCTCCAAATCACATGAAGGTAACCTATTGATTTGGATTTTTTTCACGTTTTAGTATTTTCCCATGCCTGAATTGCCTCTGTCACTGTTACAGCCCCCAG
Source organism: Calonectris borealis (assembly GCF_964195595.1). Lineage (NCBI taxonomy): Eukaryota > Metazoa > Chordata > Aves > Procellariiformes > Procellariidae > Calonectris > Calonectris borealis. Next base: position 65,566,750 of record NC_134313.1, on the reverse strand, counting down.
GACACAGAGGCTAAGAACCCCACAAATGTGAATGCATTTATCCTTGAACAATATCTTTACAAAGCAGAGCTTTGCTACTATTAATTTTTCCATGTATTTCAAACAGCTCTCATTTATAACAAGTTTTAGAGATAAAAAGGAGTAGTTAGTTACACTGTTATTTGGATTATTAACAGTCATGGGGAGCTATGTAGTACACTGCAGGTGGATACTCCAGCTAAGTACTTACGTGCACCTCCCGGCACAAGTATCTTTTAAGCCTAGCCTGAACTGACGGGCTGAAGGACACAAGACGCTTGGAGGAAAGGTAGGAGTGAAACCCTGACCCTTGGGCTAGCATTTTCAGCCCGAAGCCTCCAGCCCCTGTGCACGCCTTGCATTACCATCCTGGGCTGGCACCCTGCTTGCCCGGCAAAGCACCCTGAAACCCAAGCTAGTGCTGGGGTTGGCAGCTCTAAAGCACCAACCATCTGCGTGGTCTGCAACACTGGAAAAAAATCAGGCGGTGGGATCTCCGTGGAGATCTCTGTGCCTCCCTCCTTCAGTCCTTTCAGAAGGGAGGAGAGGAGTTGCAGCAAAGCCTCCGCTACAGCTGCAGAGGCTGAAGGTAAGGTGGACAGGTCAGCTCAGACACCCAAGTCAGCCTCCCTGGGGTCAAGAGCAAGCCTGGTGCAAGCTCACTTCCTTGCCCTTGCAGGCTGTAAAGGTGAGGTGGCATTTGGCAGAGTTTCAGAGGAAAGCAGGTGATGAAATGTGTTGAAACATATATGCAGCGGGCACGAACAGAGAATCAGGTGAATAAACATCAAATATGGAGTCCAGGGAACAGAAACCCTTTTTTCTATCAGTCAAATCACAGCCGGGGGGCCCAGAGTAATTCCGTTAGGAAACCCAGAATACCTGAGAGGCAGAGGAAAAATCTGAAACTTAGCAGGAAATCTGTTCACGGCGAAGCCACTGAGTGAGCTGGCGAGAGAAATTACTCGAAGGCATGGAGCAGAGCCAGGGAAAACAGACAACAATCGACAAGACATTACAGAAGATTCTGGGGATAAATTGCTCTAGAGAAGTGCAGTGCTTCTTAGGATTGGATTCAAGGGTACTTAAGTATTATTTCTTGTGTAAAGCCTCCACAGCCAGCTGCTTGGGAATTTTTTAGCAACTTTTTAAAGACTGAGAAATACCAATTAATCAAAGCAAATCTTTTGCAAAACAAATGTATCTGCTTTGAGAAATATCCACAGGAACACAAAAATGGCACTGAACTAGTGTATTTTTTTTGCCAAGATACCTACTAGGCTTAATGTGTAGGATCTGTTCTTCTGTGGCTGCTCAGCAAAAGGAGTGGTCCTGCAGATGCCAAAATTGTCATACCTAGGAGTAGCCCTAATTTGTAAGCTGCCTCAAAGCATATGACCCCACAGTTTCCAGAACCCTTTTGCAAAACCGGCATTGTAGAAGCCCCAACTCAAATGGTGATTTTCTGAGAACAGACTCACCATTTGAGAACTGGAGACTTTGGGCAAAAGGGGACTTTGAGATACAGAACTCCCCATAACTTTTGGGATTCCTCTGTTGCTGTGAATGATGCTCATTATGCTGCATAAAACAAACTCCCACTCTTTATAACATTTACAAATATGGGCATACCCTCCATTAACAGAGAGTTTAATAGCTTTGAAGTATTTTTTAATAAACAAAATCTTTACATTTTTCAGTACTGAGATCAAAGCATAAGTAATTCTTATAAACATTTTATTTGAACCAGCATTAGAAAGCAATTTAGCATTTGTTGTATCATTTGCCCCATTCTTATGTAAAAGCCTCCTATTCTGTTTTGCATATAATTTTATTTCGATTACTGTAATTTCAGTTGCAACTAACCACACACATTAAAAATCAGCTAGCCTTGAATAAGTTTTTATAAAAAGCTCGAAACTCTGTGCTGCTCATTCCTGATAATTGATGCATTAACGCACACCTGATTTGAAATGCATAGTACTAATACAAAGTGCAAACTACAGCGAACTAAACTGCAGTCAAGGTTTTCATGGCTCTGCAGTGTGTGGCGTGGTACTCACCAGCTGTAGCCCAGGGGCTGGTAGGCTACATTTAAGCCCTCGTTCCTTGATTTATGCCCAGCACTCGGCTTCCCTGGGAGTGGGGCAGAAGGCTTAGTATGTTCACTGGGAGCAAACAGCACTACAAGACCGTATGGACTCAAAAAGACCCAAATCTTGGGGTCTAGTTTCTCACCAACCTGATTCCCAAACAACCCCTCAAGACAAGTACATTTTCCCCTCCAAACACCTCATCAGTCCATTTTGTTGTTAAATGGTGCTAAATTTTTCTAAAACTGATGCAGTAACAATTTTTTTTTTACAGTTACAATTAGATACGGGCCATATTTGCAGATTCAGAGCCTTTTTATTTCTCTGAGATGCTTAATCCCCAGCGTATTACGGAAGCGCTCTGCAGGCTTTGGATCAAGCCTGTTATTCCCCACCACAGCCGGCACGGCTCTGGAAGGCTACATTCAGAAGCAATTGCTAGATCAGATCCTTAATTTGTACTTGACAATGTTCAACTCATACGCACAGTAGGTGGGCGGGGGAATTTGATGGCTTTCAGATTGTGTGGGGGAAAGGGAAAAATAGACTTTGTTCTGTATTTGGCATGAAAATGATTAATCTTTTTTATATTCTTTTAAGTTACAGCATTGATGTGGAGCGAGACTTAGATTTTAATCTTTTCACTGAAGTAAAATAATTAAAACAGTTTCACAAACTTATTTATTTCCACATGAAATATTCTATTTCAGGCATGTTTGAAAAAGTATTTCAGAAGTTAGCAATTTAAAGCAAGCAGCTGAATACTGATAACAGGGGAAATATCTCACTGCGGCTTTAGATCACAGGAATCCGCTCAGCAAAGGAACCAGTTTTTCTTTCCAATTTTGAAAAAAAACCCCACTGGTTAGAGTGCTAGCCTGAAATTAAAACACGTATCTGCTTATTTTGCAAGAGAAACATTATAAAAATGGGTTGAAAAAGCTGCAGCTCACAAACAATAATTTACTGCAAAGAGAAAAGCTACTGAATTCTTCCTCCTCAAATTACTAATCGTTAAGGTCCCAGTTGACTGGAGGCTTGCCAATGTGACGCCCATCTACAAGAAGGGCCGGAAGGAGGATCCAGGGAACTACAGGCTGGTCAGCCTGACCTCGGTGCCGGGGAAGATCATGGAGCAGATCATCTTAAGGGCACTCACAAGGCATGTGTGGGACAACCAGGGGATCAGGTCCAGCCAGCATGGGTTCATGGAAGGCAGGTCCCGCTTGACCAACCTGATCTCCTTCTATGACCAGGTGACCCGCCTCGTGGATGAGGGAAAGGCTGTGGATGTGGTCTACCTGGACTTCAGTAAGGCCTTTGACACCGTCTCCCACAGCATTCTCCTAGAGAAGCTGGCGGCTCACGGCCTAGACAGGTGCACTCTTCGCTGGGTAAAAAACTGGCTGGACGGCCGAGCCCAGAGAGTTGTGGTCAACGGGGTTAAATCCAGCTGGCGGCCGGTCACGAGCGGTGTTCCCCAGGGCTCAGTACTGGGGCCAGTCCTGTTCAATATCTTTATCAACGATCTGGACGAGGGGATCGAGTGCTCCCTCAGTAAGTTTGCAGATGACACCAAGCTGGGCGGGAGTGTTGATCTGCTCGAGGGTAGGAAGGCTCTGCAGAGGGACCTGGACAGGCTGGCTCGATGGGCTGAGGCCAACTGTATGAGGTTCAACAAGGCCAAGTGCCGGGTCCTGCACTTGGGCCACAACAACCCCAGGCAACGCTGCAGGCTTGGGGAAGAGTGGCTGGAAAGGTGCCCGGAGGAAAAGAACCTGGGGGTGCTGATTGACAGCCGGCTGAACATGAGCCGGCAGTGTGCCCAGGTGGCCAAGAAGGCCAACGGCATCCTGGCCTGTATCAGAAATAGCGTGGCCAGCAGGAGCAGGGAGGTGATCGTGCCCCTGTACTCGGCACTGGTGAGGCCGCACCTCGAATCCTGTGTTCAGTTTTGGGCCCCTCACTACAAGAAGGACATGGAGGTGCTGGAGCGTGTCCAGAGAAGGGCAACAAAGCTGGTGAAGGTCTGGAGCACAAGCCTTATGAGGAGCGGCTGAGGGAACTGGGGTTGTTTAGTCTGGAGAAGAGGATGCTGAGGGGAGACCTCATCGCGCTCTACAACTACCTGAAAGGAGGTTGTAGCGAGGTGGGTGTTGGTCTCTTCTCCCAAGTAACAAGCGATGGGACGAGAGGAAATGGCCTCAAGTTGCACCAAGGGAGGTTTAGATTGGACATTAGGAGAAATTTCTTTACTGAAAGAGTGGTCAGGCCTTGGAACAGGCTGCCCACGGAAGTGGTTGAGTCACCATCCCTGGAAGTATTTAAAAGACGTGTAGATGAGGCACTTAGAGACATGGTTTAATGGGCATGGTGGTGTTGGGTTGATGGTTGGACTCGATGATCTTACAGGACTTTCCCAACCTTAATGATTCTATGATTCTATGATTTATTACGTACGGACAGAAGATGTGCCACCATTCATATGGGTTTTTTAAATACTGACTGATTATGAACTCTATGCTTGCTATCGAAGTTATTGTCATGGAGGGGTGATTGCAGTGGGTTACATGTGCTCCCAGCGCTCGCTGCAGCACACCCCCCGCAGTCCCGAGTGGTGTCTGTCTGCTGGTCTCAGAGTGGAGACTCTATCACCACAAACAACAAATGCAATAAGTGCTTCTAATGATTTGTTTCCTGTGTAGTAGTCTGTTCTTGTATCTTAACCCCTGACAGCTCAGTTTTATCAAATGATAAGATGTTTTATCATATGAGTCAATGCTTAGATGGAAAATGTGTTTTGGGAGAACTGGTGACGACTTACAAGTTAGTTTGCTCAATCCGTTTTTCTGTCATTGGACTTGTCAAGCATGAAGACAATCAAATCCTGGCAGCATTTACATTTGGTGTCCATCTAGAATAACTGACTGAGTCAAGGAATTATCTCAGCCTGACACTTGGAGTCACCAAGGGGTTTTCTGGGCCAAAGAGAGCCAGTGGCAGGCACACCGTCTCTAGTGGGGCTCCTTGATGGCCCATCAGGATAAAACCAGCTTCTCTCTGCTGTGAGAAGTTTTCACCTACAGATGTCTCCTGTGACATGTGGGCCCATGATTTCCTTGGCAACTTTTCAAAACTGGGCTTTTTCAAAATTATTTCCGTATTCACTCAATAGTTGGACATTCAGAGTTTGGCAGACTTGGAGAAAAAGATCTGCAAGGGAATTCAGGGTTCAGAAGGTCACAGTTATCAGTATTTCAATTTGCTCTGAACTCAGACTTAAGCCCAGAAGGAATCATTAAATATTGTTATCTTCTGTAGATCACAAGCCATTGACTTTCATACAGCTACCCTTTGTTGAGGCCCCCAAAATGTTTGTTTGATTACTCATTTCTTCCATGTGAGATTTGATTGTTGATTTGAAGACATCCAGACATGGAAAGCCCTCCACTTCTTTTCGTAGTTTGTTCCAATGGCTAATCACTCTCACTTGTTTCTCAATTAAATCTGTCTGATGCTGGCTTCCAGCCAGCTATTCTTATAATGTCTTTCTCATGAAGTAAGACAGCTTTGCGTAAGTCAGGGTCAGGCACTGGCAAGCTACATCCGCTCAAGCAAAATGCTCTGCAAGAATGATTGTTAGCATTTTTAATTACAAACTCTTTATATATTTATTTAAGTGAATTGAAATTAAAAAACCACACTGAATTAGTGTTTTATATAGCATTTTAAAAGGCATTGAGCATTATGTGAGCATATGGTTTTATTTTAATATTTCTCTAGGCAGGTATTATCGAGAATTGGCAAAATACAAAAACCTACATATTTGTTCTTCTGCTTTGTATAACGAACATCTGCATTCTTGTCTATCTATCTCAAGTGTCTGTTTATGAAGTTAGAGAAATACACTGTCTAAGGAGTAGGCCAGAACAGCACTGGAAACTCTAAAGAAATACCAGCTGACAGTCTGTCTGACTAAAGAGAACGAAATAAAACTCAAAGCTTCACCTGTCTGTAACGAAACTCATAGGGAAAAACCTTAAAGACCCAACTATGGCATTCAATTAGAAAGCTGTTTCTTCTCTGCCAACTCTACCCTGAAATCAAGATGGACAGAGAAACTGAGGCCTCAGATGCCCAGAAGAAACGGGAATTACTCAAAAATGCAGAAAACACAGCAGAGAAAAGAAGAAAAAATTTGGGTCTGCATCCGTTGAAACCTATGGAAGCTTTGCTCTCAATGCTAATGCATGCTTTACTGCTTTGACTAAAATATTTCTTCTAGATAGTCCCCTCAGATTCAAGAACTGTTAATGTCACTCCCCACATTAATGTCACTGCGCTGGGGTGGGTCCATCTGCCGTCTGTTTACAGGCTGGGTTCGGAAGGATGTCACCATAAGGACATACTGAAAACATGAGACAAGCACACGAATGTTTTGTAAATCCACCAACCTCGAAGCCCACAGAGATCTAAAAGCAGGCAGAGAGCCCAGGGGCAAGGGCAGGAAAAGTAAAAATACTAAAAAAAAAACCAAACTAAACCAAACAACCTGTAAAGTACTACTCTAGAAAGTTACTGTCATCTTTCTAATACGAGTTTCAAAGACGCCTACAAAACAAACTAGCCAAGATTTATTTTAATAATTGAGACAATAGTCTAACTTCTTGTTGTTGGTCTCCACCACGGAAGGACAACACTGCACTTAACTAGTCGTTGTGAATGAATCGATTACACAATCACCATTAGTGCAGTTACCGATTATGCCCTTTCACACAGCCAGAGGAAACCAGAGACAATCCACGTACATTAATGTGCTGCACCTTTTCTGCAGGATATTCTGGCATCGCATTAAGTGCTATTTCCAGAGACTGCCTGAAGCGGATTTAAATTCTGCTTGGGTTGAATAAAGGAAAGATAATGTTACTTCAATCCCTTTGAGTCATCTGGGTTATGTTTTGATCATATTTCAGGAATATTCACATTCTTCCCATACATACTGTGAGAGTATTTTTGCAACATATAGTTCTCCTTTCTAAGGTCATTTATTTTAGTTTCAACGCAGCCATGCTGATAAATGGGAGATGAAGGGGCATGAGAACTTACTTCCCCATTTAATCACAAACTCTAAACAATAAAATGTACTCCCCAAGTACTAAGAATAGCTTTGGGCCAAATCTTACTTGTGGAAACTGCCATGACTTTTAATTAGCAGAGTCAAGAACCACAGGATTCATCTCCGAGGCCACTTCTATACCCCTTTATTAGGCCACATAAATGTCTCTGCTTGGCTGACATTACTATTTACCACTGCCGGTTAACACAAAAAGGGGAGGGGTGGGGAAACCCAGTCCTGAGCTCCTTGCAGTAGCCACTGGCAGCCAGAAGCTGGCGTTGAATGGAGCAATTGGCATTTGCACCCTCAGGTTTCCCTGAGCACCTGCACAGACGTTGACTTTATTCCATTGCAAAGGTCGAAGTCCATTGGTATTGCCTCAGTTAAAACCACCTTTGCTTTCCTCATTCCCATGCTTTGCTCAGGCCTATGCAACAGGGCTACAAAGAAGTGCACTCTCATGGCCTCGATGCCCTGTGAAATCTCAGTCCAGTGTGGGATGTCCTGGAAGCCACCATGGAGTCCGCCATGAAGGCTGTGATAAGACTTGCCATGGCAGGAGAAGCACAAACGAGGCTATCTGCTTCTCTAAAAAAGCAAAAGAAACCATGCTGAGCCCAAGGAAACCCACTGCAGGGCATTTTGTGCTCAGGGCTGTCACTAAGAGTAAGTCTGACGGATGGCCCCTTTAAGAAGGTGAGGAGGGAAGGAGTAAAAGCTTGAAAACAGAGAAACTAGCTGTTTGTAGAGCTGTGCAGGACTACTGATTAGTGTCAGTCACGAATCCACCATCTCTGTGTTTTCATGTCCTCCATACGCCTACTCATTGGGTAGTTCTGGTAGTGCCTAATGGGAACCAGGCTGTGCAGTAAGCTTAGATGGCTTCTGTGTCAACGCTAGCTCTGGCAGGGATGGGGCAGTTTTACTGGTATATCCGTCACCTCATCTTGGGATGCTACAGGATCACTTTCCAGACATCCATATACACAACTGGAGGAATATACTTCTTGACAGTGATCACTGATCATTGGGCGTAAAAGGATGTAGGAGCTAGAAGAAAGATGGTGGTGCAGTCAGGGGAAGAGCATCATCCGTCTGAAATCAGCACATGTTCCCTCACCCTCGCACCCTGGAAAAGCCACTGCTCTAAAGGACAAGTCTCAAGGTCCCTCTCTCAAAGGTCCCTTCAAAGCAAATCTTGGAAGAGTAGACAACTGGCAAACTTCTTGGTCCTCCCTGGATCTTTGCTTGGGCTGATACAAGTGTGGAAGCTAAAGCGGGGGTAAGAAAACACTGACTAGTGACAGAGATTTCTGGCTGGCAAACTAAGAAGACATCGGACCGGGGTAAGACTGTGGGAGACAGCGAGCCTTGTGGGAGAGGCTGGGCTGTCTGACTTTCTGGGGCGCGCCAGGCTGCTCGGAAATGGATTTCTGGCACGTACTCACAGACGGAATTAGCTGGTGCCTGGCCCAGGAGGGAATCAGCTCTACGCGCCTCACGTGGCAACCATCAACCCACCTGGATAAAGACTGCAAGCTTGGGATGGGGAAATGGAGGGGTGGGTGTCAGGGCATCAGGGGAGGCAGCCGGCTGGCCAGGGCCTGGGTACCGAGAGGGATCAGCACCTTAGGGCAAATAGTTTGCATTCAAACAAAGACCATTCCCGTTAAGACCTTTTCTGACGTTGTGTAAAGTGGCTGTGGGAAGCACTGGCTTGCTCAAAAATGACATAGGGGCTGAGTCTGAGGACGGGACATGGCAGGCGCTTTCTGCAGCTGCAGGCGCAGGAGCACAGGGCACACACAAGCCGCACGGCCCTGCCACCCGCTTCTCCTGCTGCTGCCGACGGGGGAGATCCGGGTTCAGAGGCCGTCTGACCACTGGTGCAGGCACGGGGAACCATGTTCAAGTGGGGGGGCGGGCTGAGGGACAGGACAGAGGGTCCTGCTGTCCGACCGGGGCTGCAGCCATATCGTCCTGCCTGGGAGCCCTGCCACCTCGGGGACGCCTGCCCGCAGGCAAAGCTGGTCCTGGCACCGCCCAGCTGGGCTGGCACTCCTGGCCAGGGAGATGCTGGCAGGGACAGAGACACCCTGGGGCAGGGACACCCCAAGGGACTGCAGCCGTGGGTGACCCACTCGGGAACAGAGCAGGAGGAAAAGCAGTACGCGGCAAAGAGCAGCAAAACATCATCTGCGGGAGTGAGACAACACAAGCACACCCAAGAAGCAATGGAAGTTGATGGAGAAAGGACAAGGATAAAGAAGACACGAGCAAATATATGAGCAGAATACCTATGCTCACAGTTTTATTTTAAGTCAAAATATTTTTCCCCCTAAGAATAAAAGTTAAAAGGAAAAGGTAAAAGAATCTAATGTGTACGGCTATGAATGAAATACCTCAATCTTGAAAGACCAAAATGGGAAAAATAAAGCTTATTTCAATTCTTGTTAGGTTCCCTTTTCTAAAGACACCTGGCTCTGACACTCTGAATGCATTTAATCACATCTGTCCTATTAAGCAAGATTGAACGACCTAAACTGGATGAAAATTGTTGCTGGCCCAAACATGACTCACTAGGAATGGAAGCCAGCCCCATTAATTACTTTCTGTAGAGCATTCCCATATGTGCATTATTCACACTGAAGTTCTAAGCACGTTGTAGTTCATGAGGCAGAGGTGGGAAGACCCTCATTCGCATGCAGGCAGAGAGCTACGCCTTCGGACTGAGCATGCATAAACTGTGGGAGAGGGGAGTGATGAAAATAATACGGAATTCAATATGATTAATGAACTAGCTTTAATAGAATTGCCGCCATAATCAAAAAGGGAGACACGATTAAATGTACAAAGAACTCGATGGGAATCTGGTGACCTATAATCAGTTACAAATTTTGATACTTACCAGCTCTCTGTTCCTATACATAGCCTGGGCCTCCAACTATGTGTCTCTCCTGTCTGTTCAAGTATAAGCTCATCAGAACAGCAAGTGTCATATCCAGTGACGCTATGCTACTTTCAAATTTTTACAGACCTTCTGAGCTGATGTGATTGTTTTCTCTAAAAGTGATAATAAAACGTATTATATCTTAATGAAATAGCAAGTTACTGCATAAATATTTTATCCTATGTTCTCAAAAATATAAAAAAAACACTTGGTGCAGTCTATGCTAAACATTTTTTTTGTAACGAGCATGTTAAAAGGCTGCTGTGTTATTATTCTGAATTATTCTGAAAACACTTGCCCTGATTATGCAGCAATAGGCATGTGCAGTTGATTTGAAGGAGCTAAACTTTGCATCAAATTTCCCCTGGGTACTGTGCGAAACTGCACAATAAATGAGTGTTGCTGTAACTTAAACAGATACTGAGTCTTCGGAGACATGAAAATAAAAATGTTGTGGTGTTAAAATGTAGCCCTGACAGGTCTATTACACTCTTCACAAAGTCTGATAGTTTTCTTCTAACAGTAGCTGTCTTAAAAATTAATGATGCATACTTTCAGTGTTATCTCATTACTGATGCACAACTCAGTAGGTTCAGATGAGATTCCAGCTAGATGGGTATGCCCTCGACGTACAGGGGAATGGGCTTAGTTCACCAAAAAGCTTTCCTTCTCTGTGTGTCTTTATTTTTCTACTTAGTCTACAGAGACTTTCTGTGAGATCTTCCACTCTGTGTTCTCCTTTCTAGTTGCCAGTAATACTGCTTTAGATCTCCATCTTGGGTTAAAAATTCCATATGATAGCATAAAAATAGGTTTTTTTTAACTGAAGTTTGGAAAAAACCCCAAATATTTTAAGCTGTGAAGCAGGAAAAAAACCTTCTTCTATAGCACCTTTTAAACTTTCCAGGAATATTTGAAAAGATCCAAGCAGATGAGAACTTTCCTCCATAAAGATGCAAAGGTATACAGCATTCAGAGTATTGAAACTCCCAGCGTAATTGTTATGATAAATTCCTGCTGGCTTATTATCACTGACTAACAATGCAGAAAGTAAGTAGCTTTTAGCCTTTTAATTTGGACTCATTTAAAACTAATTAATCTCTGTAGTCAGATGTCAAACATGCAAACCAGCTTTCTAAAGGAGTGTCCCTGTGATTTAACACAACTTCTTGCCCCCTTCCACCCAGTCAGCTCCCGCCAGCCCAGAAAAAGCCTGGGAAAGTAGGTAAAATCCACACTCTGACCCAAAGGCCGGCAGATTTGGCTCTGCCAGGGGAGCGCAGGATGTGAGGGGGTACAGCTCAGCGCCCCTCACCCAGCTGGGGCCTCAGATTTCAGCAGACACATGCATGCCAATAGTGGATGGATATACGCACACCCAGTATTCCCAGTATGGTCGAAATCCTGCAACTGATGTTCTTTTTCCCTTTACAGCTGAATGGCGGTTTACACTACTTGAGCTTACGCTGCTAACATCAATCGATTCATCTCTAAATGAGAATTAATGAAGATGTATGCTTAATACCAAGCTGGGCTGGCCGGGTGCCCAGGTATTGGGAGCTATGCTTTTTCCATTACTGGAATGCATTTACTCTCACTGATGTGCAGAATTCGAATCTTATTGTTATTCTTTCTAAATTAAAAAAAACCTGCAGAGGCAGAATATCCAATTAGTACTATAAGACTGAAGAATAATAACCCAAGTTTGGTCAATAGGACAAAGTGCTCACTTTGTCTGGGTGGCATTTTAGTGAGGGCATTCCTAAAGGAGCTGAGAGATTCGATATAAAATGAAATGCTTTCATCAACCTTCAAAGTGTCTGATCTCCCAGGAAAGAAAACCCTATGGAACTGAATCTTACTTAAGTTTTTCTTTCAATAGAAAGAGCAGTATGGAAATTTCCTGGTTAACAAATGTTTGATTTTACACAAATTTCAGTTCTTTACAATGCTGGTCACATATGTTTTAAAAGATGCACAGTAAGCTGCAGAATGACATCTGCTTTAGAGAGGGTCCGTTTTTCTTTTTTTCATATTATTTTCCATTATATGAATGGTAGAAGAAGAAATGAAGTTAATTTTCTGATAATTTTTTCTTTTGAAGACTGAAAACTACACATTATCATTTTGAGTTATGACTTATCACCCTTTTTTCTCCTTTTCCGTAGAGGTTGAATTTTGTTTCATCTACCTCATCTACTTTGAAATATTCCAGAGCCATGCAGCCCCAGAAGCAATAAAAATATTTCTGCTGCACAATACAATAAAAAATGTAACATAAAAAGTTAAATAGGTATCTGCATCTATTTTGGCAGTATAGGCATAGGTATCTTTTGCTAGCACCTCCCAGTGGAATAATCCTTTTAATTTTTATTCTGGAAAGCACTTTGGCACTGAGCAGTCTTAGCTGCTTTCCCTGGTGCTATTCACTGGCTGAACTGAGACAGATGGCCAGCTGCTTTGTAAGACGAATGTTTATTCTTGCTAAAATCTGTGCTGTGATATCATGCATAATTAAGGGAAACGCATTTTACTGGACTGCGGAAGCTGAAAAGCACATAATCACATGCTTTATGTTTCTTTAACTTAAGGTTCAACTTTGGATCACCTGCCCAGGTGGCCACTTTGACCCCCAGGCACCCTGCAGCGCCCAGACCGATGCGTTGGAGCAGGTGGGTCCTGGCACATAGAAGAGTGAAAGTTTTACCTTCACTACTAAGCTGGCATCGCCCAAGATTTCATACCATAGCCACACTGCAAGCTGCAACTATCAGTGCACTTGGCTAACAATCGATTTATTTAAATAGTAGTTGATGGCTTAATAGTATTTAATTAAACTCATATACTGATAGAGACAGCACAGTTGAAACCAAGCTTTGGCAGCCTGTTCCCTTCGATGGAAACGGAGTTGTGTGTCGTGGACTCTGACGGGGGAACCAGGATGACAGAAAGAAAATTATCCCTCGCACATCACCCCGTGGTACCTGGCAGCAGGGAACTACCAAACACTGCTGCCCCATCTGAACCTTCTGTTCTAGAACATTTTTCACATTGCACATACTCTGCATATTTTTTAAGCATCTGTAATGAAACATAGCTATATGTATGTACGTGTGTATACACGCACAGATGCTCTAACACATATACATATGTGTGCACATATATTTTTTTATATATATATTTACAGACATATTGGGCTGCTCTCACACTGGAACAAAACTGTATCTGTTCCCGAAAGTGATTATTTGATCCCACACAAAGACCTTCATCCTGCAAGAAGATCGGACATATTAGCTTCCAATACTTTTGAACTTCTCTTGCTGGAGCAAGCTTAAATCCCTTTTACATATCGAGTTTAATAAGAAATTTGTTGTCACTGTTTTGAACAACAAAAAAATCATTGCAAGAAGCTATGTGTATTCCTGATGGAACTGTAATTTTCACATATTTTCCAGCAAAGTTAGACTGCTTTGTCCCAGATTCTGATGCTACCCTGGGGGGATTAAGCTGTTCAGAGGTTGCATCAAGTTCTGCACAGATCCCAGGGAAAACATTCTTGCTCATCCTGGCTGCAAATTTTTAGGTGAGAGGTTGAGCCCCTGCTCTGTGCTGTCCGCAGGCCAGCAGAACTACACAGTCGTGTGAAGAGACGAACACTCTACTGTGGCAGGGCTGCAACAAATCGTTTTCCTGAAGTAGCACAAGAGATGCCACAATTCTTCAATTCACGGTTCTCCATGAAGTAGGACGAGCATGTTGATGGACATAAGAATGCAGCCCAAAGTCCTTAAATTGCTGTATTTACTAAATTACTTTGTGATATAGTGACATAGTACTTTCAGAGGTCTTAATCTGACTATTTTTAAACCAACTGTGAACCACAAGCTGGTATGAAACCGGCACCAAAGGAACTAAACAGCAAGCTTCCCTGCTGTTATAAGCACCTGTAAAATAATTTGTAAACTTCTAAGTTCAGATTTGACAGAGCGCTTGAGCATATGCCAATTTAAAGTATGTAAGAAATCCCTTCGGCTTACATCTGTGAAGACTAGGGAGGAAAAGAACACTGTCAACTTATGAAAATATTTGAGAAAAGCTCACTCTCTGGAAGTGCATATTTACTAAATATGTAAACTCATTATGAACACCTCAGCTGAAGCTTCCTGAATCCTCTAATACAGTGGCCAAAGAAAGCTTTCTCAAATGTAAATCTCAATTGACTTAGACATAGAATCAGATGATTTGAAAACTGAGGAAAAAGCTATAAAACACCATAAAACCCAGCAGGCGTCAAAGAGCAGGTGATATCTTCTGCCAGTTAACCTCTTACGAGTTCCTCACACCTGGCGATTGTTTTAACCTTTTACATTTCCACTTGTTCCTGATGTACATTTATATATTTTGGGGCAGGTGGGTGGGTCTGTCCTTTAACCTTGAGAAGTCGAGCCTGCAGACATCACACGTGGAAGCTCCAGGTGATCCTCGACGTCGAGGGCTCCTGTGCTTTGACAGCTTCGTGTACCTGCCAGAAGCGATGGTATTCTGCCCAGTTAGTAAGAACTGATGAAAAGGAGAAACTGAGATGGGCTCTCACAACCCCTCCACATACAAACAGCGAAGGGTAAGGCAGCAGCCAAGGTCCCTTCAGCATCGCCAAATCCTCCGAAAGCAGCCACAGCACTAACCCTCCCTCCCGTTGGTGACATTTCCACCGCCACTCCTGCACCCAGCATGTTCCCACTCACTATCAACACCTTACTGTACATTGACAAGGAGTGGGTGGGTGGGGTAGAATAACAGGGTCCTCCCCCTCAGCAGCGACGAGGAAGTATTCAGCAATTTAGCACAAATGAATAATTAATAGTTTATTTTAAATGGAAGAAATTGGATCTGCAATAATTACATTTTCTGTATTTTGAGTACTATAATAGGTAACACAAAATGATGTAAACATTTTAAAATGTAAGAATAATGCAAAATTACTCCTGTTATAATACAAGGCAAATGTTGGCAAGAGGCAGCATTTAAAAAGCGACAATAGGAAATAGATCAAATGAAGCACTAATTTATACAGCATAGTAGAAATGCAACTGCTCTGCAGGCTTTTTCATATTGTAAGACAAGAAAAAGATCAATTACATATAGTCAAACCTATGAAAGAATAACTAATCCACAGCATTTGAAAAGTAGGTTTGTATACCAATTTCCAGACAAAATGTAAATATGATTTGATTTCTTGCTGAGCATATTGCTCTAATTTTTGTAATATTTGTGCTGGTTTGTATTTTTTCTATTATTTATGAGAAAATCACATGTTGCTGAAGTGCCCACTTCCTTTTAAACACCGGCACCATTAAATTAGAGCTATGTTAAGTCACCATTCAAGAAAAAATAACACAAACAAAACAAAAGTTGTCATTGTAGTAGGGCAAAATCCTGCTTTGAAAAATGAGGTAAATAAAAATACAAATATGGCAATATAAACCTAAAAAGGTTTGCACAAAGCAAATAAAGTTCCATTGTACCAATTCCTTTAGGAAAAAAGTTTTGCAAATGTATATCCAAAGCAAGTGTTAAACTACAGTTCTGTATCGTTTGAGTTTAGGAGCTAGTGTTGTGATGTTTGATTCTTATTTTCCAGGTAACAAAATAAAATTCACTTAAAAACAGCTATTATGGGGCAACAATCATATATACGTATATATTTGTAACTACACCTTCAAGTAAATCATTGAAGAAACATTTATGCTGATAAAATTACTCAAAGAACAGCTATACACATTCTGCATCAACTGCTGAAGAATGGCGTTATCAATTAGACTTAAAAAAATCTTTTATAGAGCAGTTTCATTTCTGAAAATGGAAATCCATTAACAATTATAACAAGAATTAAAAGAGCTGAAATCAAATCCAGCCTTCAGATTATTCCCCTAAGAAAAACCATACTGTTTTTTTTTCATTTGACTTGACAAATGTTATTCAGAAATGTTTTACTGATGAAATAGAGAGGCCCAGACGTTGTAGCAAAGAATTAAATATAATTATATCATAAAAAGACAGACTTGAAACTTCAAAATAACTTGGAAGAATGATTAAGTGTGTAAGCAAGTACTAGGACAGACATCGTGTGATTCAAAAACTAAGCAATTAGCTAAATTTTCAAATTCATTAGAGGCTTATTAACCTAAACTGTCTGGAGAAGTTCTTGATATGTGGATTCACTTGACTGTATGTATTTAACCCTTGGTTTTTCATCCAGAAACAGGTACCAATGATGTGAAATAAACAGAGCAAAATTCACAAAGCTCAGAGATCCTCAAGTATGTTAATGCCCTCCTGGGAACCCGAATGGAGGAAAACATAGAAAAAGTTTAGATCGCAAAAGGAACTGAAAGACAACTCAGAACTGTATGGTTAACATACAGACAAAAGTTGCTGTATTTCCAGATTTGTATTTTCATGCTGTTTACAAAGTTTGGATTTAGGGCATTCAAGTTAAATGTTTGCATTTTTATACAGAACATGAAAGAATTCTCTCCTTGTTAAATCTATGACACTATTCTCAGCTTTATCCTTCCTCTTAGGTCTGGGTTCTTAAATTTAAAGCCCTCAAAATATTACAGTCACTTGTGGTGCTGGAGGAAGGAATTTTGATCGCAGAAGTGTATTCACACCTTTTTAACCAGCTGAGATCACGTAGCCAGACCACATTCTTAGCTCTACAAGAAAGTAAGAGACAGAATCGTAAGAAACTATTCTTTAGCATTTTTAAATGGTCAACTATGCAGTAAATTAGATTAACCCCAACCTGGAACAATCCTGCAACAATGAAAAATGGACAGGATAATAGCAATAATGTTATGACAGGATCTATTTTTTGGAGTATGCCTCAAGTATTTAGGTACCAACAACCCACTAATGGGTTGGATTAGGATTAGGAAATTAATTTTCCCCCATCATAAAAGAAGTTGCTTTTTCATTGAAAGTCTAAACATTTTCAGAATCTTTTTTCAATGAAAAGGCAAATATTTTCACCACGTACAACTTCCATGAAGATATTTTCAAATTTAAACTAAATCTGTTTCTTCATAAAACCAGCTCAAGCTTAAAATGTCTTATTTTAGCCTAATATTTCACATCAAGAAAGCATTTGAAAGATAGCTTTGTTAAAATTTGTGTACCATAGATTTCTAATTAGAAGAAAAATTCCTAAATGTTGGCTTGGGGCAATCCACCTTGTAGAAGAAACAGTCCAATAGATCTCTAGCCCTTATATACAAAACTGCTGAGAATTTTTACCTAATTCCAGTTGTGTGGATTCACTGCCTTCAACTTGTGTTCATACAATAACCTTACAGCAATGGTAGCAATTACTTCCATGTAAAATAATACTATTATTACTATATCCAAGGAATTTGTAGCTTTTCATTTGCTAAATGAAATTTGGCAACTAAAACCAAAGGTCAGTATCACATGACAACACAGGAGCAGAGCAACAGGAAGAGTTCTGCAGAACAATGGAAAAGGCTTGGGAACTTCATTGCTGCTGTTTTGAATACGTCTGTTCTAGTACCAATGCTTGTAATGATGCAAATCTTTCTTTTAAATCATTTTTCTGTACTAATATAAACTCTCCTTTGGAAGCTCTGCTCTTCTGATTGGTCTTAGAAGCCAAACTTCCCTTTCACAGTAGTTTTTGACCTTGAGAAATGATAGGATGACTTTCATTAATAAAAGACTAAGCATGGGAACTTTTTTTTTTAATTTGACAGCAAATATAAAATAGCTTAATAGCCTTTATTTAAACTGAATAACTATTCAAGTCTAACTCTTGGGAAGGTTTTGAGCGCCAGATTTAGACCACCTACATTTAGCTGCCTACATGTGTTAGATGTCAAAACTATTAAATTTAACGGAAATCTAGTAGACATACCCAACAGACTCTACAGAGCTCACTCAGCAGCAGGTATCCTGCCCCCACCCCACAGGCTGGGCACCTCAGCAGCCTTGGAGGTTCCACTGGCCCAATCTGCATGGCCTTGAAAAAGAACAACGTACCCAGCATAGTCCAGACCCCTAAATATGGGGACGGGAGGGGAGTATCTCAAACTGATGCTTAATATCTAGCTACTCCTTTTATGCCAAAGAAAAGCATGAGTCCTTCCCCAGAGAGTAGGGGATTGTCTACATATAGGTAAAACCAGAATGATTGAGAATGATGTAGTATTAGAATCAAAGGTTCAACTTCTTAAAATGTTAAATACTTCTCTCACATTGCTTTATTAACATACCAACTATTTTCACCAGCAAAACAAAGAAGAAAATTAGGATTATGCTGTGACTTCCTGGACAAGTTGAGAGGCTGTGCAACTTGGCACATTAGTCATAAAAACTGACCCTTTTTGCAAGATAATTGTACAAAAATGTTTTTATTGTCAGAAATTATAGATCCAAGTCCTTCCTGTTGACTACATCATTGAATTCCATTGTAAGACCTTCTCACCCATAAATCTTGCTACGCAGTAAATTTGAAAACTTACAAGTAATTCTCAAGTGTTCAAATGAAAACATGCACTCTGAATGCACGTGTAGTAATATGTAATAAAGAAATTCAGAGCAAACCTTTTCAGAATCAAAATTGTAGGCACCGATCCAATAGCAGAAGCTATTTTAGCTCCAGTTTTCTTTTTAAATCATCGACAGCAATGAAGAACTCATATCAATGGGATTCTTAGAAATCGTATTTTAAACACTTTTTGTGCTGTTGTGTCTGTGTGACCATCCTGCTTACATAAATATTTTCTTTTGAATAAATATACTTCTATTTATCTCTGAAACAGTTAACTGTATAAGCTACTCTTCCTGCATATTTTACTACTGATAACCTGTGATAGGCATTAGGTCAATAAAACTAGTGCGTTTCATATGCTATATGTACCCTTCATATTCAAAGGAATATTCACAGGAAAAGCTTATTCTATCCTGCAAGACTATTATCAACAATCACCCACGATGTGGGTTGAAATATCTGGTCACAAAACTGAGTTTATTCATTTTGTATGACTGACCACTTTGTCCTTGGATTAGATCTTAGCACCACAAAAGCATTTAGCCACCCCATTTCATGTAATGATATTAAATAATATACATAGCTTCACTTTAATGGTTTATGGTTTTAACTTCAGCTTAGATTCAAATGAAACTCAGCAGCACAAAAACCTGGTTTATTTTAGTCTGAAAGAAAATGAGCCAATCAAAATACAAATTTAAGCCAAATTCTAAGTTCTACTAAGTACAAGATGCCTTTGTATTTAACGTTGCTTGTTTCACAAAAAAAAAAGCAAAGCTTTATTTGCTAGTGTCCAATAAACCCAAGAATCTTGGCTTCTGTTACCTTGCTATTTTGCTCTAGAAGCCATTTGTTTAGTAAAGTGATTCCTTTGAAGACAGCTGATATATTTTCATGATCCAAAAGAGTAGGATCTATTCTAGGTATTTGATATTATTTTGATAAAGAAAAATATTTAACATTTGTAATGAGCATACCCAGAGTTTTCTTTCAGTACTCCCGGACATCCTAAATAGAAGGCTTACTTCTTTTGGCTTTCTTTAACTTTGAATAACCTCCTTCTTTCTGTTAACAACAAACAAAGAAAAAGGCAAAAGACAGTAAAGCAAACAAAGCAGTAATACTAAGCTAACTGCTCAGCTAAAAAGTTGTTTCTGAGTGAAATGTTTAGTTGAATGATATGAGAAGTAATTAATAAAAGTTCTTATTTTCCAACATAAAGTCTGTTTATATGTACAGTGGGTAAATAATTGAAACCAGAGGTTTCAATTACCTGTACTCGGCACTAGTGAGACCGCACCTCGAATACTGTGTTCAGTTTTGGGCCCCTCACTACAAGAAGGACATGGAGGTGCTGGAGCGTGTCCAGAGGAGGGCAACGAAACTGGTGAAGGGCCTGGAGCACAAGTCTTATGAGGAGTGGCTGAAAGAACTGGGGTTGTTTAGTCTGGAGAAGAGGAGGCTGAGGGGAGACCTCATTGCGCTCTACAACTACCTGAAAGGAGGTTGTAGCGAGGTGGGTGTTGGTCTCTTCTGCCAAGTAACTAGCGATAGGACAAGAGGAAATGGCCTCAAGTTGCACCAAGGGAGGTTTAGGCTGGACATTAGGAGAAATTTCTTTACTGAAAGAGTGGTCAGGCCTTGGAACAGGCTGCCCAGGGAAGTGGTTGAGTCACCATCCCTGGAAGTATTTAAAAGACGTGTAGATGAGGCCCTTAGGGACATGGTGTAGTGGGCATGGTGTGTTGGGTTGACGGTTGGACACGATGATCTTAGAGGTCTTTTCCAACCTGTATGATTCTATGATTCTATGATTTTGAAAATACCCTTTTACATGCTGGCAGCTAAGACTTTCAAAACCCACTGATCATTTTTGGTGTCCAAACTTGAGATAATGACAAAGGCTTACTCTTCAGAGAAGTGTTTAGCAGTGTCCCCAGTCAGCACCATCGTATTTTAATCTGGAGAGAGGAGGAATCAGACTAATGAGCATTGGAGAGTCCATCCCTATCTCAGTTAATAGATAAGTCCCTCTCCTATTCCTGAGACGCCAGCTGTAGCTTCCCTAGAGCTGTGCATCCACCTCACTTGGCTCCAGCTGTGGCAGTGCTACACTGGCAGTGTGGCAGGCAGACAGTGAGAACTTGCTGTCTCCTGCCACTTCCCAAAAGTAGCTTGCAGGGCTCAGGCTGGTACCCGCGCTACTCACAGCCTGCCTGGAGAGAGAGGAATGGCATGGGGCACTTGTGACTCGTGACAAGGACAGGACAGTGCCCCCTCTCCATCCCAGCAGTGCTGCCAGACCAGCTACAAGCTCTCTGCTTGTCCAGTCTGCCCAAGCTGCAGAGCTAGCTCCATGCTCACAAGCCCTAGTGTGGCTGAGTCATATCCAGTGGCAGGCAAAGGACTTCAGCACTTCATTCGTATTATGGTGGAAGTCTCCCTTCAGTACTCAGACCCCTGGGGTTGTTATTCTTACAACCACAGTTATTTTTAGTTGCCGTTTTTCTTTTCTTCTTTGTGAGACTGACTCCTGACTCTACTGCTGTAGCATTGCTGTGCTGGCCTGTAACTCGTCACTCAGTTGTGGCCCTGTGGAAGGGCCTTTCCCAGCTGCAGGTGGATGGGGCCAGCTCAGAGCAGCTGGGCTGGCGTTGCCTCTCTTCCCTGCTGCAGCCTGAGCTCTAGGGTGTGAGTGTGTTCCTGCAGCAGGCCCCTGAGGCTGCTCTACTGGCCGTTTCTGCGCTGCATGGGTAGTACAGACTGTGCTCTTTTAATTACCACTAAAAGTTACAGAATTGTCTTGTATTTGGCTTTAAAAGCAAAACAAAAAGATGACAGATAAAATTTAATGTTAACAAATGCAAATTAAGTGGAAGAATCTGAATTATAGATACATACTCTTAACTTCTTAATCACCAGTTAATGAGTATGTTGACAAGGGAAGTTTATATATTGCAACATGTGACTAGGCAAGGGCAGGTCAGATCAAGCATGGGTAATGAGACCTCAAACAGTCACAACTGAAATGAAATACAAAAGGCAAGGGAACCTGGGTGAAAAGGGAGTTAAGTGAGTGCACCTTTTCCTCCTGGCTTATTTTGTAGAACTACGGCACAGTATTTTCAGTTGGCTATTAGGAGAAATAATACATACATGTAAGAAAATACAATTGTACTGAGCATTGGACACTTGGGACCTGTTCCTTCTAATGGGCCTAATTTGTAGGTAGTAAAAACATAAAGAATGTGGTTGTAAGAAGAAGGAGACAACTGAGTTTTAAAGAATTGATATTTAGAAACAGAGTGTAGCCCAGTGGTAGGTAAAAGCAATATTTAAGAATAATGAAAAAATATTTTGAAAAGGAATTTAAAAGTACACACTATTATCATTAGAGCAGCATCCAGAGGAAAAAGTATATATATATATTTATATATAAAAAAATTCATATTAGGAACCTATCTAACTGCTGCTGCTGACCCTATTTAGTAATACAATAACAACTTAAATATATTAAATAACTAAGAGAATATAACTTTTAAAAACCCAAAATGAATTACAAATAGCCTTTAGGATCTCATTTCTACAGAACGTGCTGAATTTAAACACTTACAATGAAACACTTACAGAGCGAATGAGAATGCCCATAGTTATACTGGGCAAGATAAAACTGTTTTCTGTAGAATCAGAAAATCTGCTTCAGAAACATATTTACATTAAGTAACATCATTAAACGTTTTCATTTTAGTAGTTTCTCTTGGATGAGACAAAATGCATGCCTGAAGTAACAGTAACATAACCAATGGTTAAGGTTAATTTTATCCTGGTTAAGGTTAATTTTATCCAGAGCAGGCTCAATAAGATTTCTTGGTTTCCCTGTTTTAACTGGAACATGCTAAAATGAAAAAATTTAAATTTTCCTTTTTATCTTTTAATTCAGGTCCCTGTAGACTGGATTAAGGGGGGTATGTGTGGGGTTTTTTTACCTGTCTTCTTCTGGCACAACCTTTCTTTACAGATGCTTCCATGTTGCTCTCCTTGATTGAGGAAGTCGGTTTTGAGGTCACTGTTTCACATGTCAGATACTCGTTTCCTGTAATCATCTTAAAGTATAGAAGTTTATAACTTCATTAGCAAAAAAAACCCAGTATTTTTCTACTTGTTAAAATGACCTACTTTTTCGAAAGGTGCCCTCATATCACAAAGTTAAAATAAGCTACCAAATTACATTTTATAGGTGAAAAAGGTGATAAGCACAACGCATTTCAGCCATGTGCCCAATCTGTGGGATATCATCCTCATAAAAACTGCACTGAAATCAGTTCAGCTATTTATTTTCTTGAAATGCAGACAGAATCATAGAAAATTAGGTAAAGTACCTTTAGCAGTCATCCAATCATAACTTCTACTCAAAACAGAGCTAACTTCAAAGTCAGATCACATTGCTTTGGGTCCCATCCAATCAAGTTTTGAGAATCGAAAAGATAACAACCCTACAACCTCTCTGTGCAACTTGTTCCACTACTTAACCACTCTCATTCTGAAGATTTCTTTTCCTTATGCCCAGTAGGAATTTTTCCTGTTGCAACTTGTGCTTTTAGTGAAACTGCAATTAAACTTGTATTTGCAAAACTTCCATGTTTGTCTAACAGCTCAATGACTTACACACACTGCAGTCAGCACTACACAACTGATGAGATTTGAGATTCCTTCCAGGTGCTGTTCATTAATATGGTTTCATATGAAGACAGACTGAACACCCAAAATTGCACTGTGTTAACCTCACACAAATCTTGATAAGCTGATAAACTGTCTTAAAGAAAGGAAAACTAATTATCCCACCTTAAAAGTTCCAAATAAAAAAAGCGTGTATCTCAGACAACACAGTAAATCATCTTCCCTTTCAGAAAAAAAGCAGCAGTGGCTGAAAACATTAACTTATATGGCAGAAATTTTAGAAAACTATATTGAGAATGATGGTAGAACATGATGAAAGCCATGCTCTTTACTGCTTAACATTGTTTTAGAATATACTGAATTTGTGAGAACCAGTGAGAATGAGCTCTGTTATTTACCATACCTGTTCAAAGTTATACTTGGAATGACGACTGTTTGTCGTAGTGACATAGTCCTTAGAATGGCATGCTGCTTTATTTTCTTCATTTTTGGCAATGCACACTGTATCATTTAAAACAGATTCATGAATATTTAACCGTGCTCCTTCACTTGATCTCTTTGTTTGTTGCTGTGATAAACCAGAATTTGTCATTTCATTGTCTAATTTACAAATCTGCAAATGTATTTTCTTTGACTGGTGTTGTTTCTCAAGAACTTGTGTGGTATTTTGACTTGCAAACTTTTTTCCCCTTCTTGCACTGGACGTAGGAGATGCGTATGTACTCAGACTCAGATTGATGTTCGATTTCTGAAGCACTGACCCAACATTCTTAAGAAAGGAAGGAAAATTTGCCCTTTTGTGATTGACTTCACTTGAATTCCCACCTGAAGCTGAGTTATCAGAAAAATCAGAATTAGTCATTTGTCCACCAGACTCTGTTTTCCATTGAAATACAGGCATACTATGTTTTGGATATGTTTTTGCGTTCATTCCCTGAAGTACGCTGCTATGAGTAGGGTTTTTGACTGACATATTTTGAACGGGTTTGTAATCCTGAGTTATGCTGGACTTGCACACAGTCAGTATAGAAGATGAAACACCCATAATTTTTATTGGTGAATGTCTTACAGCATTTTCTTTTTTCTTCCCATCCATTTGATTTGTTGTCTTTCCATTCATTTGCATCAACTTTCCTTTGAAAATTGGTATAATTTTGCTAATTTTTTTGGGGGGGAGTTCAAAGGCTGAATTTATAGGCATTCTTAAAGATTTCACAACTGGTAACTCTGGTACTCCTGGTATTTGCCTATTATTCATTGATTTCTCTGTTGCTTCAAAGCTAACCTTTTCCGTACCCTTACTGCTACTTGAGAAAGTCTCTGTTTCTGGCTCTTTGATCAAACGCTCCATCCAGTGGCTGTTTTCCATACTGCATAGTGAAGAAGTTCTAGGCAAAGTCTGTTTTCTTGGAGGAGCCTGCGTTAGAGATACCACACAAACCATCTCACCAGCCAATTTCATATGCTTAGATTTTATTTCCTGCAATACAACAAGAGTTGCTAAATTGAATTAACTGGATTTAAAAATCTGATAGTGCCACCTAATGCATCGCTATATGATATCTACCTAATATACATCACAATATGTAACCATACATTTTCCTGTTTTGAATTAGAATGAACTATATTTTTAAACAATATTTTGTTGTCACTATAAATGAAGATTTGTTTTCTCCTCCCCCTAATTCTTTGTTTATAAACTCTGCTGGAATACCGTATTTCTCAGAAGGAAAGACTTAAATTACAGTCATTATTGTGGTTTAGTGCTTTCCAATTGGGTAATGCCTAGCCCTTTTGAGGGGGTCTGCAGAGAGTTTGACTGACAGGGCTCCTCGTCTCTTAAGACTTCTAAGGGCATCTGTATTCTGAGCAAAAGACAGTTCGGATGTCATTGAAAACTGCAGATGACAAGGAGGAGCCATTCTAGCTTTGATCACTGAAGAGACATAAACAGGTACTGCTTTCTGAAAGAGGATTATAGTATTTTAGAATCTCTGCAATTTCTGTCACTATTCTCTGTTCAGAATTAATTACTTCATTTCTTCTTTCACACACTACTACCAAAGAAATTTGAGTCTCAGCCTTTGTCACAACCTCAAATTAAAGGAGTTTTGATTGCTTGCCTCCCTTCCATCACCACCCATGGAGTAAATCTTACAGCTAGAGTGTTTTTAAATGCATAAGTCCACAGAACTTTATATTTTTCTTGTTTGTTTTTTTTTTTAATATATTGTAATAATAGTATTAATAACAAAAATAATAACAGTAATTATTATTACAATTACTGTTGTTATTATTATTATGGAAGAAGTGTGAGAAAGTTCTGGATATCCAACTGTAAAATAAGGTCTATAGAACTGCAAATATTGATAGCAACTAATTAACACTAAGTCCAATTTTTTAATGTATTTGTGATGTGAATAACAACATAACAATAGCAAATAGCAATATAATATTTAATTACACATTTAATTAAAAGTTACATGATTGATAGTTGTTTGTTGTGAAAAGCATAGTTTTACGCTCTTACTGTGTTCTGAATATCATAAAGACCACTTCACACCATGAACAAAGTACATGCCATTAATATGTTTATAAAAAAACCTTACACGCACCGGTGCCCTGGAGAGCTCCTGTGTAGCATAAAGTGCTTTACTTGTCATCTTTACTGGAAATCCACATAGATGTGAAAGATTACACTTCATGTCAGAAAGAAAAGAGTTCAACACACTTTCTGAATCTGTTCTAGGGAAATACTGCACTGGCTGACTTCGAATGCAACTTAAAGGATACCTGAGTAAGTATTCAGGGATACATAACAAGTTTCTTTAAATTTCTATAGTTATGAATCATCCTTTGTTGAGCATGAACACATCTAAAGCTTATTGAAAAAAGGTGAACAAAAGCACTTACTTTCTTAAGAGACTGAAGCTTATAAAGTTACAGGACTTTAACATGATTATACCATACTAATCTACCATAGTAAAGACTACTCAATATAAATAATCCTTAGTCTAGTCTTTCCTAGCAGGAAAATTCTCTTTAAAACAAATCTTTGTTGGCCATATTTTTACAGGAATTTAACCCTTCTTTTTACATCACCATTTAGAGTGGCATTATCATGTTTATAGAAGCTGTGAAGGAAACGGATCTTTTGACTTACTGTTATTTAATACTAGGACAAAGAGACTTGACTAAATATTTTGTTCCAATTTGTCTAGTGAAACAATTCTCCACTGATTTCTATGAAATTATGGAAGAAGAAAATAAAAAATGAAAATTTAGATCTGGAAGTGTAGTAGAGGAAAAGTCTAGGCAAATGTAACAAAAATGTAACAAAAATATTCTGAAAGGATACGTAAAGAACCTTTCTCCTATTGGCTTGAAGTAAACACTGAAGTATATTTTTGTCTTTTCAAGATCATCTGGAAGAATATATCCATACTTCAAAAAAAAACAACCACAAACATTATTACAAATTATCACATTTGTATTACAAATACAAATTAAATACGTACAAAAAAGGGAGGGAGAAACTAAAGCAGTGTATATTGTTTCTTACCAGATTCTTCCAGTGCATTTGAAGTTCTTTATATGAACGGAAAGGAGATTCTGGAGGAATTATGTGGCTGATGTTTATGATCTGACCCATTTTCATGCTGTGCAAAGGTAAAGCAGGGATGCTTAAAAAGAGTGTCATAAAACTCCACTGAAAATATATTGGACTTTTGGGGGAAAAAAAAAAAAATCTTCTTTTTGCCATTGAAAGTATTTATGGATTATTTTTATGTTTTGAGGACTAATACCTTTAGCTTATAAGTTTATGACAGAACAATAGCAATATTTCCAAAGTATGGAAAAGAACTTGCCACCTAACATGTCTAATTTCTCTTGTCTGTAATACTCACTACCAGTGAATGTAGAACAAAAGCAAATATATCATTACTTCTCATATTTTTATGATGAAAATCATAGATGAAAATAGAGATAATTTGTGGCAAAGGTGGAAATATGTTTTTTCTTTAAATTGATACTTTCTGCTAAAATTATATTTGAGAAAAATTAATACTCTTGCATATCACAGAAGTAGCAGAGGTTACTAATATTTAAATGTGTAATTTATGATTCACTGATAAATTTTTCTCATTTTCCATAACATTGAGACCATAAAAGTAAAAAAGAAAGATTCCTGAATGTAAAACAGACTGTAAAACAGAAGTATTCTTATCACTAGCATCAAATTCACGATTTGTATGGCAAACATTCCAGGAAATGTTTGTTTCTGCTGAAATGTAAACAGACTCCTACCTTGGCAAAACATAGCACCAGTTACTTAGTATGGAATGTTGGTGAATAACTGTATTTTCACTGCTGTCAAACAGCTTTAAGATGTTTGCTGAAATATCAAAATCTCCCAGCTTAAAACAGGAAAAAAAAGTTATTTGCAAATATTTCTACAGCAGTCAAAAATTAAAATTTTCAAAAATAATTGCTTATCGCAATACACTGAAGATTTTTCATTATTATTCTTTTATCAGCTTTCACAGACTGCTTATTTCAGAAGATATTCCCATTAACAAATTGCACACTATCTTATGTTAGAGCCTACACTTCCAAAAGTTATGCAAGTACAAGGTTTAAAGGTTATTTAAATCAGTGAGATTTAAACTTTATTTGAAGTGTTTTAATAAGTAAAAGTGCAGAAGGAATGTCTCAAACTAAGAACTGTCTCACTTCCATGCGCATTTTTTAAAATTCAAATCAGAAACCCGTGTTTGACAGTCTAGTAACTGCATATGCCACCTTGCCTAATCAAGTGCAAAGATCCAAGCAACAGAATTAACGGGACATATAGTTTCACCCTGTGAGAAGTCAAAAAACACTGCACATTTTCACAATGTGAAAATATTTGACTGTAGAGGCCAATCAAATACTGAGATTTGAGAAACGTTTTCTCTCTGTATGGTCTACCAGGGTTTGCATTTATTCACTGACAAGAAAATCTGGCCATTTCTGTTTTAGAAAAGTATTTAAATGATCAAACTGACGATGAAGCCACATCATGATCGCTTCCATCATTGCTTTGTGTCATTTCGGAATTGGATTCCTAAAGATAGCTTTAATGTTTATGCTGTCCAATGAGGTCACAGAAGAAATCCTATTCTTCAATTCTAAGAAAGAAGAGTTTGGATCAGAAATACTTGTTTTGGAAGAAACCAGCAAGCCTGACAAATATGCCCCAGTATGTATGGACATATTCAACAAAGGTGACATGGCTGTCAGAAAGGATGGTAACTTTTCCACCACAATTTCTTAAACAATTTATTAATTATGCTTACATGCAGCATAATCCAGGCTGCTCCTGTATTTTGGAAGCTGCCTAGAAAATGAAGCAGATTCCAGACGAATCATATACAGGGACTTTAAACATAGTGCTGACAACTTACTTGTAGCTTCACTTTTAAGATGTTATTCAAAACCGTCTATGTATTACAGTGAGACAGTGAATGCCTTCTAGAAAACACTGCTAGAAGGAAATCTAGAATCATAAAGACACTTCACTACTATATTCTGTTAGCATTTTTGAAAGGTCTCTTAATTAGTCTAGAGTCTCAATTTTACCATGCTTGCTAGAATGCATCAATATACATATAAGATGGATGTTATGCACTTAGAGCAGATGCAGATAGTCAATGAATATGATTACTCTCTTAATACAATCAGAAATAAGCACTTCTATCCCCATCATGCTAATTGCAAGTCACCTAACAGAAAAGAAGATAAATAAGACAAATACAGACATAGAAAATATAACTGTTTTATACCTCAGGGGGTGGCAACCGAATTGAGCAAGCCTCCACACTGATGCAAAGCTGTGTCTCTGATACATTGAGGTCTACAACTAAAATAAAAACAAAGCACAAAGCCCTGTTTTGAACTACAGTTCATCTGTTAGACAGAAAGCTAAACCAAATGTTTATTTAAAGTAATTGTTAGTCAAAATGCTGTGTTGGAAAATCAAAAGGCTAGACTTCCTCAGCATGGAAACTAAAATTAATTTCAACTGTGAAAAATTAAAATGATAATGAATTACCATCCATACAGTACACCTCCCTAGGAACTCATGGCTGTCCATGCAACTGGATGCTTGATACTCATATACTTGATACACAAACACCCATTTTCAAAGCAAATGTAGTTGTTATAACCATTGGCTGTTCTGAGTCATCTAGCCCAGTATTATGCATCCAGAAGTGGTCAATAGGAAAGACTATATGCGCAAGGCAAGCATTTATTGACACATCTCCAGAACATCCACCCAGCTCTGAGCAAGCTCTAGCACAGGAACTGAATATATTATGTTCCTCAACATATGTCTCTGTTACAAATTTAGGCTTCAATATCTCCAAATGTAATCTTTAATTTTTATACTGGAATAAAAATGTTACTTTGTAATTTTTGCAATAGCTAAGCAGCATGCTTTGTGACTTAACTTTTGTGAACAGCAAACATAGCACATACAGAACAGTCTCTTCAGCTCATTTTCCTATCTATGATTATGGAACTTTCACATCACTTGCAAGACTCGTAATTTGAGGCAAGTGCATTTAATTGTAATAATCATAACTTTTAAATGGTAAATTTCTAGCTATGGCTGTAGATTAATAGTAGAAAAATTACCTTTTTTGTGGGCAATTTTTCAAAGGTGCAGTTGAGCTGACAACTATTACATACAGAGCACCATCTGCCATCAAGTGTATTTTGACTGAGGTCATTTCAGAATGAAAAACGAAAAGACATTGTGTTGGTAATACCAAGATCGTGGCAGTATAAAGCCACATAACTATACCTTGCTCTCACAAGTTTACCATGAACAGAATATTGTACTTACCAACAGCATTTTGCCTTCCGGAATGAGACAAAAAATCTTTTCCTTAATAAATAAGAGAGAGATTATTTTCTAAACCATATGCCTAATGTCTTTATGCAAGAAAAAAGGAGAAATCACACAGTTTTGTTTGTGTATGTCATGAATGCTGAAAGGTTTATTCCTTTTAAGGAGAGAAAAAACCCTCTATTAATTAACTTTTCACTGATTCACTAATATCTTATATTGTCCTGGTTTCGGCTGGGATAGAGTTAATTTTCTTCCTAGTAGTGGGTATTTTGCTGTGTTTTGGATTTAGTACGAGAATAATGTTGATAACACACTGATGTTTTAGTTGTTGCTAAGTAGTGCTTACACTCGTCAAGGACTTTTCAGCTCCCCATGCTCTGCCAGGTGCACAAGAAGCTGGGAGGGAGCACAGCCAGGACAGCTGACCCAACTGGCCAACAGGGTATTCCATACCATATGATGTCATGCTCAGTATATAAACTGGGGGGAGTTGGACGGGGGACAGTGACAGCTGCTTGGGAACTGGCTGGGCATTGGTCGGCGGGTGGTGAGCAATTGCACTGTGCATCACTCATTTTGTATATTCTATCATCATTATTATTATTGTTATTTCCCCTTCCTTTTCTGTTCTATTAAACTGTTTTTAACTCAATCCATGAATTTTACTTTTTTTTCCTGATTCTCTCCCCCATCCCACTGAGGCAGGGAGAGTGAACGAGCAGCTGTGTGGTGTTTGGCTGCGTGCCAGGTTAAACCAGAACATATATAAAAAAGAAAGATATATGAAAGTGTATTAGTGGACAGCAATTTATATAGCATTTTTTCCTCCCAGTAAGGAATTTATACATAGAAACTATTTTTAGTTGACTAACAGTTAATAAATTTCTCAGGTTCAAAAGCAAATCTGTATAGTATTACTACATATTTTACCATCTATCATCCGTTTCGCCCAGCTTTAGCAACACAGATGATTAGACAAGCTGCATGTACCAGGGTCACATTGCTGTTAGTCAGTGTCCTTCATTGAAACCAGCTTTATATCACCTACCATCTAGCTCTCTACTTCTAGAGGCTATTCCCGAATAAGTTGATTTCATTCAGAGAGCTATATATTTTGAAAATACTGAAAACAAGATACTGTTAATATTGTGGTTGGAAATAAGACAATAACATATACACTTTCCTCAATGTATATTTGGAATGATCTATGCAATTGCGCAGCTTAATACAAGCAGACCACAGTATCTGAAACACATTTGTTTTTCCATATTTTGGTAATTCACATTTGTTTTTCCATACTTTGGTAATTCACATTTATCCTACACAGGATTTAGTAGAGAGATGACAGGCAAAGGAACTACCATCTAAAAAAACAGAGCTTGGTAGAAGGAGGTGGTCTGACAGAAAAACACTTCTGTATTAGAAAAGCATGCAAGCCATGTGCAGAAGTGCCACTGATGAAAGCATGAATCTGAAAAACAGGCTCAATTTTTAGAAGACATTTACTGACCAATAATATTTGGTCTGGAAATTATTAATCTGGTATGTTGCGTTCAGTTGAAATAATTATTTGATCTATTACAAAGATAAGGAGGAAGATGAGAAAGTGAATGATATGTACATGCAGATTGTTAATTTGAATCATTGAA
This sequence comes from Calonectris borealis, assembly GCF_964195595.1. Lineage (NCBI taxonomy): Eukaryota > Metazoa > Chordata > Aves > Procellariiformes > Procellariidae > Calonectris > Calonectris borealis. The sequence goes on along the minus strand of NC_134313.1, from coordinate 65,534,780 downwards.
CTTGGATAAAGGAACAATAAAAATGCAATCAAAGAAAAAAACTCAGGATAAATGAATGAAATAATTGATTATAATGAATGAAATAATGATGGAAATGAAATAATGATGGAAATGAAATAATGATGGAAATGAAGTAATGGAAAATAAATGCAACAATAAAGAACTGAAAACTAAATGCTTGATCCCTGACCCAGGTGAGTCAAATACCTTGCACCAAGAGATGACCAGCCTTATTCCATCTGGGTGCAAGTCTGGCTGTAAGTGTGTAGGAGAGACAGGTTTGGAAAATGGCTGGACTGACTGTTTGTGGTGCTTCCAGCTAATAACATCAGTGAGAAAAGAAAAATACATTATTAACAATTTAACAAATTTTTTAAAGGTTTCAAAATTTTATCAAAGATACGCATCTTGGAGCCACATCCTAGTATACGTTACACATCTTTACTTTTCATCTACTTAGCTACAAGAGTAAGTTAGCATAATATTTGATGTAAGCATTTAGATTTCATGCGTCATCAGAGTAAGGTGCATTAAAATTCATTTAATGTTTTCACAGGGCTGATAATAAACTTGAGGAAAAGATTAATTTAACTATATGGAGTACTTTACTAGATATGCATCTCTTTCCAGACAATAGGCACAACATCCAAAATTTACATATTTGGACTCAAGACCAAAGACATTTTCTTGTAATCACAAGAACAATAGATAAATGTAGCTTTGTTCACCCAGCAGTATTACTTGCCTGACTGCTTGCCTGTCCTGTATAGCCTTCTGTTGACAGTTAGCATTAGTCAAGAAAAATAAACTAATTAGTATGGGTTAAAAAGAGTTACTAACTAATACACCTCCAAGAGGATGTTTCTAATGAGATCCTGCAAGGATATCCTTGCAGCTCATGGCTATTAAATGTACTTCATACTACTAATCTGCTGGTGTTGGAAAATCTAACAGTGACAGGTCAGTTACACGTATCAACATAAAGCAGTTTTGTAAGGTAAGCATATTTGAATAGTGTGTGTCTTACTAATCCAGATATGCATTTACACTTCTTGGAACAAAGAAAAATACACCCAACTGGCTGTGCAAATGAATCACGAGAGCTACTGGCTTTGCTTACAATTAGACTTTTGACTCAGCAATTTTAGTGCGTCCACAGATACATCCATAAAACCCACAAACATTGCATACTATAAGACAGTAAAGCATATGCATAACGGTCTAAAAATGTATCAGCTGTTAAGCTCATGGGTTCCATTTCTTCTCTAGGTTTTTGTTTTGTTTCTCTGAGACTGTCCTACACAGGCTGAATAAACCCAAAACGTGAATGGGGAGATAGTTCAAATGTCTGAACACCCCCACCCGTGGAACTGATAGGGTACACATGGAAGGGGTGACACCAGCAGGGGAGCTGCAGGTCTTTGGCCCTAAGGGCAGGTCTGTCGTTGCCTCGAGGTCAAACCCCAACGCACCTGAACAGGATCAGGATCCCACTGCAGCAGAGAAATCTAGTGAAATTGCTCAGGAACTCCTTAAAACTTCTGATTCTGACAAAGTATACTTACTATAGCCACATTTGTAAGAGACATTTTGTCTACGGGACAGACTTTTTTCCCTGAAACTTGGCTTCTGTAGTGCAAATTGCATGCCCCACGGAAAATACTCATCTCTGGCAACAGCAATTGCAGACAAGCATAACAATCTTAAGAACTGTGACATCTCTCAGCACTTACGGTAGCTCCTTGTTTCTCTATGTAGGCTTGACATACTCCTGATTTGTAAAATGATATCTAAAAATAAAAAAAAACCACCAAGTGTCTGAAATTAAGGGGTGTTTTAGCAAATCATAAATTTAATTCTGGTCCATCAGTGACTTTGCCCAAGAAAAACATGCTACGGAATAGTTGAGGGAAACACCATACCCTGTATTTTAAGAGAATGATAACTAAAAATTAGTTCAGGCATTTGTCATAGTGTAATCTCATTTCCAGCTAAAGATACATTAACAAGCAAGCAAAAGACTGCCCAAAACAAAATCGCAGAACTCTGCCCCTGCTGCTCTCATTGTGAATTGGGTGGCATCTTATCAACTGAATCCATTCTGTTCCACAAAAGGTTCACCATCTGAAAAGGCCATTTCATCAAAAGAGTAGAAAACATAAGCTGTCATCTACATTACTAATGCACAAAACCAAAAGCTTAAATGACCTAATTTTACTTATCCTTGATCCTCAAACAAAACACTTCTTAGAGAAACATGCATGTATGTGTGACAGATATACTTGACTCCTAGCCGAACTTTGGTTCAGGCTAATCAGGAAGCAACAGACCTCATGTCCTTGGGGTGAACTTGCAAGCTGGAAAGACCCTGGCTCATGTACAAGGGAGTGAAGGTGTCTTGAAAAATATTTCGAAAGGTGGTTTTGAAACCCAAAAATACAGGATAACCAAAGTACAGAAGAAGATATCAGAGCTAAACCGAAGACATCTGTCTTGTCTATACTATTGACTAGCAGCCAACTACTTCACCCTATAAATATTAAAATCAGGATGGGCCCAATTTGAGCTCTCCCTGACAGGCAGCTGGCTTGCACGCCAGGTGACTCTCCCCTTAAGCAGGGACGCCTCTCAAGATTAGAGATTCCCTACCTGAGACTAAGAGATCCTTCTTTACCCAAGGCAGAGAGATCCCTTACCCGCTACAGATCCTCAGGAAGTGACTGATAACATGCTGAATTAATACTATGAGGCATTACTAATTCATGTAGCTACTCAGATGATATAAACATGGTATGGATAATTCCATTAGACATGAATCATTGACCAAGTCTGAGACTAAGATTGGATCCAGCCGTACCTAGGCTCCAAAAAGGAGTTTAGAAAGCAAGGGGGTCCACTCTGAACCTCGTGACTCAATAGGAGGGTCCTCTTTACTCTGTGTGCCTCCGGTCTCATTGGATGAGGCATTCTAACTCAATTTTCCTTTGTATGTTTCTTCCATGCAGTAATTAATAAGGTGAACCTTGCCATCGAACTTATTAAACCTTGTCAAACCACTGTTAAAACTTTGTTAAATTCCATCAAACTTATTGAATTCTGTCAAATTATTATTTTACCTCAATAAAACGTATTGCTGCTTCTCTTTTTTGAGTGAGGTGAATTCTGTTTATCTGCAACAGTATGTAACTACATATACTTATTTACATAGTGATACTGACCGCCATCACAACTGAAATTTTATTTAGTGTTCCAATAACAGGTGCAGAAAGGATTTCTTGATGCAGGAATAATAACTGTCTATAAAAAAAAAGTTAGAAAAAAATTTAAAAATAATTTTCCGTACTTGATTTTCTCAGCTTAAATTTATTTTCCTCACCTTCTGCAAACATAATACATTCCATTTTTAATTGGTTTCCAGTGGTTCAGTATAATATATTGGACTAGTCCAAGTTACTTGCTCTTAACCTACCCACAGTGGTCTAAGACAAAGACTACAGGCCTTTGGCACATGAACAGAACTCTCCAAAAGTGTTCCTTTTGGCAGAATTTCTCATTTCTTCCCTTTCCTATTAAAGGGAATGACATAATTCTTGGTGAACACTAAGGAGCGTACATATGTTTTCCAAGTATTCTTTTCACTCAGTTTCAACCTACATAAAGCAATGCAATAGCTCAAAAGATGTACCTAAAGCATTCCAACTTTGCAAGTGAACACAGATTAACTTTAACTATTTATTAATTTGAAGTAGGTAGCCTTGTTAGTTTTAGCTGATGACATTTAAAACATAACAAAAATGTGGTTTTTTTCCCCCAATAGCCAGCAAGTCCCCCACCAAAAAACCCAACAATTTTGAACAATTTTATACTGTTTGTTGCTGATAAGACTTCTGCTGATTTTATTACAGTTAATTCTAGTACTGCTAATAAAATCTTTGAACAACAACCATCAACAGCTTCTGAAAATAATAACCCTGAGAATTCTTTACCTGCAAATCTTTATCTGTGTACTTCTTGTCTCAGTTTCCGGTATCTCAGAACTCAGTGTTACTGTAGTAGCACAGAGTTTTTGTAGCTCTGGCAGACTGACAAAGAACAGAGACTGGTACCTGGTATCATTCATGTTATATTGTTGATTGCCTCAAAGTAGCACCTGGGTCTTAAAAGAAAAAATTTAATTCATTTTTATAAGGCAGATATTTGTTTACAGAACTTTATAAGTATATGGTATCAGGTAAATGAAAAATCAATTATCTTCTGATTAAGATTAGGTAGGCAATATAACATAATTTGGTCAACTAAAACAGACAGCTCAATATACTTTTGCTATAAATAATGAATTATACTTGAAAAAATAATTATTTACAAGAGTCAAAATATTCAGAGTAAATATATAAGGACAAAAGCATCCTTTCCATCTTCTTCTCAGTCTATGTTGGGGCTGGAATCTATATGGAATCCAAGAGCTGAGGAATCCCTCTGTGATGTTGGTCCCCCCCTCCTGTCGGGCAAGAAAGTTTAATTCCCAGTGATCGCCTCACTAAGTCATACAAAGACCGTGGCCGGCCTGTTGGAGAGAATGAAAACCACAGAAACACGGAGCCACACTGGAAATCTTTTCTTTTTCCCCACACCAGGCTCCCTTCCTAGTAGTACAGGGAACTTGTGTGCTCCCTGCTTAAATCCATCTCTCTTCTCAAGTGACAGGTGAACACTGTATTCTAACCTATGCAGAACTGAGTACAGTCTTACACCGGACTGAAAGCTGTATTAATCCAGAATCACATTCAGCTATATTATTAGTAATGAACACAGACACTTTGTTCTCCCATTCTTGCTCTCAAAGGAGAGATGTATGAAGAACAGCATTTTCTATTGGTGGGAATTTTTAATAAGTACAATCCTACATACTTATCAAAGATGAAGAAAACATAGCTGATATTTGGAGTGGAATATGATTAGACACATAGTAGTTCTACCAAAGCTGTCTCTCACATCCTAAGCTTTGCCTTATAATAAAAACTATTGACTATATTTTGTGTTCAAGAGTATGAGGCAGTTTTGGGCTCAGGCCGCAGTCACTATCTTGAAATGCACATCCTGATATTTCACGCGAAGTTAGAATACAGAGTACATGTATGTTCATTGCCATACCACTGAGCAGATGTGCTGCAACTCCATCATTTTTGGAACTTCCTAAAAAGCACCAAAAAGACGAACTGAAAGAACCCGAATTTCAGACTGAGAATGTGATCCTTTGACGCAATACTAACAAATTTCATGTGAGTGGGAGTAATATAAAATTATAGCTGTTATCCAGCCTGTTGGATGCCTGTTGTATGCTCCTATGTATTGCAGCACAGGCCAGGCTCAGTGTAAAGGAACTAGTATATTTATGACAAAAAAGAACATCTAATGTCATTATTTAAAGAAAATACACCTTTTAACTACAGCACCTTTCTCAAAGTGTTTCAAAGAAAAACAGGCAGGTAGAAAGCCTGCTTGTTATGAAAAGCCAGGAACAAACACTGCACACCTGAAAAAGCTGTTTTAATAGATCTCTGCCTCTAAACCCTAAAACCCTTTTGGGAAATGGTCTTACCAGCGTAGTGAAGATAGCAATAAATATATTGTTTCCAAATTTTATGAAATCACCAGATCTTCACCTGAAAAGCAATTTTGCAAATCGTGATCAAAAAAATGATGAACTGGAAACATTTTTTGAGGAACAATGTCAAAGATAACTTTGCTGTTCTGATTTTGCTTTGCCTTGCTTACAGTGTAATGCATTAAACGATTAACCTCAGTCATATCCTAGAAAAATCACAAGATCAGTGTTTTATAGCTGTAATTTTAAAGAAAATAACGTTTCCTCATTTCTTACCTTTAAAGGAAAACACACTTCAAGCTTTTTCTAGCAATCATGAAAAGTAGATTTTTTTAAAATGCCAGCCAAGATTATCACTTCATCAGAGAATTCCAAAAGCTACAGCTTAAGGGAAAGGACCATTTTAAACAAATGAGAAAAAAATCTTGTCCATTTGCAAACAGAAAAGAAAGGCTGGGTCCTCAGCTTTCATAATGTTTGAAAGAATCCTAAATGGCCAGCTGGGGATTTTTTGTGGCAAAGATGTTGTAAAACACATGCTGCAACGCTCCAGTGATCCGCTTGCTGTTTGACGCCAACTCCCCTGTGGGAACCACTCGCTGTATTCAGCATAAGTCAAATCTTCCCAGTCATTTTAAAAGCTAATGGGACAGAGTGTTTGCAAATGGCTTCTCCCTTCAGGGGAGAGGATTAAGAGAGAACTACCAGTTAACATAGAACTACCAGTTATAAATCATAGGAAATAAACCCAACTGCCTTCTGTACAAGTAGGAGAACTTAACGTGTGTGGGAGAAATTACATCTTTAGATGCCAATAATCACAACACATGAACTTGAAACCACCACAGAGCTCCTGCTAAGCTGAACAGGACATCAGTCAGAGAATGGCTGTTGCTGGTTTTCTGTCAGAACAGACATGTAAATCACAGAGCTTGGCGGCGATATTTGTTATTTTCAGTAATGACCTGGAATATGGAATGGAGACCCTCCTTATTAAAACTGAGAACGACACCAAGCTGTAAGGGACAGCAGCTACCCTTTCCGTTAGGCTGACTGTAATGAATTAGAGATGGGATCTGAAGATTGTGGTGGCATTCAGCGAGTATGAAGCTGTCCTGCACACTGATAACCAACAGCACACGCACAGGGTACACAACTACCTAAGCACCAGCTTCAAGAAAAGCAGTCTCCACTAGTCATATTGGGTAAATTTTACATCACTGAAGTTATGCTGTAAACAAACCCCTCAAAAAACCCCTGGCCTGTAATCATGCCAGAGCTATTGCTGTTGAGGCACCCAAGTAGCATACGGACATTACCCAGCGCTGCTAGCGCAGCATGGGGCACTGCCGTGAAGGGGACGAGGGGACCCATTCTGGCCCAACAAACAAACAAAGCCATCAAACACACCTGAGGCCAGCGGAAACAGGTTTTAGCTTAAACAAAACTGAAGGAAAACAGGGTGGCAGGTGGGTGAAAGGGCATCACCAAGGGAAGGGGAAGGCGCTGCTCCCTGTGCCCTCCGCCCACCTGGCAGCAAGGCCGGCGGGGCGAGGGGCTGTCACAGGGAAGCCTCGGCTCAAGGCCGCCGGCGGAGCTCTCCCAGGGCAGGGCGAGGGGCTCCTGCGACAGCCGGGAGGTTCTGAAGCGCTGTAAAGAAGCACCGCTGCCGCGGACGCTCCTCCAGCCGCCTCCGCCGCGCCCCCTCACGGGCTACGCGGGGCGCCGCGGCAGCCGCGCCCCTCCCCCTCCCCGCGCGCTTCCCGCCTTTCGCCCGAGGAACGGCTGCGCGCAGGGCGGCTGAAGGCACAGCCGCCCCCGGCGCCGGAGGGGCGGCTCCACGCCAGCCCGAGGGGGTACAGCGGCCGCGGGGGCACCGTGGTGAGGGAACGCCGCAGGGCCCTGTCGGCAGGCGTCCGGGGTGGAAGGGGGTTGCGTCTCTGACTTCCCCGGCCAACCCCTGACCTGGTGGGAAACCGGGCGGGAGAGGGCAGGGTGCTGCCTGCCGGCGCGAGAGGTGCCCGCCCGCACCTGCCGCCGCTCCTGCGGAGAAATCCGGCGGCGGCCGCGGGGACGAAAGGGAGGTGAAAGTAAACGATCGGCTCGTCGCTACGCGGCCCGGCATTCCGCTGCCAAAGGTGACGAGCGCTGGGGTGACCTGCCCTCGCAGCACGTTTCGCCCGCTGCGGGTTTGGAGCCCGGCGGCGGCCTGGAGGACGCCCGGGGGCGCTGCCCGGGCGTCGCTCGCCCCTTACCCGCCGGCGGGCAGAGCCAGCCGCAGCGGCGACCGGCGCCACACGTGACCGGCGGCTGAGTCACGTGGAGGGCGCCGCTCACGCCCGCGGCGGGGGGAGAGGGCGAGGCAGGAGGCCGCCGACCCACCCCACAAGTCCCTCCCCCGCGGCCACCACGATCGCCAGCCTGACGCCTTCTTTGAAAGGCATTTCGCTCCGCCAATGAGAAGCCGGCAGAGAGGGGGCGGGCGGTGATAGGCTTGCGGCTGGGCTGTAGTTGGCGTGCGCGCGGGGCAGTCGCCTGTTGCGGAGCCGGCGCGGCGGCGGGTATCGGCGGTGCGGGACATGGTGGGCGCCAGCGAGGCCGGGGGAGAGTCGTGGCGGGGCCGGTACTACCGGCTGGAGGAGGTGCAGCAACACAACAACAGCCAGAGCACCTGGATCATCCTGCACCACCGCATCTACGATGTTACCAAGTTTCTGGACGAGGTGGGTGCCCGGGGAGGGCGAGGGAGAGGCTGCGAGCCTGGCGCCGCGCTGCCGGGACGCTGCGGCTACCGACGCCCCCTGAGCCCCGTGCGGCGCGGTGCAGGCTCGCCGGCTGGCTCACCCGGACCGGGCGGGCGGGACGAGGGCTGCCCCTGTGGCCTCTCGTCGGCCTGTCCCGGACTGCGGGCGGGAGGCGGCCGCTGTGGGCGCGGCACAGCAGGGTGCCGCCCTCGGCCTGCAGCGGTGGTGCTCGGGTCGTGTGGCGGCCCCGGGCCTTGGCTGTAGCGCCCGGGGGGCCCTTGGGGGCAGGGGCGAGCTCCGGGCGGGGCGGCGGCCGCCTCTCGGGCTGCTCTCGGGCAGGAAAAACCCCAGTGTGCCGAGCACGCCGTCGCCCGCTCGCGTGTAATCCGCTGCTAGGAACTGCTTTCTCCCTTCACCTGCCTTTAAGCTTTCCGCCGTTGCAGAAACCGAAGTTTCCCAAAGGATTTGCGCTCTTACTGCGGTCCTAATACCCTCAGCGTGGGCACGCCACGCGGTGCTGCGAAGCTGCAAAAGTTCAAACTCTATTAAGAGTATAGTGGTCAGGTTGAATGCCTTTGGTTGTGTCCCTCCTCCCCCCCAGTTAACGATTGATGTTTTTGATCACTTGTTGATGATGAACAACTGATGTAATCATTGATAGTTACGGTTAATAAAGAAGCATTTTAGTTATTGGACTAAAACATCATTCTGTGGAGATGCAGAAAAGCAACTACTGAGCAATTTTTTTCAGTATTAAATGTAGCTGGGATTTATTAGTGATATTTTGAGTTTTCTCCTTCACATTATTTGTAGTCTGCAAAGGTCTAGCACCCAATTAAGTGTTACGGTAGACTTACATTAATTTCTTTGAGAATACAATTCAGATTGGTAGAGACGTGACAGAATTCAAGCCTCGGTAGTTCTGTAGCCTCATCTTGATTTTTGTGGTTGTAAACACTTGAAATTCAAAGTATAAATTGAGCATTTTGCAAATAAGAGATTGACAAGCGTTTTTTCAAAGGCAGTGTTGACACAGGTAGTATTTTGTTCTTAAGCCCTGTGCCAGCACACATTGTTGGCTTTTTCAGCAAGGTGGATTGTGAAACTGATCTACTGACTCTTTCTTGATTATTTTTCATTTAGTTCTGTCCCTAGGCTGGTTCATCTTTTAGTTATGGAAATGTTTGTTTGGTTATGCAGGCAAGGCCAATTAATTATAGAAGTCCTGGAGAAGAATGCCATTTTTCATGCAGCCTGAGAAATTCAAGTAGCTATTCTTGGAAACTTGATCAGTTTTGGTCGATACATAATTGTATAAGCACTTCCAGGTGGGGGGGGGGGACCTTCACCAACAAAAACCCTCCCCCCCAAAAAAAAACCAAAACCCCAAAGCCACCTCAAACCCAACCCAAGAAAAAAAAACACACTTGCAAAAAATCCAGGATCTAATGAGCTTTTGGATTTCAGTTGGACAAACAAGCTGACAACCTCTTCCTTCAGTACATGTGATGAAATTGGGAAATATTAAGAGGCACTACCTTGTGCAAATTTCTCCAAGAAAGTCTTCACTTCAGCCTTCAGGACAACGTTGCTAATTCAGCAGCATATCAAAAGAATTCAGTTTGTCTGTAAGCAGTTAAATAGTTGTTTCTTGGACAATTGTGGGATGTCTGATGCACTCTGGTACACATGGGTCAAAATTCAGCCTCACACTAAACAGCTTTCAATGGGATATGGCTGGTTTTGAAGCTGAAGTTTCTGGCTCATATGCTGAGATAATGAATGAGATTAGGTAACAATTTTCAACAAAGTATCTAAATGAAACTACACTCCTAGGAAAGCTCTTGGATATTGTCATGTGTTGGTGATTTTTAGGATGGAACTCTCGGATTAAAATATTTCATAGGACACTTTCTTTACCTTTTTTTTGAATGCTTTTGAAACCCTGAGGCATTTACATGTGACAGATAAGGAGAAATTGGAGCTAGCCTCTTGCTGGTGTGTTCCAGAGTTCGGTAAACACTTCTCAGTGAAGTGGGGATTACATTAGCTGTTTCAATAGCATTATTGGTCAAACTCAGTTTTACTTCTTGCAGTTCCTTGCAGGAGTAGAAAAGCTTAAAATATTTCAAAAATTAAATGTAGGCTACTAACATAAGTCCAGTAGTACTAAAAAGGATACACTGCTAAAGCATCACCTCACTCCTGCTCTTCCCAAGTAATAAATAAGTAAAAGTATCAGTTTACAAGGGAGTGAAGAACTGGGAACAGAAGTTGACTTCACCAGTCCATTTCTTAATTCAACAAGCAATCTTTCCAGCCACTGCATTAACCTATGGAAATATTTTATTACTCGTTATGAAGTTGAAAACTTTACAGTGCTTCAGTGGTAAAGACACCCTGGATGCTCTCATGCCTAGTAAGTGAAAGTATGCTGGTGCTCTTCACTCCATTACAGTACTTAAAGGGCATATTTCCTCTGTCTAGCTGTTTTCTCTTTATAAAGCTTGTAGGTGTTAAGTGAAACTTGTTTGGGTTTTGGGAACCATTAGTCTCTGTGAACGCTTGATTGAAATTAGATAGTAAGTGGACTGGGGGTGGTGATGTATGTGCGTTGGGAGTGGTGAGGCTGAAAAAGAGTGGAGGCATTGCATAGTGTCACCATATTAGCTTGATTTCGTAAGGACAAGGCTTAAAAAAGATCATTTGAAATACAGATGACGTGCTGGAGGAGGAAAAGATTGTGCACAAAAGATTGTGAAGATGAAAATTCCAGCAACTGCTTTTTCTTTTCCGTTTTGTTTTTTTTTAAATGGCAGATCTCAGAAAAACTTTATGACTTGAATATATATCTCTGGATTTTCCTTGATTATTAAAGTATATCCTCTATGAGAGAAATCCAGATACCTCAGTTTTTGGAGTGCAGTATTTGAAAGCTCTTGGCATGAAAGACTATTCTTGAGACCAGAAACTTATATATCATCTTGTTCATTCAAAGGCTGTCGGACCTGTATTGCAGAAAATTTGGGAAACCTTTTCTTAGTTCTAGGTCCTACATCATTTAAGGAAAATAGCTACTAGAAATGCATGTGTACTCACAGCAGGATCTTATGGCAATATCTGTATTACAGATAATTACATATGTGAATAATATTAAATGTCAATTAATGGATTAAGTATGTTGGTATTGCTTGATATTATTTCTCCATAGTTTAATAAAGCAATCCCACTAGTCATGCTTTGACATCAATCTAATGAGCTAAACAAGAGTAGCTGGGCCTATAAAAATAAGAATTAAATGATTGGTGTCCTGATCCGCTTCCCATTGTGGTGAGAGTCCTCCCTGTGGCTTTTGTGGAAGCTTGGTTGGATTCCTTAAACTAGGCAGAGAAGCTAACAAGAATAGGAACATGTCTCCCTGAGAGAAATTCCTTATTCTGGAAACTAACTATGGTATATATTTAATATTCATTTAATACAGACTTTGTTTAGGTTACTTCAATTGTTGGTGGTGTCATAATTTAGTGAAAATATTAATGGCCAATGAAAATGGGTTTTTCATAAGGTGTGAACTTGTGCTTTTGTAGCACTGTTTCTAAACAGAATGGACAGCTCCCACAAAAGGTGTTTTGTAATGCTGATTAAATAAAGTGCAGTAAAACAAATATTGTTTTGCTCTGTCACAATGAAAAATGTTCTCTCTGCTATGTGGTGGTAAGTTACGTTCATCTAGTATGATAATACTGTGGAAGAGTAGCATAATACCTTCCATGTGTAAAGTAATGAATAGCTTACAACAAAAGGTGCACATTTTGAAGTCTGTCAATGTGCCATGTGAATTTTTTTCAGAACCTTGCAGTCTAAGAATTAAAACCGGTGTTATCACTTCCTTAAGCTCCGATGAAGCTTGCAGGATGATTTGAAAATGCTTTGGAAAAATAGCACTTCTTAGCACTCTTTTATGCAAGACGTTGCAAGATGTAATTGTTTTGTAAGTGGGGAAATGGGCACCAAGCTACTGGGCACTTCTTTTGCAGTTCTTCTAAAACCCCAATAATGGTTTTCAAAAATACACACTCATAAAGAGATCTACTCTCCTAGGTGCCTAAAATTTTACATGAGTACAGAATTTCTGTCCTGTAACTTAAATAGGTGATGGAAATAATTAGGAGGACTCTTCAGACTACATGAAAGTGCCCTTAAAACAAATGAGTGTTAGTCTGGCTGTCCTGCACAATAAAGCTGAGGTTCTCTGGGTCTTTCTGGCTCTGTTGCTGCCCCTTTCTGCTTCTTATTCCCTGTGGTGCAGAAAGCAAAACTTGAATTTATAAGACTGCCACTGGTGGAGACCTTTGCTAATCTCCTCAAAAGTTAAATTGGACCCTAGATTTGATTCTCCCAGTACGGGAAGAGGGAGGGGACAGGAATTGTGAATTAGGACAGTTACACTTTGACAGTCTTGAACTATGATACTGAGAAAGTTGCATGACTGTGGTGAGGGGGAGAAGAGGTGATAGATGTTTAGGATGAAGCAATCACAGACATCTGACCCAGATGAGAGCAGTGAGTTTAACTGCTCATTTGCTTTATCTAAAACTTTCTAATGTGCTGCTGTTAGGAATTAGTCTATGCTATGTACTAGTGCTGGCTTTGTACAGACTTCTGTTATGCATGTAACTTAAATACCTATGTTCTTATATTGGGAATGTCCTAGGAATGAGGTAGAGTAGCTTAACTTATCAGCAAAAGCTTTTTCATTTCCCTTGAACCACAGTTTTACCTGCAAAAACACTTTAGTTATTTGTATCAGCAGGATTTCAGTTTAGGAGTCATTATCTGTTTAGTCTTGTGGGCTTCCAGTTCCAGGGTCTATCCAGAGGCTCACTGAACAATGGAAAATGCTCAGCTTTTGATAAAAAAGTCACTACTTGCCCTTTGTGAGACATTACAGTTGCTCCCTTTCATTAGGGGAGGCGAAGTCTTTTCATTAATTGCTTGTATTATGTGCTAATTGTTTGCAGAGGGTTTGCATTCTTTAAGCAGAGGTGCCATCTAAAAGAAAAGTGGTTAGCTTTGAAGTACTTCTATGTATATATAGTAGGTTACTAGTAATATCTGCTAGATGGCTTAAATTAGGAAGTCTGTATGTGATTCTCGCTACCTTAGAGAGAAGTGGTTTAACCCCAGCCAGCAGCTGAGCCCCACCCAGCTGCTTGCTCACTCCCCCCTGGTGGGATGGAGTGAGAATCGGAAGGGTAAAAGTGAGAAAACTGGTGGGCTGAGATAAAGACAGTGTAATAGGTAAAGCAAAAGCCACACACGCAAGCAAAGCAAAACAAGGAATTCCTTCACTACTTCCCATCGACAGGCAGGTGTTCAGCCATCTCCAGGAAAGCAGGGCTCCATCAGGCATAACAGTTACTTGGGAAGACAAACGCCATCACTCCGAACATCCCCCCTTCCTTCTTCTTCCCCCAGCTTTATATGCTGAGCATGACATCGTATGGTATGGAATATCCCTTTGGTCAGTTGGGGTCAGCTGTCCCGGCTGTGTCCCCTCCCAGCTTCTTGTGCACCCCCAGCCTACTCGCTGGTGGGGTGGGGTGAGAAGCAGAAGAGGCTTTGACTCTGTGCAAGCACTGCTCAGCAGTAACTAACACATCCCTGTGTTATCAACACTGTTTCCAGCACAAATCCAAACCATAGCCCCATACTAGCCACTATGAAGAAAATCAACTGTATCCTGGCCCAAACCAACACACTTAGTCTGGCTGATGTGAGGAAAAAATACTATCAGTTGTCTAGCTATGGTAGCAGAGGTCAAGGGTGAGTTTGTTCCCTTCAGCTGATGTGTGATTGCACTGAGACGGTTGGTCACGGTCACTGTGGTAATGCTAATATTGTGGTTTTGTAAACAGAGGCATCAGTTACTAATTAGACCAAAAAGTAACCCTACAGAGAAAAGCTGGAGTGCCTCAGTGAAGCTGCCCATACAGCTACATGATTGCTTTGTAGTGGCACAAGGGAGGGGTTTGTGAACAAATTCGTATATGATCACTCTGTAGTCAGCAACCTGCAGGTAGTTTGCTAAAGTACTCTGTGAAGTAGTTTTAATGTAGATACAGTTATACCGGTGGGTATCCACTTGTTTGGCTGGTTGAATTTTGGGGGGGAACTAGTGTAAACCATGTGATCTTGACAACTTGCTGGAGTAACTAGTGTTTTATCTACTCGTATGAGTAGGGTTTGGGTTCATTGCAATGCTTGAGTATGAGTGTACATGCTACTCATGCTACTAGTGCTCTATGGGTAGTTTAGCTTTGATGCCTTTTGCTACTTGTTGATGTCTTTTTTGTTAAGCATGTTTTCCAAGGAGTTTTGCTGCTTTTTCTGCTGAATATGCTACATGTATTTTTCTATTTTGGGGCATGCAATTCTGTAAGATGGTATTAATAAAAAGAAAAACCCCCCAAAGCCCATGTTGCTGAAGGAATTCTTTGAAGACTTAGTTGTGGCAATATCTGGGAGAGCCTGTTAGACCCAAGTTCAGCTTCTTAAATGTACTATACATTTCAAGGCACTGAACTTGAGTGATCGCTCAGCTGTTTTCCAGTCCTTTCCCTGAATACTTATCAGAATGGATTCAAGGGCAGGATTTTGGTGACCATGTCATATTTGCACGTCTGCTTGCATAATCTTTACTCTGCATGCACTCTTTTAACCTTTTTAGGCTCAGCTGCTGTGCCTAATCTCTCTATCAATTGCTTAATCTTGCTTTTGCTTAGTCATGGTAGGGATCCCTTACCCTTCTAGCTGTGGTATCTTGGCTCTTTAAAAAAAGTGTTGGGTGGTTATGTTTTTTCTAAAAAAAGCAACTTTCTCAATCTGTTAAAATAAATGTCTACCTTTAATGCAAAGCTTCAAGTTTTGCAGTTCTGGTACTGCTGGAAACTGGTAGCAATAGTGTCTTCCTGATCCATATGAACCAATCTTATTTTTCTTGGAAGAGAAGGATTGATAGGAGGTTAATATGGTGGATTTGAAGTAAATGCTAAGCTGAATTGTCTAGACTAGCAGAAATGTTTATGCCGTTTCTTTAATCTACTGTCTAAGCATAGCTTTTCTGTTCAGCTATACTCCAGGCAAGGTGACCCTAAACAGTAGAAGTTTTGCCTATTTTCATGATTTTAGATCCTATAGTCAGAAGCGTTAAAAATGGAATTGAGGCTCCAAAACCTTATTTCCTCTGTCACTGGTAAAGTGTTAGAAGTTGTTATTTCCTGGTTGCCTTAATCCAAGGCAGTAGTACTAAAGTGTTTTCATCTTGCTTACCTAATAATTCCTGGTGTCTATGTAGTAGTTTCCTACTTAAAAGTTGAGTGGGAAATTTTTATGGCATGTTACTTATCCGTTGTATGAACAAGTAACTTGAAACTGAGAAAGTTCACTGAACTAGAAGATGTGATATATCTTGCAGTACGTACAGACAGAGTTATTTGATGGATGGAAATGTGGAACTACGTGCGGTCCCAAAAGTGCGTCCTGGGGAAGAATAGAAGTTAATGGAGAGCAGGAATTTAGGTTAAAGGAATGGTGATGGGCTGAGGTATTAGGAGATACCGGGAGACGACTTCTCTACACCTTAATGTTATTATCAGCAGTGTGGGATTCCATAGTCTGCTAAAACCAAATTGCTGTTCTAGTCTCTTGTATGAACTTTCAGTTGTGCTTAAGCCATTCCAAAGTAGCCAGCTTACTAGATAATCATGCAATAACTTCTTTTGGAAAGGGCCCTTGAAGGTTGTCAGGTTTAACTGCAGCTGGCAACTAAAGCCTACACAGCCGCTTGCTCACTCCCCCCCGGTGGGATGGGGGAGAGAATCGGAACAGTAAAAGTGAGAAAACTCGTGGGTTGAGATAAAGAAGTTTAATAGGGAAAGCAAAAGCCGCGCATGCAAGCAAAGCAAAATAAGGAATTCCTTCACTACTTCCCATCACCAGGCAGGTGTTTGACCATCTCCAGGAAAGCAGGGCTCCATCAGGTGTAACAGTTACTTGGGAAGACAAACGCCATCACTCCGAACATCCCCCCTTCCTTCTTCTTCCCCCAGCTTTATATGCTGAGCATGACGTCGTATGGTATGGAATATCCCTTTGGTCAGCTGGGGTCAGCTGTCCCGGCTGTGTCCCCTCCCAGCTTCTTGTGCACCCCCAGCCTGCTCGCTGGTGGGGTGGGGTGAGAAGCAGAAGAGGCCTTGACTCTGTGTAAGCACTGCTCAGCAGTAACGAAAACATCCCTGTGTTATCAAGACTGTTTTCAGCACAAATCCAAAACATAGCCCTGTATTAGCTACTATGAAGAAAATTAACTCTATCCCAGCCAAAACCAACACAAAGGTTATCTGGTCCAACCCCCATCTCAAACTAGGATTAACCTGAAGGTCAGGTTCCTTAGTGCCTTGTCTAGGCAACCTCAAAGGATGGAGATTCTGCATGGTCCCCTGCCAACTTGTTTCAGTGCTTGATTGCTCTTCTTGTGAATAGCTTTTTTGTTATATCTCCCTGGAATGTTCTTGCTACGGCTTAGACCTTTTGGCTTTTATCCTTTTGCTGTATAAAGTGTTGTTTGGATAAAAATATTTCCTGCAGAAGTAGAAACTTAGCTTCCTTGGTTTTGGCTTCAGAGAGTACATAAAGCTCTCTAGTTACTCAGAGAGGCTTATGTTTGCTTTAAGAAGTCTAGCAGCTGATTTTGCAGGGACAATTTTTTTATTTTTAGAAATGAAGAATTTCCATTTTTTAGAATGTGGAATGGTTTTCAGTAACAAATTCAAACTCATTAAAAATTGCAGCACCCGGGTGGTGAAGAGGTCCTCAGGGAGCAAGCTGGAGGAGATGCTACTGAGAACTTTGAAGATGTTGGCCATTCCACAGATGCAAGGACACTGTCAGAAACATTTATTGTTGGGGAACTTCATCCGGTGAGTATGTGAGAGTACCAGTACTTGCTATTTACTGTAGTGTTTTTGCATCTAGTTATTTCTCTGGTAATTTACTTCAAAATAAAGGAGAGCTGCTAGTTTGGTTGGATGCCAGCCTTGCAGCTCTTTGTGGATGGACCTGGACTGGAGATAAGTTCTGCCAATGTGAAGGGATTTGATTAGTGTAGCATAAGGATGGTCACATCTAAAAGTTTGCTGCTTTGAAATATTTTACAGCCTAGTTCTTGAATAAAGTGAATATGGAATCATGCCATTTCTGGTGTATCTTGTGAGCTTTATAATGAGACTCTATAATCCCTGAAGGTAGTATGCACAGTGATTACTAACAGCCGTTTTCATTCTTTCATCATTGTAAATATATGCCAGGCTTCCATCTGGATCTAAAAGTACAATCCTGGCTGTTCATATATATGTTTAGAAAATGGCTACTGTAAGCATCTTACTTGTAGTTTGATACCCTGTCTTCCCCCTCTGTGGCTCCCCCTGTTTTGTGCTGTATCCATGTTCCCTACTTGTAGTTGTCAGGTTTTTTATGATCAGTTCCCACTGGATCATGTGTCACTTCCTCTTTTCTATACTGTCCTTACCATTTCTTGTACTTTTAACAAGCACCTTTCTGCTGCCTCAAGCTTTGAAGGCTTTATTTCTAGCTACAGAGCTGCTGCCTTGGCTTCCTTCAGTTAGGTCTTTTTTAAACTCTCCTGCATCTTAATAGTTAAAAACCACTTGTTAGAGTCTTAAGCTGCTAGTGTGCCCATCTGCTCTACTCTGCTGCCCATCTCTGCCTCTTCTCTTTTCCTCTTCTGCCTTGCGTATGTTTTGTCTTGCATTCGGGGTAAATATCTCTGTATTGAGTAGCATATTTCACAGTAAGGTTCCTGATCTTGTATCTGTCTTAGGTCCTCTCTTGACAAATATTAAGTGTAGCTTCTCCTAATACGAAATAATTCAGCTCTGATGCACATTTGTAACCTTGAAGGCTTGTCGTCTATTTCAGATGCCAGTTGATGCCAGTAAAGTTGTTCTTAACCTGGCTACCAGTCTAGTTCTTCCTTGTTTGACAAGTGCCTGTTTTCATTTGGTATCAAACAAACAGCTGGATAGTTTAACGTACAAATACAGCACTATCAAGATTATATACTGTTGGGCTTTTTTGTAATGAATGTGACTATTTCAAGTAAAACTTCATGAGTTTATGAAGGATCCATAAAATTTGGGACCTTTGTACTGGATGTTGGACCAAAACCAGTTAGATGACTTTGCCCGATAATACGAGTAGACTAGGTAGAAGTAAACTAATATGATTGTAATCAGTGTATGAACTAAGGTTATGTGTACTGTTTGGAGACAAAGGAAATGCAAAAAAACTATGGGCACAAGAAATGAAGTAGTATGTTGGAGGCTCGGCTTTCACTTCTTTATTTTATACTGGGGAGTATTATTTTAAGGAAGTGATCTTGTTTATGGTAGCTCAAAATCATACACTGATACCTGCTCTTTTACAAGTCTGTTTCCTGGGTAAAAATAGGTACACATTAACAGAATAGAATTGCAGACTGAATTTAGTGATAAATGTTATTTGAATGCTTTGGGGTTTTGTCTAAATGGGGTTTTTTTTTTTGCTTGTTTTCTTGCAGGATGATAGAGGGAAGCTTCAGAAACCAACAGTAAGTGTGTTTCTTGAAATACCACATTGTTTCTTTTAGGCATTAAGGAACGGTGTCTCTCTGTAAATGGTATACCCCCAGAGGCAAAAATAATTTGGCTTGATTTAAGTGTAGTGTTTCAGGTCATAAATCTCAAACCTGTTGAGAACTTATTCTTCCTGTTAGCTGTTCTTTTCTTTAATTTGTGTGGTTTCGAACCAAGAGGTTAAGTGTGATAGCGTTATGCTATAGCAAAAAGGTGAGTCTAGAATCAGTCAATGGTTTTCTATTATTTGGTTTAAGAAAAAAATCAGTTTATAGACAGAATGGATTAAACTAATATGTGTTTGTGGGGAAAAATGTGGTAACACTAGTAGATACAGAATATAGAGGCATTTGATTGTTGTATTATAGATCAGTTAATTTGCAATTGTGAACCCTTTTCAAAGTGAAAATACTGTTTGCTTCCTGACTTTCAGTAGATTTTGGAGTGTCCTATCAATGCAGTATTGCCCTTATTTTCTAATTTTTTTTTTATATCTTTAATAGAATAAAGTTGTGTTGGCACTCAACTATCAAACTCATGAAATTCAGATGTCCCTTAAAGGAGCAAGTGCATCATGGATTAATTTGTACAGTTGCTGCTGCTGCGTGTATAGAGGATGTTTGCTCAGGGCTGGCTTAACAGTACAGCAGTGCACTTAGGAAATAGTTGAAGATTAAATGAAGTGTAGTAGGAATAGGAACTTACTCTTGCTGTTTAAGAGATCACTTTTAAGAAACAATCATTTTTGTAAGATCTTCCAATAATATGAATAAGTTAAAGGAAAGAAAGTAAAAAAACCCCATATATATACACACACCGAGGTGTTCGCTATAGTAATTATTAATTTTATTATTAATTAAGGACTGGAACTAGTATACTAATAAAAATAAGAAATTGAGTGGTGACTGGAATTCAGAGCTTCTTCCCACCAAGAATAACATCTACTATTCAGATTTCTTTTGAAATTCAGGGCTTAAGCTGTAAGAGCAGCAACCATAAGTGCAACTGAGAAACAGAGTGCCCAGTGCAAGTTGTAGTAATAAAAGCTTCTGACTAAGCTCACACGAACTTACTAAACTGAAGTACTTAGAATATTAGTTTGGCCAAAGCGTGGTCAGTTGGGAGTCAAGATCCATGACGTTTTACCACACTGCTTTTTGTCTTATTCCTTTGTTTTATTGCTGGTCATAGTTATCTACACTACATGTGTGTGTTCCATCATTCCAGAAGGAAGCCGGAGCACTTTCCTCCAGCAGGATGTGTGGGCGTAGCCGATAAGACAGTTTCACTTCGCATTGCACTCTGGGCATGTAATGTGACAGGATAGGCCCTGTGTGCCTTGTGCTTTCAAATGTCCTTCTCATCCTTGCATTGTATTTAAAGTACCCTCAGCGTACATGTCCAGTGTCATACTGTTTAGAAACAGGTTTTTGATGAGCTGGGTCACGTTGCTCTTACTGTCTTGGTGTGGGGGGGAACCATCCCCTGGCCCTGGAAGTGGCAAGTCTGTGGTAGAACGTTTTGATAGTGTAGGCACAAGCTGTTCCATACTGTTTGGCTTTGGGATTAGTTTTTCATGGAGGCATTCACAAAACCAGTATAGATGTAATCACCGAGTCTTACTCTTTTAAACATGGTATTTGTCACGTGTAAACCTGTGATGATTTTGGTGCTTGAAAAAGTAGCCTGTTTGAACCTGTGAGAGGATGTTAGGAATCTTTTGCTCTTTGAATGTATTGCAAATATTCTGATACTGAAGCAATTAATTTCTCAGTGATGGATCTTGTACCACTAAATTTAAATACAGTTTTAAGGCTTGAATCTTTTAAATGCACTTAGGACCATGCGCAATTAGTAGTATTCAAATTAATAAGTCTTCATATAAATTGTGCACATGAACCCAACTGGGATTTGATCGTGTAGTGCTTCTTTTCCTATGGAAATTGAACAAGAAGTCCAAATCAGTATCAGAAACAACTATAATAATTTGACTGATTCTTATGCAATCTGAAACACTACACTAAAAAAAAAGTTTATAGGCGTTGTCGACGTAAATTGTAGCTTTCTTCATGTAGGTTCTATATAGGAGATATTTGTGTATTAATTCAGAGTCTTTTCAATTAGATTTTAGGCAAATAAAGGATCTTTCTCTTTTAAGTGACTAAAACTTTTCAAATGTAACCTGAGGTTGAAGTTAGCCTCATGGAAAACTTGCAGCAAAATTCCCTGTGATGGTATTTTTTTAATAACTTTTGAAGCAATGTTGACTACAGAAACTGCTGCTAGCTTGCTTCTAATACAACAGTTTATTACAGGAATTCTGAGAAAATGCTTTCCAAATGCAATGCACTGAGTTGTTTTTAAATTAGTCCCACTTAATGAGTCTTAAAGTTGAGGGGCTAGTTAAGATGGAGAGGGATGTCTGCCTGATGTAAATATCTTTTTATGCTTTGCTTTCCAGGAAACTCTTATTACCACTGTTCAGTCTAATTCCAGGTATAGTATGACACCTGATGTCAAACTTGAAGTTCCTCGTGATCATGTTTCTGAAGCTTAAAAAGCTGAATAGTTTCTATCTACTGGAAGCTTAGATGTCAGAGGATGGTGCATGACAATTTCTGTTCTAGATAAAGTCCAAGTTGGCATCTGTGTACCACTTTACAAGCATGTTAGCTTACTGTCTAGATTTTTTTCTAACATTGATATGTATCAGTCTCTACCAAATGGTTTACGTTGCACAAACCTTCATTTCTGGAGGCTATCGGGTGAATATAAGACACTTGGTGCCATTGCTGACTTTTTTACTGATATGGACACCTCACTTTTAAAATTTGCTACAACTGTTGCATCTAAGGGAAGTAAGAGGATTGTGTCTATAAGAAGGAAAATCTGTCGGAATTGGGAGGGGGGAAAGAACACTTTGGAACACCACTGAATTAAACTTCATAAAGTTATATCCTGCTGACAAGTGCCTACTGCTGAAACCTCAGAGGACTGTTCCATGCCCCTCTGAGTGAGAAGCTTGGGTGTCTTGAAAGTGTCATGTGATGCTGCTAATTAAATGGCTTTTGAATGAATAATATTCCGGGCAGCACGCCATGACTTTAAACGTGTCTAGAGTCTTACTCTTCTCTAGTAAGCAAACTGCTTGTGAGCTCTAGTACAAAGCCTTAACAGTACAAGCTTTTTTACTTGACTAGAGTATTACTGGCCAGCCCAGGTGTTCTGCTGCCCTAACTTTGAAGTATTTGTTGGGGCAGGGAGGAAGGACTTTAAGCCATGACTCTTTTTATTTCAAACTTGCTGGTTGTCAACTCCTAAACTGCTGTTTCAAAAAACTTCGTTCTAGTTCGTGGTCCAACTGGGTGATCCCGGCAATAGCAGCAATTATCGTGGCCCTGATGTATCGTTCCTACATGTCAGAGTAAGCGCCTTACTGAGAACTAATGCAAGAAGAGACTGATCTGGGAGAGAATATAAGCAATCCTAACTCAATATGTTTCCAGACAAAAGCCTGATGTCTGAAGAAAAATCCAACTTTTTCAGAAAACTGAACAATTTTTTTCTGCTGTGCACTTTTCTTAATGTTGCCTTCTTATTTGCTGTTCAGAAGTGATAAAAAGGCAGCACTTCTCTTTTTGTATAACAATTTTATTCTCTAATGAATTATTTGATAACTGTATTGGTTTCAGTGTTAGAATATTGTTTTGTATGTAACACTCTGATTCTGGTTATTTCTGTTTAATCTGTAATGGGGTCCATAGGATTCTCTTTACATATAAATTTTACAGCTTTAAATGACTACCAAAACTGTGTACATGTATTTGTCCATGTACACAACTTCACTTTACTTAAAAAATCGTGTTGTCTTCTTAAATGTAGTGTCTTTGAGTGAAATGCTAATTAAACATAATGGAAAAAGCTGAGTGGGGTAGTGAGTATAGGTGCCTGTAAGCAGTTGGGCCCTATCAATCAGGCTATAATGAGCTGATTTATTTTTTTCCCCCACTTTCCTCTTGACATCTGCTCTTATAGTTGTAGATACTCCTACTAGTAAACTATTCTGGTTGGCTCCCATTGAAAAACTCAGGCAAAATATGAAACCCAATGTTTGGCCCAATTAGGTCTGCCTCAGTTTTGTGGAAAAAAGGCAGAAAAAAGTGCTATGTAAATTCCACTACAAGTAATGTAACTGCTACTAAATAATACTGTTCCTGCCAAGCACTCAGGTGACTCTGGAATTTGTTCTGGAATTTTTAGACTTTTATAAAATCTTTAACTTCGTCATGTACATTGTGGGGGAAAAACTGATACGTGGAATCTGTTTCTGACTGTTCTGAGATGTGCTCCTTGGTGCTTTACTACGAAGAGATGACTTTTCACTGCTAAATACAAGATAACTGAAAGTTTGCATTTTGTGGTGAACATTTTTAGTCATATGTAAATGATCATGAATAAAAGTTTAATTGCTTACTCTTGCTGGCTCAAATACATTCTCTTCAAACTTTTTTGAAGGTCTTGGAAGGGATGCTCTTGCATATTATAGAATCATTAAGGTTGGAAAAGACCTCTAAGATCATCGAGTCCGACCATCAAGGGACACTTCTCAGAAGTACCTGTTTGATGGTGCATCCTGAAAGTCAAGATACTTCCCTTATGCAGGGAAGTCGCATATAAAAGTGGGAAAAGTGTGCTATGGAGCAGTTAGCACAGAGAAATGTTTTCATCAGCATAACCTCAACACCACCTCAACAGTGGTTTGGCCCTGCAAGCTCTTCCTCCCTGACATACATCAGGACTTGAAACACTATTCCTTGGGCTGCTTCTTGGCAGCACCAGGGAAGATGCATGCAGTTTAGGCCCTGTGTCAAATCAAATTGAAAGATAGTACACTATAAACACCAGCTTTAAAAAAAAAAAAATTAAAAAAATGGGGAGGGGAAGTGCTGTGACTTAAGCAGATTGTCGTGTGCATATGTAGGAATATGTCAATACAGGATTCCTTTAGGAATTCCTTGTTGTGGGAATTCCTTTACTGTTACAGCAAATAAGGAGATCTCATGCAGCTTCAACTGTGAAAGTGTTTAGGATCTCTTCCATTTGTATTCATGTGTTCTGTCAGACTTGGTTTGCAGATACAGACATGTGCACTTACCGTAGATCCTATCAACTTCTTTACCTTGGAAATTTTAACCTGCAGTATAAATGGCAGTGTTTGGGATTGTGTCTAGCACTAACTTATTTTGTCCTGTTCTTGCCCTAGCTTTTCCTCAACGTGGTGAAGCTGAGTTTAAAAATTTAGGCTTTATTGACTTTTTACAGATAACCTTTAAAAAGGATATATTACCTTTGATTTGGTATTTAGACTCATAAATCAAGTTTGAAGTACTGAATTTTCTGTCTTTTTAAAATAACATTTAAATTTGCATGTCTAGGTGAGGCAAAAAACCCCAACACAACAACTTTAGGGAGCTTAACCTTTCGTATCTTTTTTTTGCAAGAATTTCAGACTGGCATAATTATGTCCACATCAGCAGACAGGGTAGTGCAATCAAAGTGGATCCATAAGGCAAAACACTTCTTGCAAAAAGCCTTTTTTCCATGCTGTGTGTGTTTTGGGAGCTTAGTATCGTATACTGGATGTTTATTGGGGGCTGGAGCGATCCCCTGGAGTACCCACGCAAGCTCAGTTCCATCTAGAAGCAGTCAGCTGACATGGGCAGGGAATTTCCACAATGGGAACCAAAAGTGCAGTGAGTGGAGACGAGCAGGCAATGCTTCAAAAACTAATACAAGTTAAAGTGCTAACGTGGATGCACATAGCTCGTTCCCTGTGGTTGGTCTGTTCGTATTCCCTTCTACCAGTGCTGATGTTTTTCCTCGGAGGTGGACTTGGCTGTTTCAGGTTTTTAAATGTAAACTGATAAATTTGTAAACTCAAAAAATAATATTAGGCTTATAATTTTCCTTTTTAATATCCTAAGGTTAGAGCTGCTTTCCATAGGGGGTTATACAGGAGTTTTTATGTGACTTCAGCTTTTGATTGTGAATATGAGAAGAAGAGAAAAGGTATATGGGTGTGGTGAGGAATGAATGATTATGCTATGGAAAAACTAGTCAAATGAGTTAAGGATAGTCAATGTTTTTATGGTCTGACAGCAAAAAGAAAAGAATGGACAGTCTGCTTTCTTCTCAGAACAGAATTCTTTGTCCCCAGATCCGATCTGAAGGTACTTGCTCTAATTGTCTGGCAATTAGCTTTAATACTCATTTTTGTTTGGAGAGGCTGTTTTTGGTGTTCGATGCTTTAAATCAGATGTTGTCTCATGTTGTTTACTTGTACAACTTCACAACGTTTGTACTGCCTTTGTATCCCGAAATAAATTATTTGGGCATTGCATTTTTGGCCTTCATTTGCCTCTCCTCTGTTGTTCTCAAGAATGCATAGTGGCAGAGAGCTCCCTTAAATGGAGATGGCTTTGGCTTCCTCTTGGTGTCTGTTGAGTAAAGCCAGCACAACTTGTTCACTTGCTCCCTCTGCTATGATGAGAAAAAAATAGTACGCTGTCCCTTTCTCTGGCTCGCTTGCTTCGGCACAGTGGTCTAACGCCTTTCTGTGCTGCAGTCAGGATTTTGCAGAATGCTCGACAGGAACCGGCAAGGGGGTAAAAGCTAGGCAAATGGAAGCTGATCACAAATTTTAAGTCCTAATATATCTTTCTTCAGAGGTAAAAAAATGAGAAGGCGCTATTGATTTTATTTTCTCAATGTGTGACTGCTGAGGGTAAATGAATGCTTATAAATTCTTGGCCGTTTTGAGCAAAACTTGCTGTATTTTCTGCAAGGTGGCCCATGAAAATTATTAACCAAAACTCAGTGAGAATGAATGAGCTGTATCGAAGTATCGTACAAAACATGTAGGACATTAATACTATTACAGCGTTTTCTCCTGAATATAGAAAAGGATTTCAGAAACAGTACAGAAGGAACGGGGGGGGGAAGGAAGCTCATACTCCTGTATGCTTAGCTCTAACGCCTGGCCAGATCTGAGGCGAAGCTAGTAACTGATGGATCAAGTATTTGAATTTTACTTTCTTCATTTTACTTTCATACTACATTACATTCCTTCTCATGATTAATTCATTATGTGTTGAAATATTTCGAGTTTTGAATGACCTGGCTTATAAGTAGGTGGGCAGACAAGCACATGAGGTCATGAGAAATGTTGGAACATTGGATCTCAGTAGATGATTAATGGTGGATTTTCTGTTCTTTCTGAAAACTAGTTAGACTTGCTCTTAATCTTCTTACATGTAAGAATGCGCATAAAACAATCGTTGATGTTTTTGCCAGCTTTCTAAAACTGGGGACATACAATGCAACCACTGGTCTCTATTGATGGCTGCTAAAACAGGGCTCAGAATGGACTCAATTGCACTGCAGAGTCTCATGTATAAGGAACAGATTTTGATTTTTATCCTGTGTAGTATAATTTCTGTGCCTATGTTTTACAGTTTACTGCACGTAGGCAGACAGCGTACTGCCACGAGCTGTCAGTTCTGTTCACCGAGAGGAAAGTAGCACTGTCAGGCAGGAAGAGTTACGCACAGGAAAACCTTAGGGAAGGGTTTTTGGTATCTCCAGACAGAACACCACAGAACTCATGTGGCCCCCCAGAGTCCAGGAGTGGTACCCAGTAGCGCAGTTACCACAGAAATCTCGCCTTTTTCCATAGACTGCGGTCTATGGATAAAGCTGATTGACTGATCCTATTGCAGGGTGAGAGCGTTCCATGGTGTCTCTGGAGTTCCACCTACTTAGGTCCTGGATAAATGCAGCCTCGTTTGAAATGGCAAGGTTTTTACCCGTCAGCTGTGGGAAAATGTGTCTTTAAACAGAATGTGTTCCGGAAACTGCTTCAAGGTCTAGGAGGGGGTGGTTAGAGAGAAAAAAGTAAGCCAAGCAAGGGGAGTGCTTTCCTAAATGACTTCTTGAAAATAAGGAAAGAACATTCTCCTGTCACATTCAGTTGTCATATCACAGATTTCAGAAGCCAGTTGATGCTTTTATTGTCACTCATCTAGTCTTAACATGGCTTGTAGGGGTGTCCATAAGAGCATGATAGGTGTGTTGTCTACGTAGGTTTTGAGTGTGGACATGAAATAAGAGCTTATTCTGCTGCGTAGAAGCCCGCAGGGTGGTGGACTGGTAACTGGAAACAAGGAAATAAATGTGTCCTTTCATTTGTAAACTGAATGGATTCCCAACTTGGATTTATTTGGATCCATTTTCAGAGTAGCGTTGCAATGAGTAACACTCTGCATCAGTCTGAGGAGGACAGGCAATTTGTGAATAATAAACAGAAGTTGATATTTGAGCAGTCACAGCTTCCGGGATTAGAATGAGAAAACCTTGTTTTATTTTTAGGTGATTCTGCAGAACCACTTTTTGACCCTATTGATGTAACAAAGACACTTGAGCAATACAGGTTATTGTATACGTTGTTGTCATGGTGAGGAGACCTTCAGACCTGAGGATATGGGTGAACACGTTACTAGAATACAAGCTGGGGTGTGTAGATTTAAAGCTAGCTACTCCCTGGCGGCTCCTGGTGGTGGGCTGCTCTTAGTCTTGGTTGCATGCGAGATAGTTTATTGCACCTTTGCTGAAGGATATATGATCACATGCTTGAGAAGCTCAACATCTAGTAGGTGTGTAGGTCTGACCAAACAAGACCTTCCTGTTTCAAAGTCCCATGAGAGTCTTGATCCAGGACGGTGTCTCAGATCACATACAACACACATCAACAGGATCAGACTCTTCACAATAAATTGTGCTTTTTCATACAGCAAGTTAGTATTCACAAGTAAGTGTCAGCAGGTGAGAAAGAGCGGGAACAGTCGCTGGAGAGAACAGAAATAGCCTGTGAAGCAAGGACTGTCATCCAGGATTTTCTTTCTGAGCTCCGTGCCCTAACTGCTAAGCTACAGGGAGTTTTGCTCTCTCCTCTCTGCTATGAATCTGGCATTGTTTTTTCTCTCGCTGGAAGAGATGAACTGCTTGAAGATTTACCCTGGTTCTTGGACAAAGTTTTGCAGCCTGGGCGAACCCTGGCCGAGTTCAGAGCAAGCTTGCATGCATCTGTATCAGCCCCGTAGGCACAACCTTACTGGTTTCCGCTGGGCCTTGCTTCTGGTTTGCATGAAGCACAGGAATACAGCTCCAGACTCGTCGCACTCTTCCACGTGGGAACCTTTCGGTTTGTTCCTGAAGTTGGCACGACCTCATGAATCCCTTAAAAATAGATGGCTTGCTTACTTCCAACTGCTAATTAAAAAAAAAAAAAGCATAGGGGTAACATTAATAATAAATCACTAAACTACATTCTTTTTGTACTTTAAAAATCCACATATTTTAAACCCATCAGTGCAGGGACTTCACTCTCCTGTGTAAAATACCTAGTGCAAACAGATTCTGGTCTTGTTTGGAGTGCTCAGTAGTTATAATAACACAGCTGAAAAGGGTATCAGTAATGGGGCTTGCAGGCAAGCGGATGAGTCTAAATTCCCTTATAAATACAAATTTGCACGTCAGTGTTAGATTTTTTGTTTACTATGTAAACTGCCAGAACAATTAAAAATCTGAAGTATGGAATGAATTAAGACTACAAACTTTGTCTTGAAACTGAGCACAAAATGAGACACCACGTGTGAATTTTGTGGTCAACTGTGGCTGTGTGTCATGCTATGAGTGTTATTTAAAAGTAAGCAAGGGGAGTACATATGTTGCTCGGCGTGCTAGTTCTCCTGGCATACTGCTCTCTAGTCATTCTGTCTTTTGGGTAAACCTTCCCTTAATAATCTCATTTTGAATCCACTGATACAATACTATTAGAAGGCGGCTAAATTTACTTTAATACTTGTTTTACTAACACAATAAAAAAAGACTTCTAGGTTTTTAAAGTGTCATATAAGTGTTATGAGTTCTAGTATTCATTGATCGTATCCTGGCTGTGATGTTACCTTTGGAGATCAGTGACCAGGAATGTCATGAAGAAAACAGGATTTCCACAGAAATTAGATTGCGATATCATAAAAATGCTTTCTTTTTTAATTTAAAACTTTAAATAAACTTTAAATTGAGGCAACTGAGGCAAGTGTTCATTTTAGAGAGATCAACCCAGTCTCTGCAACAAAGTGCTGTGAAAATGCTCTGGAATAAGCATAGCCTTCTTCCAGAAACGTTCGCTTAGGCATACGTATTTTTTAGCATCTTGTTGCATAAATCAGCTATTTGTAGACCGCAAATCCATTCAAGCAGCTGCTCAGCACATGACAAATTTTGTCTCCTATGAGTATAACAAAATAGGCATCATCTTTATCAATGTGTTGCACTACAAACAATATAAATAGAAAGTAGTATCAAAACTGGTTTAGTGGCTTTAGCGAAAGATATACTGTATACCCTGGTTATCATCCTACTCCCGATTTCTCCATTTCATGAAATAGTTTGAGTCTTATTGTTACAATTTAATGTGCCCAAGCCAGAGTGCATGCATTTCATATTTCTGCCCTCATAATAAAAATTTCATAGGGTACATTCAATGACTTCACAAGGTCAGAACTTGATTTGATTTCCACTCTAAATGGCAAATGAAAGGTTCACCAACATATTACATTACTTTTTTTTTTTCAAACTGTAGTATTTTAAATACTGAAGTTTGCATCCAAAAGTTCCCCCAGTTTCTAATGATATTGTGAGTTACCATGTGAGTTACCAAGCTGTTCAGACATTAGAAGTATCATAGTAAAATAGAAATAGTGTATGGGACTCATCAGGGCTCTTTAGATTGCTGGCAATAGAAAAGAATAAGGAAGATAAGTGCAAGTTTAACAAGTTTTAATTGGTAAAATAAAAGTCAGGTTTGCTCCAGGCAGTGGGCATCAAAGACAAAGCACATGGATTTGAAAACTCTGAGAAACTGTCCTGGTTTCGGCTGGGATAGAGTTAAATTTCGTCCTAGTGCTGTGTTTTGGATTTAGTATGGATTTAGTACCCTGCTAGTCAAGGACTCTTCAGAGGCTGGGAGGGAGCATAGCCAGGACAGCTGGCCCAGCTGGCCAATGGGGTATTCCATACCATATGATGTCATGCTCAGTATATAAATAAGAGGCATGATCCAGGAAGCAGCGATCGCTACTTGGTTATTGGTCAGCGGGTGGTGAGCAATTGTATTGTGCATCACTCATTTTGTATATTCTATCATTATTACTATTATTATTATTATTTCCCTTCCTTTTCTGTTCTGTTAAACTGTCTTATCTCAACCCACAAGTTTTTCTCACTCTTACCCTTCCGATTCTCTCCCCGTCCCACGGGAGAGGGGTGAGGGGGGGGAGTGAGCGAGCGGCTGCGTGGTATTTGGCTGCCTGCCAGGTTAAACCACGACAGAAACTCTTCTCAGTAAGAATTGCTTTTCTTACACCACGTTCTGAGTGTCCTGCAACACTTTGCTGATGCTGATTTTCAAAAGCAGAGGATTTTCAGAGTTACCTTTGGCTAGCGACAGTTTTCCTGCCCCACTCTGCGCACGTTGCGGCTCCTGTACTCTACTAAGCCACCACGCTCCAGCTGCTGAAGCTTCCTCAGGTGTCAGAGGGTGTCCTTACTCCGGAGCATTTGGGCAGTGCTTTGTTGCATTGACCAGGCTGATGCCTCTAAAATGGGCACCGTTGCCTCAGTTTATAGAAGCTTTGTACCAGTGAAGCTGCATTCATGAGAGGGCTTGTGCTGGTAAAACAAGGCCACCTTCATCCACTTGTCCCACCTGTACTCCAAGCCTCTTGCAACCTCGTGCCAACATAGCTGCACTTCTCAGAGGCACAATCATGAAGGAGGCAGAGTATTTATTAGAAATTCTTGAGCCAAGCAAACAGATTTACTAAGCTAAGGTATCAGGGTCTTAAGGTTGCTTAATGCCAAAAACTAGTTGGATTATTGCTCTGTGCTGCTGAAAGGACCTAGATATCTTCCTAATTGTTTATCTAGCTGCGTATATATAGATATATGTCAATAACAGAAACAGGGAAAGCTCTCACAGAAAAATTAATTCTGAAGCTTCTCTGCTCATCCATGAGAGCTGAGCACTGAAAAATCCTTTTCTTTTTGAAAATGTCTGTTCAGATTTTTACCTAAGAATGAATAGCTCTCTTCTGCCTTCTCTCTCAAGTCCTTAATGCCGCCTTCTGTGAGGAAAAACCTGTGTCTAGATTTTGTAGCTGTGCCAAAACATAGCTGAGACACAGGTCTCAGCCCAAACACAGAGCTGCTCTGTTGCTAGACAACATGACCAGTGAGGACAAAAGGTTTTCTAATTTTTTTCCTTGTCAAGGTAAAATTACAGAAATATGTGCCATATGGGGTTACCTGGCTTTTGTAAGTGCTGCTGCTGCGTTTTTTCCCTTCAAAGCTTTTCCCTCCCCAGCATGGGTGATGCAGAGCATGCCACAGGCAGCGGCAGCTGGGGGATTGGTATAAATACCCCAGCTTTCAGTTCCACTCCCTCAATTTTACTATGCCTTTAATTGAAACTTAGGCAGAGGCAGAGGAAAACTCAGTGCCTTTAAAAAAATGTTGGGCCAAATGCTTCTTGACTGTCAGTTCAGGCTAACTCCCACTGACCTTGCTGAAATAACAGGGCTCTGAGTTGTGGAGGAGCTTGGTCTGTGCCCAGGGGAGTTTTTGGATGATTCTCTCATTCTTAGGGGACTTTTTTTTTTTAAGTATTCAAGGTTCAGAGGAGGAAGAAATGCTGCACACCCACTACAGAAGAGGAGATTTTGTGTGTGTTTTCTCAATGCTTGCCAGTGCTGGCTTGTTGGCTGAAGGCACTTTGCTGACTCCCTCTGTGGCCAAGGGTTTAATTAGCTACAGCTGAGGGTTTTTTAAACAAATGTCCGGCTGCAGAGGAGTTGGGTCATAAAGATGATGTTTTAGGGCTGCCTGTTGTGTTTCCGTAATTCTTTCTTTTCTGTTAGTATGTCTTTATTTGCAAGACTCCTTTCACAGGCACCTCTGAAGACTGCTAATCGCTCAGAGCAAGCGTTTCTCTGGGGGGTTGCGAGAGGCTGCCCAGGAGTTTCTTCTGAAGGTGAGCCGGGATCAGCTGTATCACGCAAGTGCATGTTAATGAAAAGAAATTCAGTGACCTCAGAAGCGAGGCTTCATAAAGTTGCACTAAGGAAACAGCAAATGCTGGGATCCTTGCAGGAATCTTGTTAAGTTGATTAACTGTCAAAAAGGTTTTCTATGGTGATGAGGAATACAGTTATGTCAGGCTGTGGGCTTAACTGGAGAGACATAATGAAGCTGACATCTTGAATGAGAGTAGTGTTGCCTTTTGTTCTGTAAAAATTACCATTTGCTAAAACATCCAAAGCTGAAAGAAGATGGAAAAAAACCCTTAAGTTTTTTTTTCCCCCAGTGTAATGATAGGTCAAAATATTTTTTTGTATTATTTGTAAATATGAAGTGTATAAACAGAAAATAATATAATGTGTTTGGTTTTTTTAAAGTAAACAAGGTCTTTACACTTGGTTTTGATTCCTTTTAAGAAAGTGGGGAAATGATAAAAAGCTTTTTCCTCCTACCCATTCAGTAAATTTTTTAACTCAGCATCTATGTGTAGAATAATTTTCATATAGATACAAGTAGATAAGGCTTCGCTCTTGATGTTTTTTCTATCTTTTGTCACTGCAAATCTTGGATAAACCTCTTATCCACTCTCTATCGTTGTCCTACCCTGGTAACAACAATCAATGTTTTTATGGTTATTCAGGCAGTTTAATTTATCTTTCCTCTTCTTCCCAGTTACCCAAGCAGACCAATAATCTTTTGTTTACTTGAACTTTGTGTCCTTCTGGACTGTGTAGAGGCAACAGTCCCAGGCCAGAGTCCAAGGCAAAAGAGTTAAATTGACCTTGTTGCATGACAACTCCATTCAGAGGTTTGCTGCTTAATTAACTATTTCTGTTGCCTAAGAGCCATTGTCATAGTCCAGTATCCAAACTGGAAGGAAAAATATCCAGAGTAATGCATTCCCCGAGACCTAAGCCAGGTCCAGAGACACCAGAGAGCTGGAACCCCGAGGGAAAGGTGAGACTGTCTTGGGGACAGTGAACTGATTTGAGCTCTCCCTGGGCAGCCTCTTTCCTTTTCCCCGCCTGCTGGCACAGCACGACCCTTAGCCGAGCTTCAGGCCCCCAAATTCGGGCGGCAGCAGCAGCAGGGGAGGTGGGAAGCTGCAGGAGTGCTGGCGGTACCAGCTAGGCTCACCTCCAGCCTACTCCTACTCATGGGTGTGTGCAAGCCTGAGCCGTCATCCTCACCCACAACCTGGCCGCAGCTGGGATTTGGGGTGCACCAAGGCAACTGATAGGTTAAAAAAGGTGGCGGCAGGTTAAGCTGTCAGCTGATGCCTGCGTGGGTCACTGAGCTCTGCCTCTGCACAGGGTCACTGGACAAGGACCAATGTTTTTGTTAGAGTTAGGGATGCCTGCAAAAATGTAGCTGCAGATGTGAAGGGATTGCAGTGAATGACATCGGTTTAGCTCAGCCACACCTGACAGACATTTTGGAGCTCAAGCTCTATGCTTTCTGGAAGAGCCCTTCAAACCTGAGCTATGAACCCAACCTTAAACCAAACTCTGGCTCCAGCCTTAGCCAGAGTCAACCACCCTTGCTGCCTTTTGCCTAAATACACCTGTGCTTGTACGAGCCTTGTGACATTCAAAATCTTCTTATGGGGTGTCCTGGTTCCGGCTGGGACAGAGTTATCTTTCTTCCCAGTAGCTGGGGGGTGTGCTGTGTTTTGGGTTTGGTGTGAGAGGAGTGTTGATGGCCCATTGATGCTTTGGCTGTTGCTGGGTGGTGCTTGCACTGGACTTTTTGGCCTCCCGTGCTCTGCCAAGTGCAGGGGAAGGGGTGGGGGTGGGGACCATAGCCAGGGCGGTTGACCCAGCTGGCCAACGGGGTATTCTGTACCATATGACGTCATGCTCAGTATATAAACTAGAGACGGGGGGGGCTCTCTTGGCTCATGACACATAGTGGGCTGGTGGTGAGCAGTTGCGTTGTGCATCACCTGCTTTGTATATTCTGTTGTTGTTGTTGTTATCATTGTTATTATTACTGTCCTACTTTGTTTTATTTCCATTATTAAACTGTTTTTATCTCAACCCAGGAGTTTTCCTACTTGTGCCCTCCCGATTCTTCCCCCCATCTTACCGGGGGGGGTGGAGGGGTGGGGGTGGTGTGAGCGAGCTGCTGCATGGTGTTTAGTTGCTGGCTGGGGTTAGACCATGACATGGGGGGAGGGCAGGGGACGCCGAGAATTTAGTGTTAATATAACTGGAGTCTTAGCAGTCTAATAAAAATATTGTTACTATGGAGATCAATTTTTTTGTTTGTTTTTCAAAACAGGAAGGAGGAAAAAAATTAGGAATATTATTATTTATGGAAAGCCTCAGTAATGGTAATAATACAGTTAAAGCTGTTATGCATGCACTGTCAAAGATCTATTCCTTTCCCCTGGTGTTCTGCTCACCCTTCCACTGCTCCTCTGCGTCAATGGCTTCAGCCTGGGGGGAGCGGGTATGGCGAGGCGACAGCATCCCAAGTCCTTCCCTGGGAGGAGTACGGTGTTGGTGGTTTCTTCCTCTTCCCCTAGGATCCACTTAGGGTCATTTTCATGTTTTCCAATGCCTCTTGCGCTTTGTTCTTTCTTCATCTGTCTGCAATTCTACATTACATCTGAATTTACTGTATATAGTGCATTTTAACTATGTTAGAAACTTGTTCTTTATTCTTTTCGTTACTTTTTGTTGCTCCTAAGATGCGTTTTGTTCAGCTCCCAGGTCTGTACTTCTCTAGCTGACCACTGGTGTGCTGGTTGTAGCCCTGCAGCCCTCAGCGTTATCCCCTGCCCTGTCTCTGTCACCCCGTGCCTGTACTCCTCTACACCACCCCTTGCAAGCCACCTTCATGGCCTCTGCTCTCATACCAGGCCTGCATTTCTCTGCAATACATCATTCTGCTAAGGTCATAAATATTTCACGCTACACATAACAGCTGCGTGTTACTACTATCTGTATAAAAGCTGTGGTTATACTGTACGCAGATAAGCAAAGCAAGTTAGGCATAGCTACATGGTCATTAGAAAAATAGCTGTTACAGCAACAAATCAAACCAAATAAAAGGAAGGCTTCGAGCAGGCTTCGAATTCAGGCAAAGCAAACCTGATAAACCTCCATCCTGAGGCTCTGCAAAGTCAAAGCAAAGCCTGTGCCCTGTTACCTGCAACAGCCGTGCCGTCTTTATGAGGCTGCAGCCCGCAGTGTGTCCTGGACACCCCGTTTTTTAAACCTGAGGGCTCATGCCATCCTGAAAAGTTATCCCAAACCTAATCCTAGTCTAGGCATCCCGTGTAGTCCCAAGTGCTGAAATGTCATGGTGCTGAACACGGAGAGCAGTCCTCGGTCCAGCCTAGTGAGCCCGTACCAGCTCAGCCGCCTGCCTGCGTCGGGCTTTGCAGGGTCTGGAACCCCACCTTGAGCCCATGGCCCCATGTGCGTGTGGCCTCAGAATTCATCCCGGGCCTCCACTTTCTCTCAGGATGAGCCCATGACCCAGCACGACCATCCCCTGTGGGATGGGGTGCTATAGGGGTCCTCACAAGAAAGCAAGTTCAGGCTTGTCCAGAGACCCGTGCAGGCATCAGCTGGTCGATCCCCGGTGCCTTCTCAACCCCCCTTGGGTTATGGTGCTGCACCCTCATCCCTCGCCCTGTCCTTGGCCCTGGGGCAGTGGCCTCCCTCGGTGGTGGGGACCCTGCCTGAAGCCAGATTTTCGCCTCGGCCTGAGGTCTGTGGGGGAAGCCCCAACACCTTCAGTTCTCCTGGGCCAGGAGCCACCAACTCGTGGTGGCCTCAGAGAGAGGCGGGAGAGGACTGGAAGTGTTTGGGCTTGGTCAGAGGTAGCGAGGTGAATTTTGTAGCAAGGCTCTTTTCTCTCTGTTTTAGCCTAGGGTTGACATGGGTCATGTGCTGGGATCCCCTTGCCATGTCAACTTTGCAAAGAAGCGTGGGATCCTTCATGGGTTTGGTGGGCAAGGTTTTGCAAACACTAATTTTTAATCCTGTTAGGCGGGAGGGGAGGATTAATTTATTTTGTAGTTAACATGTTACGCTCTTGACCATTGTTTCAGTAACTTGTATTCCTAACTTTATCCCCAGTCTCGTTCCTTGATCAGCCTGATTTCTAAGTGGGGGATACTTTGGAGGGTGTGTATGTTTTGGAGCTGTTTAGAATAAATAAGACTTATTTGGGGGTTTGGTTTGGGATTTGACAGTTTTTAGTGGTGGGGGGAGGATGATGCATGCAGAAAAAGTTTTTATGTTGGGGCTCTGGGTTTAGGTCTGAGGAAGATTTGAATTTATTGCTGTATGTTTTGGACTCCAGTTTTCTGAAATGAGGTTTGATAGAGAGCTTCTGACACGTTGGCTGCTTTTACAAAAATGCCTATCTATCTTGAGCTACCATGAGTTCAGGCTAACTCATGGGGCTGCTCCTCTGAGTGGAAGGATCATCCTTTTCTCCATTGGAGCAAGCTGCTGTAAAGGGCAGGCACACCAAGCTGTGGGTGTGCATTGGCGTGGTCTGAGGGCATTTTTTTAAGTCTCCACCTTCAAAAGGCCCTTCGTCCAGGGCTCAGGTTAGCATTTGTGCATTTTGGGCTTGCCAAGCACCTTTTTTCCTAGTAATAGGTACAATTTTTGATTGGGCTTTGCAGGAGTAGGTTTTTTCAATGGTCTAAATATAGAGGTAAGTCTTGCATTCAGAAAAAATGCCCAGTTTTGTTGAACGTGTCTTAGCTTGATTTTCCTTTTTTGCTGATAGGAGCACCTTTGGATAATTTGTAGTTAGAGTTAATTACAGGTTTCAGTTAAAGAAGTGAGGCGTTAAGGAAATAAAATAAATATTTAAGACATCATTTTCTAATTTCTATATTGAGCTATTGGTTATTTAAGTTTTAAGTCTGGACTCTCAGAATATCTTGAGTGAAATATGTTGAGGAAGACAGCTAGATCAGGTTTGGCTTTTTAGGCATGCGTAAAGCGTTAGGGCTATGGTTTAGATGCATTTGGTTTGTTGGAAGTTGATGTGAACAGGTAACATTTTGTTTTGGAGGGAACCACGGCTTTTTGCTTTTGGGCTGCAATGATGGGACATTTGACGGGAATAAGGGCTGGGACAGACAGGGAGCTGATCTGGAAATCAGCATAGGTCTATTTTGGGGGTGGGGGTGGGGTGTAAGGTGTGTGCTTGAGTTCACTGAACAAGAGTAAGGCCTCAGTTAGAAGAAGCCCCGAGGGATCAAGTTTGGGACTTCTTGCCATGTTCTGTCCTACAGCCGATGGGGTAAGATTATGGCTGATGCTGCAGTTGTGGTTTTAGCTTTTGAAGGCTGGAGACTGAGCACAGGACAAGTGTCCCGGTGGGTTGTGGCAGTCTTCTGATGTCCCAAGAGGGAAATGATATGCAAACATCTTGGGGACAGTATGGCATAGGCTGCGCTAGGGCTTGGGTTAGGCTCACAGTAAGGGCTGCCTTTGCCCAGGCAATGAGAAATGAGGCCTTGTAAAAAGACGGATTTAGGATCACACTTCTCAAGCTACTGACAGGTTGATGTGCCGGATACTCTGCCTGGAAGTGAGGACAAGAGGAGCCGATGGCAATCCCAATTTACCAGAGGCCCAGACTAGCAGAGAGAAGTCATCTGGTGTTACAGCAAGTGACTTTCCTGGTTTGTGGTCATCTCTGCATGTGACTTTCCTGGTTTGTGGTCATCTCCGCATGATGCTGTCTCGCTTGCCTACTGCTCCGTGGAGCAATGGTGCTACATCAGCAAGCTGTGACCAACCTGCTGGGATGCACTACCTCTGCGGGTAGTTCGCCTGCCACTGTGCATGTTGCGCCATCCACAACCCTCCTACCTGCCGAGGGCTGCCTGGGCTGGGTCTGCACAGTGGGGACCTGTGCCCTAGTCCTGTTTTATTTCCTACTGTTGATGTACTCTTGCTGATGGTGCTGGGAGCCAGATGAAAGTATTGCCCAATGTCCAAAACTAGAGGTCCTGAAAACCATGCCTGGGTGTTGCTTAACCCAGGAGTCTCTTAGTATGCAGAGAAAAACCTTTCTGTCTGACTTAAGTTTCCCCCATGACTACAGTAGCATCCAGAGATGTCCCAGCATTAACCAGGCTGAGCAAATTGATACCTTCATCATGTGAACTATGAAATAGATGTCCTTCTGCTTAAAGTCCCCGAGTGCTTGATCTGAGAGGAATGGCTTTGGTATCCTCTGAGAACATGGACAGGCTGAGGCTCAGCATGCTACACAGGTGGGCCTAAACTTCTCTTCTAAGAGACGAGGAGCAGGTAAAGGGAGAAGGAATCTGGAGTCTGTTCTTCATTTGAGGACAAATGCTTTAATGTTGTGTGCTGCTGAGCCTAATAGTTCTGACAGACATGTAGTGGTGGATTTAGCCCCGTTCTGCTGGAGGTTGCAGCTCTGTGCCAGTGGCAGCTGGCGTATATCCCAGTTTGCAAATCAGCATATTAATATAAGCCCACCTTCATAAGAGAGGGGTTTGCAGCGGCCATGACTGTGATGGATGAAGAATGGAGACAGAGATGGGCTCAGCAACCTTCGGCAGTGAAAAGAGACCTTCAGCACAGTCAAAAATATCTGAAATGGCTTTGGCTTAAGCTACAGCAGCCCTTGTTTTCTAGTCTGGTCCTGTATTTCACCTGGGTCCTATCTAGCTGAAAAATTTCATGTTGCTGTTCAATATTTTGTGTATTCGAACATTGTTTGTGCTAACTTTTCCAAAACAACTTATATTTTTAAGCAATTATCTTTTATAATGCAAAATATCAACATTTTGCATAGCCTTTCAAAATAAATGTAGAACACATCAAATGCCACAACATTTTGAAACTTATCTTGAAATGAACCTATTTTTTTGCCAATTGATTTTATTATTTTGCTTACTGACAACTCTGAGCTGGTGAAAAGGAAAATTTTTCCCCGGGTAATTTATTAAAAAGCCTAAGTAATTACTTTTACAGCTCTTTGAAAAAGCTCATCATTGATAAAGAGCAAAAGAGTTCAGTCCCACCAGTAAAACTTTGGACTGTTTGATTGCCATAAGTCTATTAATCAGTAAAGGAAGTTTTTCAGAGTCTGTTTGTGAGAGAGAACATAAAAGGAAACATCTTGACACAATTTTAATTTTAGCCCTTAAATTGCATACCTGTATATAATGTAATTAATTTTTTCCCCTAAGGGAAAAAATACCCATGATATTTGTTTTATTAGGGTGAGAGTAAAATATTGGGAATGGGAGAGCAAAATTAATCACAGAACAGTAGATTATAATCCAAGCCCAGATCTGAGTCTAGTGAATGGGATGAAGTGTCTTTGTTTCCACATAGTCCCTTCCGTTAGTGTTCTTAATTTATTTTGCAGAACAACTCCAAAAGGTTAAGTCCTTGAGCTGCCTGTGCTCTGGATCTAAGCCACTTGTTTATTATGGAAAGAGCATGTATCTCCATCCTTGGAGATAATCAGAACTTGACTAGACGTGACCCTGACCAATCCGATCTAATTTTAACGTTAAATCTAACTTGAAGGTTAGATTTGAGCAGGGACCGGACTAGATGAGATCAGGAGGATCTCAGGCATTTCTAGTTCCAAAACAGGCACATGTACAAGTCCTGCCTGTCTGCACCGCAAAAAGTGACCTGCAGCAACGAGAGGGAGGTGGTGGCCTAAGACAGGGTGGAGGCAGGTTGGTGGTGTCTCCACCAGCCTGTCTTGATCAGCCTTCGCTGATAACCTGTTTGCGATTTCCCTAGTTTTTTCTTTTCCTCCCTCTATTCCTGCTCTCCTTCATCTTCTTTTCTCTGCCAGTTGCTATTTTCTAGGAATAGCCCTTAAATCCCATATAAGTCCTTTTTAAATGGCCATAATATCTGTGCTAAAATATATGTTCATAGGAGAAGAAAATACTCTTAGGAGAAAAAGCCTCCTAGAACACATGTTGTATTACTGTGTCTTGTTTTTCAGTTGTTCGATGTGCAAACACAGAGCTACTCCAGTTTTTGGAACAGAATAAGAAACTTTGCATGTTAAATGGATTTTGACAGCTGTTCAAAACTAGAATTATAGCAAGTGTTTCTTCAGTCTGATCTCCGAGGGTTTTATGATTCTTAGGTTCAGGCATTCATCTGTGAAGCCTGAAAAACTTGTAATCTAATGCTCAGCTGCATTCAAAGAAAGTTGTGTAAGAGGATGAAAATCACTTTGCAGTGCGTTAAAGGAACAATATAATTGGGAAATTATATAGAAGGCTGATCAGAGCTTAGGATGTTGCCAGTGTAAGTCAATGTAACCCTGTGTCAATCCAAAGATTTACTCCATCTTTCAGCATCTGTGCATAGGATGCCAGAGCAGCAAAGTAGTTACTAGTGTATACCACTGCAGTGGAGAGAAGACCAAACAACCAGAAAGCATGGACAGCAAAGTGAGGATCTGTCTATCAAGAAATTACTCAGAAATCTCTTCATTATTTCTTTCATTCATAGCTTGAAGTTCAGGGTTTAGAATGTCCTGGTATTTAGATGTAATATTTGAATGGTAAAGAGCATAAGACTATTTAAAAAGGAAAATAAAAGTAGTGAGAATTGAGTTGTGGCAACTATGATTCATCAAAATGAGTTTTTGATTAAAAGGAGCATAATTAATGCCAGCTACCCCCGTAATACCGATTTCTGTAGTGCTTTGCCATGGAAGGTCACTGTAAAGACAGCATGAAATGGTGTTTCTGGAGACAAGTTCAATTTGTTATCTTGAAATGAAACATTTAAACTAGACATGGACAAACTGTCACGCAAAGTGGCAGTGGCTCATGCAATCCTCTTCTATTCTGCCTTTGACTCGCTTTGACTCCTACCAAATGAGGTCAAAGATAAAATGTACTATAAAATCCCTAAGAGCCAGCACTGAAAATCAGGTTTGCTTCCTCGTTAGCAGTTCTTTTTCATTTCTTTCTTTCTCTTGGCGATGCAGATCATCCTCAGCGAAGGGAGGGCTGGAGCCGCGCCCGGGGCAGGTGCTGGCTGGGACTCTCTCCCTGGGGAGCTGGGCGAGGGTGGGTGCTGCGCTGCACCGGGGTGTGCGGCAGGAGCTGGAGCGAGCGGCTGCCCCAGGCAGCAGTGCTGGCAGCCAGCAGGCTCGGGGGCGGTGGGGCAAGGATGTACGCATCCAGCGTGTTCATGTCCCGAAAGCTTGCAGTGCGCGTAGCAGACAGGGAGCGAGTACATGAGGTGAGATCAAGGCTATGAGGCAGAGTGCAATAAATTTGCCTTCGCAGCACCCCAGCTCTCTGCTTGCCATGCTTTTCATTTATGACCATTAATTTCCAAATTGGCTTTTTGGTCCCAGGCCTTTAAAACTGGACAGAACAAGGCATCTTCCATATCCTGTTTGATGGTCAACAGCAACATGAGCTCTGGAGACTAGCTAGGGAAAGAACAGATGGAAGTGTTTTTTACAAGTGTCTCAAAATGCTGCTGTTTCTTCCAAATGTCCGTGGTTTGAGGGCTGGTGGTGCAAATAGGCTTCCCTGTCTCCTTTCCTGCGCTCCCCTCGGGGAGATAGCTTTCTCTCCTGGGTTTGGCTTGGAGACACTGCTGCAGGACGATCGGACTGCTAAGGTTGGCCCAGTCTGGGGTTTTCTCTTTCCCGGGAACACTTGTGCTCCAGACTCTTCCTTCTTATTTTCTGGTGTGATGTGATGAGATTAGGGACGATTTCCCTGGGCACCCTTCTGAGAAAGGGAAAAAGTCTTGCCTATGTCATACTCGATTGCTACAACTTTTGCATCCAAACTCAAGCCTGTTGCACATTTTGCAGCTCTGGAGGATAGTGTGCCTACCAGCATTACTGGGAGGAGCGCTGTAATGGATTTCCCTCTAGTGATGAAATATGTCAACTACAGATTATTCTACATAGCTAAAGTACTGGTGCAGCAAGAGCAGTTGTTTCTCCCTTCCTTTCAAACAGACACTTTGAGAGGGGAGGAAAAGAGAATCAGAAGTTTAGTGGACCTGGAATACTATGAAGTCAAAGCATGAACAACAGGACTCTACCATTAAGGAAGTAAACAACAAAAAAAACTTTTTCAAATTAAAAACAAAGTTGTGCACTAAATATACATTCACACCAGGTTTGTTATTCTGGATAAAAAACTGCTATGTCTGAAAACAAATTTTTGGTTGACCCTGACTTGTACAGTCACTCGCCACTGGCTAAACCCTGCCCTGCGACTGTGTCCGTTGAGATGACCTGGGAGAAGGGGTGAGGTGGGGCTGAAGGGATAGTGAGCTTTCAGACAGCCATCCGGGACATACCAAACACAGTTTTGGAGGGTTGCATTGCCATAACGTGCAGCTGTGGTCAGGGAGTCCAGGCTCAATGTGTACCATGGGACCACCTGTGGCTTGGGGGGGGAAGGGACCCCCCACCTCCAGCCTCTGGGCCATGGCAGCAGGGCTGAGACATGATGTGGGCAAGACAACTGATGTGGTTTAAGCATCTTGGTTCTGGCAATCCTTGGAGATTTTCAAGACCCAACTGGACAAAGCCCTCAGCAACCAGGTCTAACCTTAGAGCTGTGAGCAGGAGGTTGGACTGAGACCTTCTGAGCTCCCTTCCAGCCTGAACGGTCCTGCGAACCTGTGACCAAGTGCTGGACTGCTCTGCAAGTACCTCCAGAGCGCCCAGATCACATCGTTTGTATACCTTCTCTTCCTTTTTCATATTTCTTGATCACTTTTTTAGCTGCCCTTTTACATCCCTTTCTCCACCTCCCCCTATCTCCACCCAGATAAATAGCCTGCCCCTAATCACTTTTTCCTCATCACTCCCAGTTTCTCTGCATCCCAACTTAATTTTGCTATTTGTGATACTGTTACTGAGATAACATCAGCCTTGGAGGGCACTACTGAGGTGGATCCCCAGGCCTTGTTGGCCTTGCGAGATACAAAAGTCCCCCGCGCAACCTTCAGGTGTCACGTTTGGCGCTTTCTCACGCACCTTCCCCTCAGCCCCCTGTGAAATCCAGCCGTCCCTCCCGGCCTCCCCTGGCTTTCTCCCACTGTCATTTGTCACCTCCAGCAATTCCTCATGTCACCTCTAGCAATTTCTCCACGTCCTGCTGAGACAGCATCAGCGCGGGGCCAGGGACCAGCTGTCTGCCTGCAGCCCTGATACGTCTTCTCATTCCTTCCTTCCAGCTTGCTCCTTCAGTGATCCACCTCTCCCCAGCCCCCATCTCTCTCCACACACGTTATACTCTTATTATTTAATGTGTTTTCATCCACAGAATACTCAGCATGTGCAGAAAGACAGGGTTAACAAATATTTAAAGAGCTTCCACTGGTTTCTTTATGTATTTTGAAAAGCAGTATTTTCTGCAAACTCAGTAAGGGGAGGTGGGAGAAGGAGGGACATTATAGTTGCCAGATACTACGCACATCCTGTGCACTGTGGTCATTACAATTAGGAAAAAAAACACCACCCTGATAATTTTAAGTTTCAGTCTCAGTGGTT
The DNA here is from genome assembly GCF_964195595.1 of Calonectris borealis. Lineage (NCBI taxonomy): Eukaryota > Metazoa > Chordata > Aves > Procellariiformes > Procellariidae > Calonectris > Calonectris borealis. Next base: position 65,491,002 of record NC_134313.1, on the reverse strand, counting down.
ATGAGATATTTATGCGAACACATAACACTCACAGCAAAAACATCTCCCAAAGCTGGAAGGGTGCAGAATCTGAAAAATAGTCAGCATCACTTTAGCGAGACCTGAAAATCATTAAATATTTAAACTAGTCTCTCTGGGGATTTTAATTATATTTAAAGAGCAATTCTTCTCTTGCACATGACAACAAGAATGGTGCCTTCTGTGTCAGTAAATTTGCATCCAGGCTGTATGTGAAGTCAATTATGCATATTTTAGAAATGAAAATAAATTATTTCTGGATTTTAGAGTTTTTAGCATCACAATACTGACGTAAAAAGACCCATCTGTAATTAGATTTTTTTCATTCCCTCTGATGAGATCACATCTTGAAATGTTAATTTTGGATATATTACCATACAAAACTTCAGGGCATCTCACATTTTTTTTTTTTGGCAGCACATTAAATGAGTATCTCCTCAGCTTTACTTGCAATAACTGGGGATTTTTGTGCAAAAAATCCCTGATGTAGGCAAGACCCATAAGCTAAGAGCTCAGAACAAATTATTTTTCTCCTGCAAGTGCACTCGGGACCAGAATTGATGTCGTATTGCAACCAGGAAGCCAGTCAAAAACTCTCAAGCCACTTCACAGTCTTCAGCATAGTTTAGATAGCTTAACGAAGAGTAGGATACAGCTGGTGCTGCTGGAACATGGAAACCTTCTCTCCTGTGAGACCTTAATTAATGAATTAAAAAAAAAAAAAGAAAAAACCCTAATTTGACAGCTCTCTGGCAGGCTTTGCAGGGCTGACTGTGTAAGAACTGTTTGACCTTGTAAACTCAGCAGATTTAAAATGCATTTGAGAGACAGCCTAAGTACCCAGACTCATTCCCGTACTTGCTTAAGACCTGCCTGTTCAAAACAAACTTGCACCTTCAGGTATATATAAACCTTCACTAAAAAAATGTATCAGAGGTTTTATTTGAGTGGATTTTGATCAAATTAACTTTTTTTTTTTTGCTGAATTGTATCCAAAATACCTGTTTTGTGTCTGTACCTTTCTTTAACTACGTCCATGCAATGCCGTATGATTTCAGTTTCTTTAAGGCAAGAATTCTTCTCTTACGACCATTTTGACATAAGGCACGCAGTAGCATTCCTTAAATCAGGAAACTCAGACCAACTTCTAAATATTTTACAGCTTTACGTTTTAGCAGCAAGATGCCAAAGCAGCTTTGCTTGGCGTGTCAAAAACTCCCATGTCAGGGAACAACAAGAGGAACAGACCACAAAAGCTGTGGAGAGGAGGAGGAGAGGAAAACTGTTAAATGCATTTCAGTGGATACTTACATGTGTCAGAGTACCTTAAGGCAAGGTGTACGAAACTGGCTGTAAAAATAAGCAGCTCCCAGGGATGAGCGATATGTCACTGCATACGTTCTGGAGAAGGGTGTAAAACACAACTGGGCTGAAATGTCCCAAAAGAATTAATCATGATTTATTCAACTAAAGAATAGGATCCAAAATGCTCCTCATCTGAACTCATTCCTGATAAATAAGCTGAGAAATGGGCCAGACTCACTAGGCAAGCAGCTATCGCTGCTGCCCTTGTAGCAAAAGAAAGGAACTATTAACTTTCTGCTGGTAACATACGAAGGAATAACATGTTTCTGTGCCCCGAACTACCAAATCAATCACATATAAAAACAGGCTAGCAGTTCTTTTCCTTTGGGATTTATTCGCTTCTATTATTTGCAGGTAGCAAACTGCCATCCCGGGCATTGGCAGGAGCTAGGAGTGAACCGAGGCAATCCATCACCTCCAAGGGACATGGCCGAGATAAATGGTATCAAACTTTCTTTGCAGCATGGCAGTAGACATGGCAGCAGTTCAGTCTCACAAGCGGGACATCTATAAGCTGGTGAATGATACAAGTTAATGGCGAATTTGAGAGAGTGTTTTCTCTCAAACCTGGGTTAAAAGAAGTCTTTACCTGCAGCTGAAAAATATTTAAGGTAACAGAAATACAAATACATGGATTTTGCAGGCAGAATAAGTTATCGTATAAATTGGGACTTAATTTTTATAAATAAAAAGCATTTTTATAAGCATTTTTTACAAGATCAGACGTTGATATCCTCCATGAAAGTAAAGCAAGCAAAGTGAGCTTGTTCACATTTGCACAAGATGGATTCTGAGATGTCTGTTCCACTCTATGTGCTAGAGAATGTGCTTCAGTTCCCTTCAGGTTTCTGGGCGGACCTCTCTTGTGGCCTTCAAAAGTACTTATTTTACAACATTGCTAGCGGCCTTTGCTATAGCAGTGGTGAATTTTAAATTAGTGGCATTTTAAAGCTAAAATGCCCCCTTTTCCTATTCAACACATTTTAAGCTAAAATGCCCCCTTTTCCATTCAACAATGCAACAATTGATTTTTCTGGAAGACCAAATTTATTATAAAATCATGAAAAGTTTCTGTAGTATGAATGTTTATTCATTCCTAGAATTTTATCTTTTGGGAAAAAAGAAATTATTTGATGTGTTCCTTTTGTGCAAACTTCTTACCCAGAAGGTCATACAAGAACCTGTATTTTGCTAGACCTGTGTTATTTTTTGTTAGGCAATGATGTGGCTGCTCTTAATCCAGTCATGTTTGAATATGTCCTTTCTATCACATTTGAAAGCTCCGACACCGGGTACTGTTGGTCTATGGGCTCATTAGTGTACATCTTTTAACTAAACAGAAGAAGAAATGGAACAATCCAGGAAAGGAAAGGAGGAAATTCTGTTGTTGTAGGTCCTCAGTGGTATAAAATCCTGGTTGGTACGACTAGGTTAGAGCGGGACTGACACCCTCTCTCCCAGTACGGCACTGGGGCATCAGGTGAAGCTGCCTGGGGCCACGCGCGAAGGACACGAACGAAGGCAGCCCTCGATGCCCCAGCTGGTGGAGCACCATTGGAGATGAGATCCTGGCCTAGGTGGTTCCGCAGTTTGAATCAGTACAGCTTCTTCTCATGTTTTTCTTTTTCCCTTACTTTGAGGGGGGAAAAAAATCCGTTGTGGTAAGAAGTGGTTGAAGTGGACAAAGCCCTGAGCAACCCGGTCCGAGCTCAGAGCTGGCCCCATGGCGAGCAAGAGGTTGCCCTGAGCTCCCATCCAGCTGGAATTATCCTGTCATCCCAAAGGACAATTTTTTTCATGTGAAATGACTCTTCAGCCATTTATTCAAAGTTACGTTATATGATGCAAAATTTTCTAAGGGTGAAATTCTGTTTGGGTGAAAAATAATTCAGTTGGAGTGGTTGTTTAAGAATTTTCCCACTGTTTACGAAAATTAATTTTTCTTTACATTCTAATTAAATAATTTCTAGTGACCTTCTAGTGTATCTCGGATATAAGAATCCCCTAACGTTTATCTCCCCTTGTTCAGTAGTTTCTTCAGGGAAAAGATGATCCTGTTTTACGTTTCTGGAAAGTCCCTAGCTGTTGTTGGTAAACGCGCTGCAGATATTTTAGTTACAACATATTTTTGACTTAGCTTCTGTTTCATTTATTTCCATTTACCGTTTGTTTGGATATTGGCAGTGCTGGCTGGGGGTGTGGGATGCGTTAGCTTCAGATTACTTTCACACGAGTAGTGTGTCTCTTCCATGATTCCTCAGGTCTAAAAGCACAGTTTGCAACTTCGGGATACAGTTGAAGCTGAAAGGGTGGGTGTGCGTGCGCTGGCTTTCTGCAGCAAACACTCCGTTGTGCAAGTACAGTGAAAGGTCTTTGGATTTTAAATTCTTGGCAACCTGTGAAGCTAAATACACACTGAGAACAGCTGCTCAGAAGAGAGTGAGTAATTGCTTTAATCAGACTTGAGAGGAGCCGTGGCTGGTGCCTGCAAAGCAAAGGGGAAGCGTTAGCGAGGGCATCGCTGTTACCTGCCCTGGGGCTCCGGGCAGTGTACGATAACCTAACGTGTGCGTGGGTAGGACCCGTGCCTTTCCAGCTTTTGTTGTGGGGCTATGCATCCTGGCGAGTGCGAAGATGTGTTGGGTGGTTTTGCATATGTTGTTCTGACACAGTTTGGTTGCTCTGACCTTCTGGTGTCCTATGGGTACTTTACCTATAATGATCAGTTTAGCAAATGGGAGTCTAAGCATTAAGGTCAAAGGAGTTAAGAGCAGATTCCAGCAAAAGTTCTTCAATGAAACAGAGGCAGGCTGTAGCCGTGGGGGACTTGAATTGCAGACATGAAGGTTGTGTGGTCTGTGGATTTGGAAAACATTGCTTGCTGTCCTCCCTGCCCTGCGCAAAAGTGAGAGATCCCACACAGGGTCTGCACGGGCTTTTGGGCAAAGTTGGAGGAAAACCGTTGAGTGTAGTTTCTGTGGGTGCTGATGACTTCTTTAACTGGATTCCATTTTGATTTTATCTGAGCTTTTGTCTGTACAGTACAAAATGTTCGTACTGGGTTGAGCAAGCATGATATCTGGCCTGAGCCACAGTAAGATTCAACATTGGCATGGCATGACGCTAACACATCCATGCTGCTTCGGCTCTCTCAGCTTTTGCAGATATCTCCCCAGTACTGTGTTGTTCAGTGAAGACATATCCTTAGTTTTACATGCTGCCACAATACTCCTTCAGGTATACACCTTCCGTACATATGTGCCTTGTGTTCTTTTTAACCCCTTTTGGGTGTACAGAAGAGGAGTACTGGTTTCAGTACTTGCTTGTTGCAACCTTCTGCACAACTGTTTTTCAGTGAAACAGCAATTTAGATTTGCCAAACACTCCTCTCCCATGTTCTAGTAGCAAAGCAAAGCAATTTTTGCAAATGTTTAAATCATAAAGGGGTCGGGTATTCCCAGCTACTGCTTTGGAGTATAGGCATAACACATCTGTCACAATTGTAAATAAAACATTAAACCCTATGGTATAAAAGGAATAAGATGCTTGTTCAAAAATCGGTAGTGTAAAGCTTTCATTTATTATGACTGCCAGGCAAGAGTTTAGGTGAAAGTCTTAACCTGAGTGAGCCCCTTAGTAATGAACCCTCATTAAAAAAGTCATTTTTATAAGGATGCCATCTAATAACCTTCAATCTCTGTGTATTTATATAATGCCCACCTAAGACTCAAAAGACAAGAGGGGTTTGAATTTAATCTTTTTCCTTTGCTCTTCTTCGTGAAAGAAGGAAGAGCGTGGAGCTATACGCCCAGGTCGGTGGCACACAACCATCCCCGTGCCCAGGGCACTATGGAGAGCAGCAGGAGACCAAGCGCTTCACCTGCCTGTGTGCAAACTCAGCTGTGCAGAGATACACAGCATCACAGATAAGGGCAAAGGACTGCTGTGAGCGTGGCTTTATTGTGGGAAACAAGAATAAAAGTTGCAAGTGAAAAATAGAATTGTGTTGGTGAAAATACTCTAGCTTTAATAAGGTATTTACTAGTTGAAAAAATGGATGACTGCATTTCAGGAAATTTGCAGAGGATTGTAAAAGCACTAAAAGCTACTGTGATTTCATTTAATAGTCTTAACATTTTCTCCTAACTGACTAAGAATTGCATTAAGAAATATTGCATAGGTTGCATATTCAGTATACAGTCATCTAAACTAGTGTGCACTTTCTCTTGAATTTTGCCAAGGTACGCTAAAACATTTTGCATCTATGCTAGGAAAAAAGTATGTGTTCTGAACTAATAGGCTACTTCTGCTTTAACGGCGGCATGACAGAGAAGGATTAAAAGTTATTATCTCTCAATAGTTACTATGTTTTCATGTGTACATGCTTGATGGTTATTGTGCGATGCAACACATTTTAATTAGCACGTTTGCAGTTATGCCAATGTAGCTACTATTTCAAATTCTTTCTTCCTGTGTTATTCAGGATCGCTGCCTGCAGGTTGACCTGCCAGGATGAATTCCAGGCAAGTCTGCAGTTAAATATCTGGGAAGAGCTATCCAGGCAGAGGTGGTTCAGCTAAGGCAGTAGGAGTTTTGCCATTGACTTACTGACTCTAAGGTACTACCCATGGTCTTCGAAAGACATTTCTTCAGTTCTCAGAAACTCGTAGGCATACCCAACTCAACAGCTCATTCCTTTGCCTGCTACGGCCCCTTTGTCGCTATGTTAATCTCAGTTATAACAGAAGATTTGTGCTAAATCTATTTCCTGTTCACACACAAAAACTTTGAGTTATTTGGCTTTAGCCAGAGTTAATATTATCCTCTTTGGGGCTGTGTGAATTTGATATGAGTCATAGGTTGTTGACATACAGCATGGAAAGAAAAATAGTCTAGCCAAGTCTGCTGATCATGAGGAAAAGTTTGTAAACTCGTCAGCCTTGTTTGGAAGTTGTTTTCCCATTTTATAGTATGTAACTGTAGCTATGTAAAAAGTGATGCATGATGCACTATGAAATCCTATACCTGCTTTTTGTAAAGATCAGCTGAACAAGTTAGGTTATGAGAACAGAGAAAAAATATTGGTCTCATTCATTCAGAAAAAAAAAAACCAAAGAAACTGCATTTCCAGCTACCTTTCATCTATTTCTCATTCAGGATAAAATGCCTGTCATTGCAACACTGCAATGTAGCGTGAAGCATTAGATAACCACAAAACAGTTTCGAAGCAAAGACATAATTCACAGGTCTGATTTTTATGTGGTGATGAATCCCAAAGAAAATGGAGCATCAACAGATCTAAGGCAGCAGGCATCACCATGTAGTGTCTGTTGATGTGAACCCTCCTGCTGTCAATAAACTTCAAGCCTTCTTCCGCATGTCATAAATTCTAAAGAAAGCACCAGAAGGAAGAGATTTTTCCATTTCTAGAGAAGAAATGAACTTAGGTTCTGTACTTCTATAAGAAAGAAGAAGCCTCGCTCCACTTCTTTAGGAATTGCCATATGATTTTCATTGCTCTGTGCAGACTCAAGGCCCATTCCATGGCCAACACATGTGATTAAGCACTCTCAGTGGAAACAAAACAATGAAGATTAAACAATTAAATTATACTTTCAGTTATAAATAATCCTCATCTTGTCTACCAAGAGTTCTTATATTAAAAAGAAAGACTTAAAGCATCTAATCTACTTTTCCTACTTTATTTTCTTGTCTACTCCTTGAATTTGCTTAAACTTGGGTAATAAAAATGAACTTTTCTTTCCCTTTTATTTATAGACTTTTACTTGCAGTGCTACTAGACTTGCAGTGCTACTCTTTTTTTGAAGAGATGTGTATAAATCTCCTGTTTCTAGAGTCAAGTGATTTATCCAAGATTCTCAGTTTACAGATTTGTAGGCTCTGTGACTGTGATGAAAATCAGAGCATATTAAAATTTAATTCAAAGCCTAAGAATCTAAATAAGGAAAATAAAAGGATAAGAAATTTGTGAATAAGGGCTGTTAGCATCACAGCTTGTTTGTGACAAAATAAAACAAGCACTTCATAAAAAAATTTGTGTTAGGTCTGATAAAACTCAATTTTGTTAAAAGGGTATTATTTTTTTCAAAGTCTTAAATTCTGGGCTTGCAAAATCTGGAAATGTCCTTTGAAACTTAACATTTGTTCCTTATGGAGATTCTTCTTTTCCAAAGTTTTCAGTCAAACAACTGAAGACAAGAAGAGGAATGAGGAATCCGAAGAGACATCAAGACCACCAAGTAAGAAAGTCCTACAGAGACACATGAATATTTGGAACAGATGAGGTTGAACATAAGAATTCTACTGATGCTTTCAAAGTCTGAAGATACCAGATAATGACAGGTCCTAAAACCATTTATCTTTTCAAATAGGCTACTTACTTAATGGTCTTCCAGAGTAGATAGATAAGAGAAAAGTTTAGAAGTGTTATGTTTTACAGCTCTTCACTAAGCTCTGGAGTGCTAGAGATATAACTGTAAAAATAATAATGTAATGATTAATAATTTTAGTAACTACTAAAATATTATTTACAGAAATCTGAAAACCAGTTGCAGTAAGCCACAGAAGTTCAGGTAGTAGCAGAGAGATAGACAGTTGTATCATTAATTGTTGTGTCATTAATGAACACACATGTGAGTACATCAGGTGCTGAATATTGCCATCGACTACCCAGGCAGGGAAACCTGGCTCCTTCCAGTTCTGCATGGAAGTGATAACAGGGCAAGTTGGAGCAGAAGACTGAGAAGAGCGGGAAAAACAATTCCTCAGGCTGTGTGATAGCATATTTCAAATTTACAGTGAAAAATGTTCATTGTTTTCAGCATTGGTGGGTGAAGAAATCAGTAATACATACAGCATACAACTGCTGCTGCCCATGAGGGATAAATGCTGAATATGGCTGGACCTGTTTCCAGTAAAGTTTCCAGTATGCTTCCAGTATTTTTTGTTCATCGTTCAATTGCAGACTGGCATCAGGAGGACCAAAAAACCATAGAGGCTGACAGAATATAACATGTGGGATAAAAAGTCTCATTCTTTACTCTTTTAAGTAACTTCTCTCTAATATCTGTACTTGTGCATCGCACTGCTACAGGCTCTTCGGTGATGGATGTCATTTTCTGACGCTTGCTTTATAACTGTTCAGCGCTTTTATTGCCCTACCATCTGTTCTAAACAGTTAAAGACACTTTTATTCTCAATTTTTCTTCAGGGATGTAGAAGAGGCATCTGCCTCCAAACATTTAAAATTTCCTAATATACATTTACAAATTGTTTATGCAAAATAACTCAGATGATACATTTTCAGTAGGATTTACAGATGTCTGACAAAAATGTAATTTCCTTATACCTTTAAATAAAACATTGTTGAAATCTGGCATGCCAACATGGAAAACTGCTCATTTTGTATAAGAAATTAAAAACACTAGGCTTGAAATTAGTGGAGTTCTTAACCCAAATCCTTAATTTTAAACATGCTCTTAAGTATTTTGCTGAATGAGGACCCTTAAATAACTTCGTGTTGCAATTTTTTGAACCTGTAGTTCCAACAGTGCTAAATCTACAGAACACATTTTACCAAGACTTTCCATCACAAAGCTCTGTGTAAACACCGATTAATCCAGTTACCACACTGGGAACTCTGAAGTGGAAAAAGAGACTTGTTAAAGGCATCAGAGTGGATTTAATGAATCTGAGCTGTGCTTAGAACTATGGAGTTTCAGTCGTTAGGCCATGGAAATAAATCCTCTCCTGACCCAAGTGCATCAAGGAAAAAGATGATAGATCCCAGTGGATCCTCACCGCTGTCTGCCGGCAGCCTCCTCCCCAGCATATCCGCAGAGTGCCATTTGTACGGGTTAAACTGTTTATACAGGTGACCTAAGACAATTTGGTAATTTTTTCAAATTTTTCAATTGCTAGCAGTGCATGGGAGTTTGCAAACATTCCATAAGAGCTGTTGCTAAATGCCTGGGGAAAAACATCCTCTTCCATTGCTATAGACCTCTGCTCCAGTCTCTGCTGATCACCTTTTCTACAGCGACAGGAAAAACCTAAGGGCTTATGGACATGACTGGGCGTAACTGCGACATGGTGGCTGAAGGAGCCACCCGTCCCCAGGATGAGGTGGGATTTGCTAATTAAACCAGATCTGCCAGTCCCTGCAATTACTGAGGATAAGCTGCCAGTGCTGTCAACATACAGGAAGATAAAAAAGAACAAATCCGTGTCGGAATAAATTTCTAAATAAGTTTTTTTTAGTTATTGATATTCTTCTCCATAGCAGAATCTCACAGCTCTGCTTTAATCAGAAGTCATCTCTTGGGTGCCCAAGGAGAGGTCCCCACCTCCCCGCGGCAGCTGTGTTGGGTCTGCCGAGTGGATTTTGCAGCCACACAACTCCGATTCAGCGGCGAGCTGCTCAGCTGCCTTCACCTTCCCGAGCGTGAAGGATGCAAGGATCTGTCAGCACACAGAAAAGTTTCGGTCAAGAATAAGAAGTAAGATGTTACCATTTAAAAATGTGACGAAAAAGTTTTCCAAGAAAGCTATTCCCTGTTGCTTGCCGTAAATCCCGGAGGAAAGGGAAGGGGCTGTTTGCGAGGCTCTGGGGGATTTCCTGCTGCCCAGTGGGAAATCTGCACGGATACGACCCAGCAGCCCGGGCAGAGTGGGGTATGGTCATCCTGGGGTGCCCGAGCCTGGGTGCCCCGAGGCATTTGATGGTGCCATGACGCAGGAAGGGCTGCCAGTCCCAGTTACTGGGGGATAACCACAGGCAGAGGGCATTGGCCTGTAGGAAGCAAACAAGGTTAATTATCACTTTTTGGTGTAGTGGCAAAATTTACCTGGATTTTCACAGGAAAAAAAGGCCACGTTTCTGCAGCAGAAGCTGTCTGCAGGCAAATGTGAAATCCCTGCTTCAAATCGGAGGTTGCTGGAGCTGCCAGAAGTGGGTCTTGGTATTTTACATCAGGTGGAGGTATTTTACGTCAAATGGAGACAGGTTTTTTGTTCAGCCTTCACCTCAGAAATGGGCAGACTACCTTGGCTGAAGATTTTGGTGAAGGGCGGGGGGAGGAAATCGGCTGATAACAGATGCTTGCTGTGTAAAATTTAATTCCAAGTTGTTAAACAACTGTAAGCAGGACTTTTCTAGCTTTTATAGTTGGCACTATCGCTTTGTATTCATCAAAGAATAATTGCTAATACGGTGTGCCTTCTGTTCTCTCTGTATACCCTTAGTTCTGTTCAAATTTCTAACAACACGGCAATGCTGTCAAATTTGAAGTGCAGCAGCTGGAAGACAAAGAGAGCATCCTTAATGGCATGGTTTTCGTGCAAATACCATGCTCGGGGAGCTAATTGTGAAGTTCGCTTATCTGAAGGACGGAAAACCGCTTGGCAAAAAAATGTCTTCACCAGGCCAGTACATTTGAGGTAGAAATCTCTTACTGCCTACAATATTTGACTGACTTATCAGTCACTCATGAGGGAAGATGGATTACACTGAAGAAAAACATTAAATCAAAGTGACTGAGCCCATAGTTCCCAATCTATTGCTTTTCTGCTTCGACCTGGACTTGATTTCTCGCAGGCAGCCCACAGACCCTTCTCCAGGCCACTCTTTCACAAGGCCCCGAAGCCCCCGGGTGCTGCTTTCCCCTTCGTGTGGACCTCTGCCACTGCCACCAACGCCAAGGATGGTGGAGAGGAAGATGGAGAATTACCACCAGCCCAGGGTGGCTGCCTACTCTGCAGGCTGTGCTTTCCCGGACCGTGGCTTTTGATGGACTGGAGCTGTAAAGGGCTTGCTATTCACTGTTAACACCCCTGAGAGACCTGCTGGCTCATCTGCAGTGTTAATGTTTTATAAAGAGAATTTAATGAACTGGGGATATTAACATTATGACTGGAAAATGCCATGAAGCTTGAATCCTTCCCATGGCTTTCCCGAATGAGCTATCTGTCCCACACTGTGGCTGGTCTTGATCTGATACTGAGCAATCTGAGAGGGGTTTTAGAGGTAATGATTGGTGTCTGAGAAGGTCTGGAGAGCCAAGGGAAGTACAGACATCTAAAAATAGTTTTCCTGCTAAGTAGGAGTTAATCTGTTTACACTGGGCATGTTGGTATGAAAAACAGTAGTTTCTGCAAGTGTAAATGTTATATACAGTTGAAAGAACTCCCTGATATACGTTTTCTATGCAAACTCCAGGTGCAATTAACAGAAGCATCAAAATATGTGCCATGTGAGCACGCAGACCTGTTTATGCCGTTGTCTCCACTGAGTAGCAGTATCTATGGAAATATTTATATGATGCATTAATCGGGAGAGGAAATAATATGTATCTGTTTAGCATTGCACGCTGTTGTGACATTCTTCAAATGCTAATGCATTTGGTGTTTGCCTTCTCAGGGCCACACTGGAAATGCAGTCCAAACAAACTAAAGATGTGAATTGAAATGGCATGAATCAAACTGCATTACACAGGATTACGTGGACACTGTTAGCCAGAATTAGTGTCCTTAATTCGATCTGCTTTAGTTCTCCTTGGAAATTAAGTAAATTAAATTAAGGCCATGTTAATTTTTTAATTCTGAATGAGAATATCCACACAAAAGTGTAAAGAAATTAAACTAATCTATCTCACAAGACTCATTCACATGGATTTTCTTGAGGGTGCCTCCAGAAAGGATGCATTGATTCACATGTGGAGTTCGGGGAAGATTTTAAAGGCTGACACCTACAGCTCCTCTCTTCTCATTTATCTTCTCTCTGTGCTGTTGCCCAGAGTCAGCAGATGTAAACGTGTGTTTATTCCTTAGCTCACTGCCATAACTAAAACCACTGTTGGTTGCCACTGGGATTCTGATTTTGGGAAATGAAGGTACGTGATAAAAGGGTGGACACCTGGCAGGGAAAGTGTGATGGTTGCTTTATATGCAATATTGGTGGTTTTTTCTTTCCCAAAAGAGATAAAAATGAGCGGTTGCTTTATATTCACAGTCAGATTGCACTTGAGTAACTGCATAGGCAAAGAAACTAAGACACAAAATGCCAAAGAGGTTTCCGCCTTATTAAAAGCATTTTTTAGGTGGAGAATAATTTTACAACCAGAGAGGAAAGCAAAGGCTTAAGAGGGGACGCAGGTTCAGCATCCAACATGGCAGTGATGGGCTTAGCCACCGGGCTGTCCTGAGAAACACAGGTAGGGCTGCCACAACCGTGTCACCCAGAATTTTGTGACCACATCTTGGGGAGCACTTCCTGTGGGTCTCTGATAGAGCACTGAAGTGAAGCACCAAGCCAAGCGAAAGTACACAGACCTCTCGGGTTTTTTGAAGTATCAACATGTGAGACTTTTGTAAAACAGGTCATGTCGGGGGTTATATGCAGCTTCTGGGTCACAAGATAAGGAGCTCAGCCTAGAAGGAGGTTTTGCAGAGGGTGACTGTAAGGTAATTTTGCGATTAAGCTTATTCTTGGTTAGCTGGACATGCCCCATGCAAGTGAGGGCATGCTGGGGAACATGCAGAAGGGGAAAACTGAAGAATGCATTAAAAAAAAAATCTAGATGCTTCACTTGAATTTTCTTTGAGGTACGGGCTTGTCTTTGATGCTAATGCAGGTCAGTTACCCATACATCTGTCACCTTTACTGTTTTTCTTATCATCTCCTTGGATTATGGAAGAAAATATTTATATTATGGACCATGAGGCTGCCAATTTGTTAATTCTGTTTGTTTTTCAATGAATCATTGAAACTCTTTCCTTAACAGTTGTTTATGATGAAGTGTAGAAAATAGGTTGAAACTTATTGCCTAGAATGTTGAGCAAATGTACCATGTTCAGATCAAGCACTCAAAATCTCCTTTTTAATATGAAAATAGGTTATATTCAGCATAAATTACACTTTGCATTAGAAACTTCAGTTTTCATGACTTGGAACTGTAGTGTGCCCTGAAACCATGACAGCACAGATCCACAGCTATTGATAGACCTGCCACAACTGAAGTGCTACAGGGAGCACCAGTCTGTGGGATAGTTTCTAAAAACTGATGAGGTCTAAAAATTGCTGAGGATGGGGAACTCCACCGCATTGCTGAAAATGTCTAGTAATTAAAACAGTTTGGGAAATAACCACCCTTCTTTGTACTTTCCTTTTTCTTTGCTTTTGTATGAAGGCTTCAAAGCAAAAGATCTGGCAGGGCAAAGCTGTCATTCTTTCGTGTCTAGGAAGGTGGTGCTAAACTATGAATTATGGCAAAAGCCGAGGGAGCGTGCATTCTTTGCAGGTAAAGAAGGACTTACTGATGGTAGTTACTGTTGCTTGAAATCCAGAAAGATTGTAGAGGGAATGTTGTAGGGAGTCGAAAAGAGATCTGAGTGGACTTAGGGTAATATTATTTATCGTCTCCTAATAAAGTTCCCAGTTCAGTGATAGGAAAGCTCAGTCCTTTCTGCAGCATCTGTTACTTTTGTCATGTGAGAATAATCAAGATCTGCTCTCAACTTGGTGGCTTTTTTCTATGATCGCTGAGAATCTATTATGAAAACTCCTAGAAAGCTTAATTAATATGCACAGACATGAAATAATGTAAAACTTTCAAGTGTTGACTAAAAAGATATTTGAAGTTGTGAGTGTTCCCACTTACTTCTACCAACTTTTAAGCAAACGTTCAATGAGAGCCAGGTATGATGCGGCTGGACCTGCTATTTGCAGTGAAGAGATATTCATCCATTATTGCCGTCCTTTTTGCTTGTGAACAGATGGGCAAATTATTGCTTTATTGTTCCCATATATTTGTTCACTCTTACAAATAATTTGCTCATTGCCAACACACTTGAGTTTGTGGATTGTTCCCCGGCCGTTTGCTGCGATGTGCTCGTTAGTTTGGAGGCACAGGCTGTCAGGAGAGGCAGCAGTTCCTGAACAGGCATCATCTGCATAATCCTGGAGCCGAAGCAGCTGTAGATTAAGGTCTATAAAATGCATGTCCAAGACACAAACCTGCAAATTTCTCTTTGCAAATGTTTCACAATATCCACTAAAAGTCAGCCGAGGGAGCAAAATCTCGACCAGTCTACCTGTGAGCGCACTTGCAGTGCAAGGCAATATACCCCTGTTCAGCTGGATCTTGTTTCCAGACCTGCTTTTGCTCTCTCCCGCTCACCTAGGGCAGTGGTGCTCATAAGGGACTCGTGCTGACGGGCTCTGTACCCTGTCCCTGCGCTCGGAGATCAGGAGCTGTGCTCCAGCCTCGCCTGCTCCTCCCCAGCCAGACCCACTGGGCTAGTGAAAGAAACCTGTCTGAGGGGTTAAGCTATAAAGGGGCAAAAAGAAAACCCCACAATACCACGCGATGGTTAGGCTTAAAATGTTCTTCCAGATCACATTTTGTAAATTACAGCATTGTCACATTTACAGTAGGTGGCAGTTCAATGACTTTTAATTGCTATTAGACGTGCAGCCCATTATATCATGGAGCGATGTGTGTGCTCCCACGCACGGCGTGCGGTGCTATGGCTCCTGTTCGCATCAGAAGAAAGCTGCATCTGGCTCAGAGAAATGTATTTCATTCCTTGTATGCATAAATAAGTCCATACTGTCCTCCAGTGATGGATTTAGTTCTGTTATGGATAAAATTCTTTGGTTTGCTCTGTTTTTTAATCTGAGCTTAAAAGCGAGGTTCTGCTTCTTGTCACATTCTTTTTCAAGTCCAAAGAGCTTTTGACTAAAACTGGAGATGAATTGCAGCGCAGGGACATGAGATGTCCAGGAATAACAGGCTTGGGCTACTGGACACTTTGGCCCTTCATTATCAGCGCTAATATGATCAGTTTCCTACAAAACTTCCTAGATAATCATGGATTCCTGAGGTATGGCCTGAGAGAAAGGTTGATATCGTGGGGTTTTTTTCTACGTCGTGACATATTATGCAATCACGTCTTTACTCATCACTTTAATAGACAGAAGTGATGAGATCTTCTTCCTGGAAAAATGCTTTTGAGTACCTGACTTGAAATGTGTTTAAGAAATGTGCTCAAGAATTTTTGAAAACGCGTCCCTCTGGGTTTCTCAAACTCATTGTTCTGTTCCGAGGGCTCCTGCCGACCTGCCCAGGCTCTCCGCAGCTTCAGTTCGTTACCCGATTCTTGCAACGCTCATTTGGGAAAGGTGATCATTGCAGCAGAGAGAAAGACAAAAATACTCACTCCAGGCCCACAGCAGCGATGGGTGGCAGAACTTAGTTTAGAATTAGTATTTCCTGAGTCCCAGCCCTGTGCTCATTACTCGTTTATGTGATGCAGAAAATATCTGTATCATTACTGACAAGTCCTTATTTCTACTGGGTAAATTATTTCAGTGTGAAAGTTTGCTTCTCATGTAACCCTGTACTTGCAGCAGGGATGTACAGGCAGTTCCAAAAATATCCACATTATTTCTTGTCTTTAAAATCCCAGTGAGATCTGCACGGAGTTGCTGCAGAAAGCATGGCCTGAGGAACGTGCGTGGTACGCAGAGGTCTGAAGGGCCAGCCTGCAGCCGGCCTCCAGCAAACCACCCCTTCTTCCCAGGGAAGAGGTAAATGACCCATGAGAGACAGGAACCTTCCCTGGGGCTCCAAGGCTGAATAGCACACAGTTTTTAGAAAGCCATAACATGTCTGCCATTTGAACGGTGGAGACTCCCACGGGTATGACACCAGCGGGCACAGCAGCTTTATAAGTCACTGCAATGACCTCAACGTGGATATGTACGTGCTGGTTGCTCCCGAGTTCTATCGCAAGCATCGTAACCACATCAGATTGGGCACAGAGCAAAAGTATTTAATGCTCTCACACAGCAAGATTGCTTGCTGATTATAGCGTTGCCTGGCAATGTTCATAGAAGTGTGTTAAATCTAAAAACATAGACTTCACTCCATGGAATACACCCTCATTTTCTTGCCATTGCCAAAATACTCTTTTTTCTTTGATCTTGTGTGCATATGTGTTGATGTTTATGTTGTGGTTGACAATTATTTTGGAGATGTCATGTAGGACCACTTCACTCGGGAAGCAGAGGGCCAGGCCTCCGTGAAAAGGAAGTCACTGTGTCACATCCCTCGTGCGGGCGGTACAGCACGACGGCTAGCCTGCGGGTAAACAGGGCTGACTGTGACTGGTTTAGAATTAATACTTTCAACATGAAAAATGCATGTTTTTACAAACCCACAAAAACCAAATCCCTATACTTTCAGTTTGCTATTTCATCCCAAAGGCTGACAACGACCAGCAAATGCAGCATTATTTTTCTGGCCTTTACCTTTGCAATGCAGGATGGAGCGAGGGATTATCAAGGAGAAACTGCCACTGTGATTCACTCAGTGCAGGAGAGAAGATTAGAGTTGACTGGCTCGAATCTTAGCACAAGTCACATCCTTGTGCTCATCTGATCTCTTCTTTTTAACTCCTGTTGAAGTATTTGCTACTGAGAGATGTCTGGAGCTTTTGTAGATGTCAGTTGCTGAAGGTTTGGATGGGGTGCTGGACATCAGTTAAAAAAAGAAGGGGTCGATCTGACCCATCACCCAGAATTCACCACTTGTGAGTTCCACGTGGCTTACACAGATCACAGTGATCTCAGGAACATCACTGGAGACCTGCTCTCCGATATGACTTGGTCAGTAATGGTAGGTGTCTCTTTTTCAATGGCCCCAGAAGCTGGTTTACTTTGATGTTACAGAAAAGCTTACCAAGTTGAGGTCAAGAACATATATACACACACACACACATATATAGGGAGGTAGGTATTTCTATCACGTTGTTGTGGTTTAACTCCTGTTGGCAACTAAGCACCACACAGCTGCTCGCTCACTCCCCTTCTCCCAGTGAGATGGGGGAGAGAATTGGAAGAGTAAAAGTGAGAAAACTCATGGGTTGAGATAAAGACAGTTTAATATATAATTACTTTAATAATTGAAGTAAAATAATAATAATAATAATAATAATAATAATAATAATAATAATAATAATAATAATAATAATAATTTGTAATGAAAAGGAAAATAACAAAAAGAGAGAGAAATAAAGCCCAGGAAAGACAAGTGATGCAAATGAAAAACAATTGCTCACCACCAACCGACTGATGCCCAGCCTGTCCCCGAGCAGCGGCCCCCAGCCAGCTTTCCCCTAGTTTATATACTGAGCGTGACATCATATGGTATGGAATATCCCATTGGCCAGTTTGGGTCAGCTGTCCTGGCTATGCTCCCTCCCAGCTTCTTGTGTATCTCCAGCCTTCTCAGTCGGTAGAGCATGAGAAGCTGAAAAGTCCATGACTCTGTGTAAGCACTACCTAGCAACAACTAAAACATTGGTGTGTTATCAACATTATTCTCATACTAAATCCAAAACACAGCACTATACCAGCTACTAGGAAGAAAACTCACTCTATTCCAGCCAAAGCCAGGCATACGTACATAAGATACATTATATAACATATATGTCTACATTATATATTTATATATGTTTATATGTTAAATGCATATATATGTATTTATGTAGAGACATATGACACACCAAAATGCAAATAGTTGCAGAATGTGGCAGAGGGCTTGTTTGGATGACATTGTTATTTGGGATTAATTGTTCAGTTTTTGATGGGGCAGGGATGAATTCCTTGACTTTTATTTTGGACAGAAACCATAATGTATCATATGGTATATTGATATAATCATACCTCCAAATTTTCATAGGCAATACATTGAATGTTATACTGATGCTGTTTTGTGTAGAAATCAGACACTCGGTAAAATTAAAATGATTTCCCTAAAATCATTTCACTTTATTTACCTTAACATACAGTAAAATATCTGTTAGCTGTAAGATTACTTGTCATCCAGACGATGCTGAATTACAAGCTGTAGACACTGACTTCATACCACCTTTTAAGTGAGTCAGCATGATGGAAAAGTTGGAGAAAACCACAGGAGAAAAGCTGCCAACTCTAGAAACCTTGGAAACTGAAGGTGTAATGTTTCTTCCTCAGCTTTCATTCTGCTAAATTAAATACAGGTAAAGAAGAGAAATGCAGACATGGAAGTTAGGCATAATATCTTGTAGGAAAAGAGAAATATATGTAGAGGCTGGCAGAACTCCCAAAAAAAAGTGTTAAAAGAGAAATTCAGGGAAAAGAAGTGGGAAGAATACAAAAAATTAGTAAGGTAGGATATCTTTCATGGATGTTTTCGGGGGAAAATAGTTGTGGCTTATTATGAGGCTTTTATGCTCAAGACAGTTGATAGAAAGCTGCTTTCTGTTTTAAATCTTGAGATGTTTCAGCTACCTTTCTCCACCACTTTTATCCTTACCAGTGCTACACACCTGAATACAGTGGCTTTGCAGCCATGGAGGAGGAGGGGGTGCCTGGACCTTGCCAGGTATCACGCCAAAAAGCAACCGGTGGCATTCTGCAAATTCGCACTTTGCCATTTGGGATTTGGCTTCCTGTTATTAAACATAAGGTAACGTGTGGCCCCAGACAGCATACAAAATAGCAATTCACTTCCAGCTGCTCTATGGATGCTGTAGCGCTAATGAAGCAAATCAGATCTCAGGGAATATAGCCATGTATTTAGTAGGTGTATAAAACAGCTCTAATAAGACATTGTTATGGCTGGAATTGTTATGTTTTTAGAGGAAAAAAAGAATTAGGATTGAAATTGCAAAACAACCCCGTTCCTATAAAAAGTGAAAACGCGCTTGGATAAATGATGGTTAATAGAGTTAATTGTGGCAAGTAATACAAGAAGGCAATTCGTGCTAGAGAACATAACTGTGATTCAGATAAAGGGGAATTGTAATTAAATGGAGGTTGGATAAACATGATTATCCTGGAAAGTTTTCCTAGCACAGTACCGTGAGGTTTTAAGATGTGGCGGCAGACGCGTGTACATGACCTGGAAGTAGAGACGCCACCGCCGCCAGCGTCCCCGGGCGCTCCACCGCTGCGGCAGGTTGCCCATGCTGCTGTGCCACGTGGCGACACGGACAACGAGGGCAATAATTGGCAATAACTTGAGTTAATTTTGAAGTCTGTTTTGCCTGCGACTGTAATTGGCAAGTGATCTCCCTGTCTTCATCCCAAACCCCAAGATCTCTTGTTCCTGCTGTTCCCCATTTCCACCCCCATCCCACCGCGGGGGAGCAGCCGGGTGGGGGTCTGGGCCGAGGCTACCTGCCGCAGCATGGCTCTGGGCCCTGCGGAGACGGTGGGGGCATCCCACCCCCAGCCAGAGGGACAGGGGTGCACGTGCCCTCCCCACACCGCAACCTCAGGCAAAAGCCTGCATCAAAGTACATACAGCAAACATATATATATATATATATGGGTAAATATTTGTACTTGCCATACGTGACAACTCAGACTGACATTTTCTATTAGTTTAAAATCCCTGGTACTTTCTTTTAGATGTACTGTGTCATCTCCTTTATGTAAATAATTATAAGCTTACTTACTATGTTTTTTCCATAACTGGTATTATTTTTTATGTGGATATTTAAAATGAAGCGTAGTAGTTTGATACTGAACACTGAGAAGATATAAACCTTTATCTGATCCACAGCAAACAGAGGCCTTTCAAACTGAACTGCTTTACTGAAACAGGTACTTGTGCTAGTTCTTTTATTTGTCGAGTAACAACAGTTCCTTGATGACCTGTACGAGATGAAGGCAATCAAATGTATTCCTTCTAGGACAACCACAAGACTTCCAGACAAGCTTTTTAATTTTTTTTCCTTTTCTTTCCTTTTACTTGCAAAATATATTTGCTACGTTTTCAACTTTTAACTATATATCATTATTAAGAAAATCTAAATATACTGAATTTAAATACAGGATGGTATTAATTCACATTCTTCCATAATTCCTATAGATTATTTTACATAACACATACAGAATAAAAAACCCCTGAGAACTTCCTAAGAAAAACTATCAAATACTCCTGCTGTTCAATTATTAACAGTACAGGTTTTTGGAATCATTGTTTCATACTCCTTGGTATATTATATCATAATGATATACCTTCCCAGCTGCCCAAAGAGAATTTGCACTGGAGTTTTATTATTCTCTATTCTGAGCAAGTGAACATCTCTCTGGGGATAAGGCCTTTCTTTAAAAAAAAAAAAAAAAGAGGGGGGGAGATCTTTTTGCTTTCAAATTTATCTGTTATTCCAGTGCCAACTGTATTCTAGATCTTCAAGCAGACTTCCCAACCCCATATACAGAAGCCAGTCATGAGCCCTTACTCTCGTCTTTAAGCTTGCTCCTTGAAACTTTTTATCCTTTAATCTTTTTTTTTCTTTTTTAAATCTTTGTGCTTTCCTTATGTATTTCCATCAGTTTACAGGCTGTAATGAACGCTAAAAGTGGGCTTTGACTCAAAATGTGCCCTCAATGTTTTTTGGACCTAATCTTGAACAGGTTAGGTTGCTGATAATTTACATGTTGGAATAGTCCCGTGAGTATTAGGATGAATGGCATCTCTTGTGGTAGTGAGATGAGGCTGAGAACAAAGTGGATTGAAAATAGTTGTGAAAACCCCCAGCACATCTCTGCTGTCTTTTTTATTTCTTCAGTTGGCATGTGATACAATAATTGGCTTACGCACATTCCTGTCTTCTCTGCTTGTTAAGTGAGTTTGTTGAAGTTTCTTGTATCAGACATGCCTTTATTTGCAACCATTCCCAAGATCATGACTCCATTGCCTGAATCGGTTGTTGAAACTTGATTTCCGTGCTGGAATTATTTATGCATCAAGGTGATTTTAAAACTCAATCAGTTATGCACAACAACATTTTTCTTTCCCTGTCTAAAATTCCATTTTCTTTGTATGACCTCCTGTTTACTGGAGCTTAGTAAAAGAGTAGTCATTTTTTGATATTTTAAAGTTTTCACAAAATTAATTTCCTGAAGGTATATTTCTTTTTTATCACAATACAGCAAGTATACACAGGACCTAGACTCAAACAGAGGTCATGTAAATAACAGAGTGACATTATTATTCCCACAAACCAGGTCTAAGGATGTTGGCTGCCTATCTTATACACACAAGTTTTGGCATCCACAAAAATGAAGGCAGAGACGGGAAAGTTAAGACCAAGTTGCACATCTACCTCCAATACATTTTGAGTAGACTGCCATTCAACGTTTCTGGAAAAACAGTATTTCACTGGTGAGTGACATATTTTCATTTCCTAAAGGAGAACAGGGGTTTGAGCATATGTATATCTATTAATTCTGCAACGATCAAAACTTAACTCTAGAAAATACGTTTAATTTCCATGAAAATGTTATTGTATTGAACTGACTTCCTGTCAGTTATTCTTTTTCCACAGCTTTAGTAACAATAACATGACAGTTTTACATCAGAAAGTAACTGGCGTATGCTATAATTTTGTGCTTTCCCAGAGAAAAAGAGGAAAGAGCTTTAAAAAGGAAACACTGAAATGTTTATTGCTTGTGTTTACTGAAAGGTGAAACTGAACCTTCCAGTTACTTTGTTTTCCCCCCAGCCAAGCATCATCCAGTGAGAGGACGGAGCAGTCTGAGCTCCTTGCCATGCAGAAGGAGCTCTGCACGGCTCACTGGTAGCACAATGATCCAGTGAAGCAGGGACAACTTTTTAAGGAACAATCTAGGCTAACAGTCTTCAAAATTACAACAGGGGCATTCTAAAACATTATGTTTAAACTCAGTGAATGCAGTCATTCTCCTCCAGTGCAAAGCTACCACGAGGTAAATTGGTACCTGTCCTGGTTTCAGCTGGGATAGGGTTGAATTTCTTCCTAGTGCTGTGCTTTGGATTTAGTATGAGAAGGATGTTGATAACACACTGATGTTTTTAGTTGTTGCTAAGTGCCCTTTAGTCAAGGACTTTTCAGCTTCCCATGCTCTGCCAAGTGCACAAGAGGCTGGGAGGGAGCACAGCTGGGACAGCTGGCCCAGCTGGCCAACGGGGTATTCCACACCATATGATGTCATGCTCAGTATATAAATAAAAGGCGTGGTCCAGGAAGTAGCAATTGCTACTTGGTTATCGGTCAGCGGGTGGTGAGCAATTGCATTTTGCATCACTCACTTTGTATATTCTATCATTATCATTATTATTATTATTATTATTATTATTATTATTACCCCTTCTTTTTCTGTTCTGTATTAAACTGTCTTTATCTCAATCCACGAATTTTACTTTTTTTTCCCCCGATTCTCTCCCCTATCCCACTGCGGGGCGAGGAGGGGAGTGAGCGAGTGGCTGTGTTGGGCTGCCTGCCGGGTTAAACCGCAACAGTACCACAGTAGAGATCAACGTTCTCCAAACCACGTGTTGCTGGACTAATCTTCACCTAATGTTGATGAAGGTGTCCCCATATATTTGCTTGCTTTAAGCAGGATTGGAGAAAATAATTTTTTAACACAGATCCCAGCTTGGTCCATAGGGACTGACAGAACTTCAGCCTCACAAGGAATACGAAAAGAAGTAACTAGTTCCCACTAGTTCTTGCTATGTTAGCGACAGCCATTTAACTTATTTTTCTGCAGCCAACCTACATACATATAAAACTTTAATACCCTTGAAATCTCATGGGGGTTAAATAATCTTGCTGGTGATAGGTATCTAGCTAGGAGGAGGACAATAAATCAAGCTATGAAGTTCCTTTTTTTTCTTCACTGAAGAGATTTTACTAGAAAAAGGATTCCCAAAAGCTTTCCTCCACTGAGATTTGAAAGCATTTGAGCCTTGTATTTGTCATTTGTCCAAATTAAGAACGCTAATATATCTAAGCCCAGGTAAACGTGGATTTCTTCTGCTACTTCTTTTATTTTGCCTTCATTTTATTAAGTATATTGTCAGCTTTTTCACAAAGCAGGAAAAGTTATTTCCTTTAGAGCTATGTCCCCCCATTCCAGAAATATAAAGAAAAATACCCTTGCATATCTGTTTAGCTAGTGAGGTGATGTAGGCAGTAAAAAAAAATCATGAGGAGCACTTTATGGACTGAGGACACATCCTGATAAACGCTGCTTCTAGAGATAGACAAGATGGAAAGGAGAGAAGTTGAAATGGAATATTGTGTTTTTCAGAACATTTTGAAAGTAATGATATTTAAGGCTACATAGTTTTCTTAAAGAGACACCAGTGAAGATCTCACTACCGTTTGGCCTCCTGAACATTTTGTACGTGTATGCCCATCTCTCTTACTGTTGCATTTAGCTAGCATTTTGGTAACGGCTTGAAAACAAAGCATACTGGTGGAGTACACTACTTCTTGGGCATTTCAGTTATTCCACAGAAAAGGCAGCTTTAAGGGAAATACCAAATGTTCTCCTGAAATTACAGGAGCTAAAGATGCTGTCCGCTTATGTGGCCTTTTGCCAACAGGAGAGTAACTAGCACTGCGTGGTAAAAAGGCCACCTGTGTTACAATTCACCCAGGGGCACAGCCCATGTCACTGACTCTAGATATGTGAATGTCAGAAGCTAATTACAGATACTGAGGACTTTCTCCCTTTTCTCTGTGGGGGTGGTGATGTTGAGGGAGGCGGCCAAGAGGAAAGGAGATTGTCAGAGGTAGGGCGGCAAGTGTTCCAGCTCCCCTAGTCTGTGAGTAACTTTTAGACCTAACCATGACCAGGTGCGTAACGCAGCTTCAGCAAAGAGGGTGACTGAAGGCACCCCGAGGCGGCTCTGTACCCCTTCCCACCAGGAAGGAGACTGACTGACTTGCTATGTTCCTTGGACTCCAACAAAATAAAAGAGCTTTAGTTAGGAATGAGCAATTAGCAGTTCCTGGAGATAATTATAATTTTACATTTATAATGGCAATCGTTTTTTTCCACTTTTTAGAAGCAAAATATTATCCTACCTCTCTAGTATTCTGCTATTTACAAAGCAGGATGATATACAAAGATGATTTACATAAGATATACTCCTCCACTGCAGCTTTTTTCCAGCCTGTGAGACGTTTTGTTTGTTACGAAGTGTATGGAGGGTGCCACTACGGCTGTGTATCCTGCTGCTTTGAGCAAGCGTGCTCACCCACCTGCTTTCTTGCAACTCCACAGGAGAAAGACAAGTTGTGAAAATGACAACAGTGCACTCCATGCAAGTACAGGATGAGAAACATTTTATTTATAACCCTGTCATATTGGGGCTACCCAAACCAAAACTAAGCTTGAAAGTAATCCCCTGACTTGTGTCTCTGGATTCTCCAGTTTCTTGAAAAGCAGTGTATAAAACAGAGGTTTGTACTTTGCTTTTAGACAGTCATAGCATCATGGAGAAATTGTGAAGGTCAGTTGCATTGTGGACAACTCCACATCCATCTGTGCCTTTCAAATTATACTTGTGCTTCTTCCTTATTGCCAGTTTTGGTCTGCCTCCATTTTTCTCATACAGGTCTGGACTGGTTGCCAAGAATCATTAGGTTGACTTTGCTAAGACTTCTCCTGACACCTGTAATTGTAGCATTTATTCCCAGCTAGCGAGCACGATATTGAGGCCTGACACAAATGCCAAAGTATGACAAGAGCACTTAGTGCAAAAACTATGGTACTGACAGCTTTACAGACAACTTTAAAAACTTCTATTCTGATGTCTCAAAGGGACCAAACAACCAGGGATCTGATTTCCAAATACACAGTTCTTTCACACAACCCTTGAAATACATTATATTTCTATGTATGTTAGGAAGTCCTTGCTACTGAAAAAAAAGACATAAATAAATCTGGTTGCAAATAATCAAATTCTTTGTCTTCTCAAGCTGAAGCCAAACATACACATTAACCTCAATGGCCAATTCTTGCTGTTTTACCACAAGCCTGACATAGAATTTCACGTACCTTCACTGTTGGAAAAACATCATTATGTGAGGTCATCATCTTTTCCTTCCCAGAACGTTTCTGGTCTTGACAGTTTCTTTCTTCAGCGCAAATAAGGCTCTAAAACAAGACAAAAATAAACCTAACGGCTGGCCTCTTTGCTGTACCTATACCATTTACTATAAAAAAATGGTTTTTACATCTTGCTTTAGGAAGTCCTCCTTTCTCCACAGTGAAGTCCACTGAAAACAAGCCACAGCTGGATTAGTAAGAAAGCAAAGCTGGGATGCAGAGTTACAGGAAAAAAACTAGCCTGTCAGTTCTGTTGTTGACATGGAGATTTACAATGGCTTTCAGGCAGCTTGATATGGTAGAAACTCATAAAGGGCGGGAAAAAATCGTATTACATTTTCTAGTTTAAACTGTGTGTTTTTATATAGTCTTGCTTTGTAAAAAGGTGAAAAATGATTACAGGTATAGTATGTGCTTAAGGCTAGTAATCTTAGTATTAGATTATAAACTTATACAGCTTGCAAAATTTCTGAGGGGCTCTGACAAACCTGCTCCATCTTGCATTCATGACAAAACCCTTGCAAAGGTGGTTTTCAGTAACCGCGATGGTATGACACGTGCTTATAGCAACTGGACATAAGAAGTGGCAGGTAAAGGTGGTATGTAATGCTGTCAATCAGTACTGCAGCAAGTTGCAATGAAACGAGAGCCTCAGATTTCTTTTTTTTACTGGGTTATAAATCAATTAGGTTGGTTTGAAAATGTCTTCTGAAACAAAAGTTTTGGCAAGCGTAACACTAGGAATTGGGACGAGTCATAAGCACAAGCCATTAGGTGTTATTGACTCTACTGCTTTCAAGAAAATAACATGAAGACCAACGGGAGTCAATTGCTTTCATTAATTAAAGACACTTTTCCAGATGGACATTAATGATGTCAATACCTGTAGGTAAAAACTTATCAAAGTTACTTTGTGGCAATATATCAAGCATCTCAACCATTTCTCATACTTAAAACAGGGAGCCACTGACAGAGACTTCCATAGCTTTTGACCATGTGTAAAATTGTGGGCTTGTTAGTCTTGGCAAGCACCCATTGAGGGATGAAAGAAAACAGACAGATTTATAACTCTGCTGAAACTAATGGATATGAAATCACTATGGTCAGTCTCAACTGACGTTCAAAGTTTTGTAAAAATCCCTTTGGCCTGCACGGTAGAAGTCAGTTATATTGTATAGAGTGTAGAAACTCCAAAACGCCTTGCAGTTTAACACAGATTGACATTGGCAGCTGCTCTGCTGTAACGTGCGGTTACTCTGCTCACAAACTGGGATGCGTGCGTGATTCCTCTTCATTGAATACTTTCAAACAATATGAGGATCTGACTGAAGTCACGGTTGTAGTGCTTAATATAAAGCAAAGTTATCCAGGTCTAACAAAGTATTACGTTTAGTTGTTATGATTACGCAAATAAGATTATTAGGAGACAGATGAACAGGACAGCTAAAGTCCGGAAAAGTATTACTAAAGGTCTATATATGGTATTTGTGGCATTGTACAAGGGAATATTGTATGAATTTTAGAACAGTCCAAAGGTACCATTAAATGAACTCATAATAAGGGCTGATAACTGAACATCAGCGTGTGCTTAATGTAGGGATAATTAACTAGTGAACTAAAAAGCTCGTAACATATGATGGGTAACTACAGAAAAATGCATTAGTTGGTGTTTAGAAAGTGGTTAAACGTAAGAAGCTAAAGCTTGAAATTTTTTGGTTGGTGCTGCTTGACAGATGGGCACGACCGAGTCTGATTATTAATACACAGGGTCATGCTTGCTATCTGCCATGTTGCACTAAGGAAGAAACCCAGGTGAGAAATTTGGTCATGAGTTGAGCTTTTGAGTTTTGGTAAACTTATATGAATCTGAAGATAATGGAAAAACTGTAGGCAGTGCTGAGCAGCTACAACACTGTCATTAGTTAGCAGAGCAGCATGGCAAACTTTGGAAGGGGCAGACAGTACTGCTGATCTGTGTGCTGTTAATCTATTTAGAAGGTATCAATATTGAAGTCTTTATCTTCAGTCATTTGCCATGGATGTGTGTCTCCATAATCCATATTCTTACATGCCTTTGGGCTAGATCCCCTTTGCATCACTAAAATACATTCTTATTTTATCTTCTTATCTACACAAAAGCATCCAGAATGAAAACAGTGAGTTTGTCTACAATTGAAGTACCACTTTCTTTATTGCAGTGCTAGTGGGAAATCCAAGCAAAGGAAGACAAAAAGGTCCCCACCCAAACCTAAAATCTCGGAAGACTCAGTTTTGAGGTGTGTAGAAGTATTATCCAGCATTAAACTGTTTATTATGAGCCATTATTTTCCTATGTCAAAACTATTTGTCATAAGTGATGGCTCTATTATTTTTCATTGGCTTCGCTTCAAATCCTGTATCTGTTATTACAAAAGACCTTAATGGAGGTCCTGAGAGGCTATGTCCTGTAACACAACCCCAAAGCTGCAAGATACAATCAAGAATACCAAACAATTCATGTGTAGACTTGCTACACCACTATCATCCAATACTCAGTGAGATGAGGTGGCAACTTTGATCACTGGCTATCTGTTGTCTTCTATGACAATGGTTCTTCTAGGATAGGTGTCAACATCCACAAATATGTAGCGGACCTCGAATCTTCCTCTCTCAGGATTCTGCAAGGAAAACAATTTCAGGCTCTGTTTTTTTTCTCTTTGGTAGTTTAAATTTTAAGATTAAGCTTGTCAGCTATATCAAGCAATTGTACATACCTCTTTGACTTCCACATGGACTGTTCCCCGCTTCCCTGGTTCAGAGCCCTCAATATAGAACTTCAAACGCATATGTTTCAGTCCATCCTTTACGTATTCAATGTGACTAAAAACAGCAAAAGAAAACAAAAAAACCAACCCACCCGGCAAGGATACATATTATATGCTAGTTAAACTTCAAATTTTATCTTCTTCAAATTCAAAGTGCGTTCAGCTCTGGGGCCCCCAACATAAGAAGGACATGGACCTGTTGGAGCGAGTCCAGAGGAGGGCCATGAAGATGACAAGAGGGCTGGAGCACCTCTCCTTATGAAGACAGGCTGAGAGAGTTAGGGTTGTTCAGCCTGGAGAAGAGAAGGCTCCGAGGAGACCTTATAGCAGCCCTCCAGTACCTGAAGGGGGCCTACAAGAAAGCTGGAGAAGGACTTTTTACAAGGGCATGTAGTGATAGGAAAGGGGTAATGGCTTTAAACTGAAAGGGGGTAGATTTAGATTAGATGTAAGAAAGAAATTCTTCACTATGAGGGTGGTGAGGCAGTGGAACAGGTTGCCCAGAGAATTTGTGGCTGCCCCATCCCTGGAAGTGTTCAAGGCCAGACTGGATGGGGCTTTGAGCAACCTGGTCTAGTGGAAGGTGTCCCTGCCCATGGCAGGGGGGTTGGAACTAGATGATCTTTAAGGTCCTTTCCAACCCAAGCCATTCTATGATTTAGAGAAGCTGCTTAACTATTTTGTGACGAAGTGTATTCCGATGCAGTCCTTATGCTACCACGGGTTCCTTCTCTACTGCTCTTCCCAAGCTTTACTGTGAGCATATAATAAATAGTGGAATTAGAAGAAAGAACTAATTAGCAGTTGAGGATTAACAGATGAAGTGCTTAAATGTCCTCACCCCAGTCCTCCCCTCAAAACCCAACAGTAATCCAATGGCTGAAGATTCTGGAATTTCCTTGTATTTATCCTAAAGAACGCCCAGATTCAGAGCCTAACATCTAGACAGGAGTAACCACACCACCAAGACTGCCAGGGGATTTTTAGGCACTTAAACTAAGTTACCAAGCCAAAAGACACAAAGAATGTTTTGTCAACTTAATTATTACAGTTTTACTATATGCTTTACTTATTTTGGCAATAATTTTTTTCTACTGAAGTTGTGTAACGTTAGCACTGATATCAGATCTCCAACCTAAATACTGATATTTAGACCGGAGTTAGATTATGCTCAATAATAGTAATAGATAAATAGAAAGGCCACGTCACTTTCAAAATGACCACTTCCAGAAACTAATGATCAAACTAGAGTTCCGGTGCCACTTGATGTTTCCTACAGAAATTACTAACTGCTGTATGCTACCAAGCTCTTGTTTCCATCAGTCGTGCCCAGATACACACTGTGAATTAAACTTCCAATACAGTTTAAGATGACGTGATGGGTTACAGAGAACAAAGATGAATGATGAGCCTTACTGCAGTAAAATCACATTCAAGGTGTTCATACACACAAAAAAAATCTGTACTTTTTCGAGATATTTAAGGTCATCCTTATACTGCAGACACAAACACTACAATCTTCCAAAGTCCTCAGCTCAAAAATTTATTTAAAATACTGGACTTTCAAAATTATGGAAATTAAATACTAGGAAAGCTGATAGTACATTTACGTATTTACATAGTTTGGTTTACAGACAGATGCTTGAAACTTTTGTGCACATCCTTTTCACTTAGCAGCTCCACTTTAAACACTTTTTCACAGTCTGGTGAAAAGATAAAATTTCACCAGTAAAAATCACCTTCCTCCAGAAAAAAAACCTCTCAAATTCATGGTTCAGGTCATGTATCTGGGCTTATGTGTCCCACCCTATACGAAACCTCCTTGAATAAATTCAAGTCAAAGAACCCAATAAAGACAAAGCCCCTATGGCGTTATAATGCAGGAAGGATTTACATTTTCTAAGAATTAGTTCTGTTGTTTCCCTCAAAAGGAGAATAATAAATAGGCACACTTATGAAAGGTTTAGGTGAGAGATGTTCTGTTACAGACACAGTAGAGATGTGGCCTCAAGTACCAAAAAGCAATGTAAGAAATGGGCAGTCGATACTGCATATCAGCTCGGGACAATAGTCACTGCAGTGACTACAACCTGTACAGTCAGACCCAGCCTAGCTTTAAACAGAGCAAGCTGGGTTCTTCAAAGTCTGAAAGTTAGTACCTCCTGCTCTTTCTGGCCTGCTAACAACTACTGCTTCAAAAGGAGAAAAACTCTCAAAGAACAATTTTTCAAATAACAATTTCACTCCGTTTGAGGGTTTCAGACTGTAAACTTCAATCAGATCCCTGCTCCCAGAGCCTAGGCCTCTGTACTACTCTCTTCAGACTTGTCCTATTTTTTGGAGAAACCAGCTCTATGTTTACCGTGCTGACCATTGCTTGTTTTGAGGCACTCAGAATTGCCATTTTATATTCTATGTGCAGTGTGCTTAGTGGTATGTGCCACACAAGAGGTATTGCAAAAAACTGCTTTCATTTTCACTCAGAAGTGGCAGGGTACATCACATACAGTTCATTAATCTAGATCTAACTTGCTATGATGTGATCCAAAATGTATTTGCTGTGCAAAATCTAGTGTCTGCATGGGGCAAACACCAAAGGGCACCTGACAAGCTGTCGTCTTCCTCTTCTTGTTGCCTCCCCATAACCTTTAATGGATTCACCAAAAACACCAATTATCTACAAGAGAAAAGAGGTTTGAGTTGTCAGAA
Organism: Calonectris borealis; assembly: GCF_964195595.1. Taxonomy (NCBI): domain Eukaryota; kingdom Metazoa; phylum Chordata; class Aves; order Procellariiformes; family Procellariidae; genus Calonectris; species Calonectris borealis. The sequence continues at coordinate 65,460,147 of NC_134313.1, read as the reverse complement.
AGTATCACATTCAAACAGATATTCCAGTATCAGCTCACGCCCCTGCTGTGAATGCATTTTCTTTCAACAAAATGCCCTTTGGGAGCCTGATGTGTCAAGAATAGAAGAGTTTATGAAAGAAAACAGTATAAGGAAAATTCCTCTGTATTTCACTGCTTTTCTTTACAGTCACATATTAAATGTCTAAAATAAATCCTACCAATATCTTCCATTTATACTGTCCTCTGAGATTATGACATTTTAATCTCTCTTCTTACTGTATATTTTCTTCTTTACTGACATTTTGTGTAAAAAGGAAAAAAAAGCATGAAATATTTGCTCGTCTCCTCCAAGAGAATGTTTCAAAGTTTAAAATGCAAATGCACTCCCCTTCATGTTATCTAAAAAACACTACTGTTTAAGAAATTCAATGATTTTTTTTTCCAGATCTGTAAAGCCAGATCAAATTAACCTAGTTTTAAACTTACTTTAAACATGGTTAGATTTTACTGTATAAGTACTGCAGAGAAGTTTTAATTCTACAAACTTTTTCCAAAGCAGTGTTCATTTTTATTCTAGTGACAACCTGTCACTTCACTTCTAAGTTATCCTCAGTGGCATCAGTGGCAACCTTGTTTGAAAGTTATTCCATGCATTTCTGGTTTTGCCTGAAGTAGAGATTTTTAAAATCTAGTTTTAGATTGATTTTTGTTTACATCTAGTTATCTTATGTGACTGTGTGATCACATAACTGTTCTCTTTCTCTTTTCCCATTAGCCACAGGAATGCTAATCATGTTTCAAATGAAGAGTTTAAATTCCTGGATACTTTGCAGAATGACAGAACCCTAGTGAAGTGTCACAACAGAAAAACTGTGCTGAGGAAAGGCAGCAGGCTAGATCTACAAAACTTAAGTGGGACCAGTTGCCTCCCTGACTGGCAGAACTCCTACTACATTTAGTAGGCACTTGGGTATGTCTATAAGACTTTCTGTATGAAGACACAAACACATGCGCTGAAAGGGCAGAGACTGTTGCTGCATCAGTTGTTGTGCTGTGGTACACTCACTTAACTTGGCTTTTAGCAGGCTAATTCACTCAGGCTCGGTGCTTGCATTAACTTGTCCTAATACAGGCTCCAATTTGGAGCTGACCCACCTCTGGCCAGCTAAAAGCACAGGCAGATCTGCTGGTGTTTGCCTGCTAAGCACCACGCAGGTCTTCCTGTAGCTTTGCTTGTGAGATTCCTTGTGCAAACTTTTGACTTAAAGAGAGACAGTAACTACTGAGAAACATAAACTTATGACTAAGGTTCAAAAACCAACCTCAGGGTGAGATCTGCATTTCTCCAAGGCATCTCCATAGATCTTACTTGGACTAGAAGAAGAGAATAGCTCTTTAAAAATCACATAGAACAAACCACCTGTAACAGAAACAACAGCAAACGGAATGAAAACTAATCAAACCAGATGGAATTAACGAAAAGAGTCTTCTGATAATGAATATAATTTTTAAAAATAACCTGTAACACCAATTCCAACAAGCACCACAATAAAATAGGTAAAGTCTCTTCCAGCTTCTTTCACTGAAATAGACAGAAAACAACGCAGGAGTTACACTCTTGGATAGTAAGAGTTGCACAGCTTTCTTATATAAATGCTCTTTTCTTAGTCTGCAGCTCAAGTAACATTTTGGCAGAAGATAAAATTCTAACAACAGCTTCCATAATGCTTCATCACTAAAAGCAAGAAACCATGGAATGTCTCTTATGTTGTACAGGACATATTTACATCTCTGTATTAAGCCTTATTATTTTCTGTTTTCCTACTAGATGTTTTCAAGACTCAGAATAGCACTTATTGCTACTTTTCATGTACATGAGAGCTAGTTTTTTTAAGAACTAATGAGGTATTTAGCACTGCAGTATTCAAGCTACCATATAAACCCACAATCATTGCAATCCTTATGCAAAGAAAGGGAGAAGTAAAAATAAAAAAGCATAAGCTTATAAATGGCACACAGTGACTGAAAATAACTGATTTTATGAATTCTCAATCAAGTGAACAATAAAAAGAAGGGATATTAGACCAAAATATGTATTTTATTTATTAAGACTGTCAACTGCAGTTTATCTGATTAGTTTTTATCTATTAGTTTTGATCTAATATGCTAACAAAAGTGTCAGTATACACTCCAAAAAAAGTCATATGAGATTCTCTGTTACAAAGTATTTTTGAGAACTTGGAAAGAGACTACTGATTTGTTTAAGCGACAAGGTGTGCCTTTCAATGAATTACAAGTTACTGAGGAAACTTTAATAACCATTTTCCTGCAGTCTTCTAGTCAGTTGAAGATGTTTTTCATAAACCTTTTCAAAGCACTTAGAATTTCTGAGGTTAATTACGTAGTAACCACTTTTCACTGAAGTGAATGAGACCAACCAAAGTGAGAGCCGTCCTATAAAAAAACTAGCACCCACATGTCGAGCTTAGACAATTTTGCTGGAAGTAAACTTGTTTTAACAGCATTGAGACAGGTTGTGTGTGATAGGTTTTCCTTCTGAAAAGGGAAATGAGAGGCTACCTCATCTTATCCCTGATGTGACCTACACACTAAATCAACCAGCTGTTTGGAAGAAGCCATGTAATTTCTGTTCTGCTTGTGCAATGCATACACTGAAATGTATCAACTGCTGCAAACAACACGATGTGAAAAGAAAAGGGCTTGTTGGTTTTCTGAGAATTGTAATTTTTTTTTCAATTCCCGAGTTTGGGGGCTCTAAAATCTCAACCGCAGCAGTAATTTTCTCCGTGCCAGCCTCTTTGAGCAGTGCTCAGTATTCGCACCCACGAGTGACTGACTACAGCCCGTCTTACCTCTCTGAGCAGCCGACAGCAGAGTTTCTTCCCTCCGATGCCTTTGCACGGACACGTGTTTGCCATTATCGCCAGGTTTTTCGGCTCTCAGCCCCCCGGCGCGCGTCCCGATGCTCTGCCGGGCGGCCCGGAACAGAGGGGCGGGCTCCCTGCGGGGGGGCTGCTGCAGCCACCTCAGGCAGGGCCCCGGCCCCGGCAGCGCCCAGCCAGGGGGAGCGAGCAGCCACCTCCCCAGGGAGGCCCGCACCCGCTGGCCGCGCTGCCCCGCCCGCCCAAGGGAGGCGGGCAGCATGCCGGGGCACGGCTCCCAAGCGCCCTCACTGAAGTACGGCGGAAGCAGCCGAGCGAAAGGCAAAGCTTCTGCCGCTCGCCACCGTTCTCCCGGGGGAGCCCTCGGGGAAGAGTCAGGGCAGCCTCCCGCCCCGAGCGCGGCTCTGCGGCCGGTGCTACAGGTCAGGAGCCGCCATTACCCTTCACCCGCCGACAGCCGCTGCTCGCCATTGCCCCGGCGGAAATCATGGGGGTGGCGGGGAAGGAAGCAGCAGCGGGCCCTGGGAGCGGTAGTTTGAACCGGCTCCCTCTTGCGCCCGCCGCTAGGAACGGCTCGCAGCAAGATCAGCACAGCGACTGCCATGCCGAGCGCTGCCACAGCCCGCCCTCGCGGGGCGGGGACCCGCTGGCCCTTGAACGGTGGGAGCTGTCCGCGGCGTCGTGCGCCCCCGGTCCCGGTCCCCCTTTTTAAGCTGCTTTTTTTTTTCAAATTGTTTTTTGACCTTGCGCACATAGGCGCGTAAAAGCGATGCAGTTGACGTTTCCGCGAATGGAGACCAGAGCACCGGAGGAGGCCGTTGCTCCGGCTTCCCGGGGAACGGCGCACCGGCGCGGAGCTCGCTGTAGCGCCGGTCGGAGGTCCTGACAGGGGCTCATGGCGGGAGTCGCTGCCGTTCCCCGGTGTAGTAACGCTTTCCGCGTGCCCCACGCCCGACTGCTTGGGAACCCAACGCAGCCGCGGCGGGCGCGGCAAGGGGCGCTCATCCCCCGGGGTGCCGCGGGAAGCCAGTCCAGCCCCGCAGCGGTCCTAACCCGCGTCCATCCCGCTGGGTGTATTCGGCGCCTGCTCCGGCGCACGGGGGGCCCGCCGCGGGTGCCTGCCTGCTCCCCCAGGGCAGCGCTGCCGGGCGCCGCCTCTCCCGGGCTGGGCGCCGTCTCGCCCCGCGGCCTCACGCGGGAGGCGGCAGTCCCCCTCCCCCCCCGCCCGGCGCGAGGCCGCTGTCCCGGGGCGAGGGTGGCCATGGCGGAGCTCGCCATGGCGACGGGCCGCGGCAGGGCCCTGCGGCAGTACGGGCGCAGCGCGGCGGCGGCTCCCCCTGGTGCTGCCGAGGTTGGGCCGCTGCGGCCTTTTACCCCTGCTGCTGTCGCTGCCACCCCTCGGCCCGGCCGAGCCGCCGGGCCCAGGTAACGGTCTCCCTGCCCGGCCTGAGGAGAGGCCGCTGGGGAGCTTCGAGCGGGGTTCTGCCGCCCCAGAGCTGCCTGCTCGTCCTTTGTCGCCTTGTCCGTGGGGGGTAGTTTGTTGTTTTCCCTTAACTCCCATTGCTCCTCAGGGAAACCCACCCGCCTCAGGCTCTGCTTTCCAGCTCCAAACTGCCACAGCTCGGGCCTGCTCTCTCATGGCCGTAGTGCTCTCCTCCCCCTGGCCCTATGGAGGGGGATGTCTTTGTAGAGGTGATGGGCCTTGCGGTAGGAAACACAGGCATTTCCAGGTGTAGGGAAGGCCTAGGTTTAACGCGCTGTTTTCTGTCTGGGTAGCGGGGCTTAAACTTGGGTATGTGCTTGAGCTTAGAGGAGGTAGTGTAGTAAGCAGTAGCCTGTCTACAAAGTACTAGCTAGCATAGTGGCTAATCTCTGTATGTTCAGGGTAGTTAGGCCTTTGTAATAAATGGTAGGATTTAGCTGGGGAAGGTGTGATTAGCTTAATTCTTATAGTACAGGTTCAGCTTCCAGAAATTTAAAGCACCAATCTTGGAAGCAAAGTTGAGAAAGCCGGTTTTTCTGCTCACCCATTTGTACAAGCTTGGGTTTCATAGCTGTTTCACCCCTCCCCCCCCCCCCCTTTTTTTAACCTGTAAATGGAATGGATAATACCCACCTTTTCAAAAGACTTTGGAATTGTTAGCTGAGGAAAAAAAAAGATATCAAAACATTACTGTCATTTCTGTTTATCCCCAGGTATGCTTTAACATTTGGAGAAGGAGACAGGTTTTGTCACTACTTACAACTTTCTATACATTCTTTGAAATAGGTTTGTTCCCTGACCAGCAAAAAAGCAATAGTCATGTTGCAAGTACTACAGGGTATGAAAGTGAAAATACTGGTACAAAACCAAGTCCCACAAATTGAAAGCTAATGAAATAGCAATTGAGGTGGTTGTGCCTCTAAGCAAGAGCATCTCAGTTGTTACTAGAAGTCTCTAAAGAGGGGGAATAACTAATAACAATAATAACAATAAGTTAATTGATTTTTAACTTGGGCAGGCAAGCTTTGTCAATGCGGTGTAAAAGCATTTTGTTAATACTAATTTCAAATCTTAGTATACACAATACTTGAAAAATAGTTTATGCAACAGTTTTGCTGTTGTTTCTTCATACCTTGAGAATATTTTTGTTTTGGAAGATGCAAAAATTAAGTACTTTTTTTGAAATGAAGCTTACAAAAGTGGTAGATACTATGTAAAAGTTTTCAAGGCATGTGTAGGCAACATTTCTTTTACTTCAGAAATTCCTTCTGAAGAAGAGGGGGATGCAAGGAGTGGTTAAAAAGAGAGCAAGAAGGACTGAATACAGGCAATGCAGGTTATGCTTGTACCAGGTAAAGTGTGTTGCAAAATCCAGGATCCAGCTCCTGATCTGAATTACTCCTGTACCTGGAGTCTGTGTGGGTATGTCACTGTAGGGTATGCCTAAATTAGGTATCTTTGTGCCTTCAGCATAGACACAGGGTGGAATAGCCTGGGACGTGATGCCCAGAAAGATACAAAAGTGGTAGTTCCACTGCTGTTGAACAGGACTTGTGTCTCTAAATCCCTTTAATGAATGGCTTTTGAAAAATGCAGTTTGTTACAGCCTCATCTTATCACCTAAGTGTACTTCTTGATAATAATACAAGAGTAAACACTTGCTTGCCCTTCAGGGTGTATTTGATATAAAGTTACTTTTTTGTAGTTGTTAATTTTGTTAGTGTCTCAGAGATTGCCACCCAAGCTGAAATGTGCATGTCTTTTTGTGCTATGCTTATAACAATTCCCAGTAAAACTTCAGGGATTTTTTTTACATAGCACAGTTGACAATTTTTTCTTCGAGCATAAACCAATCTTAAATCAAGAACAGTGTGCATTAAATGTAGATGGTACCCATCTACTTCAAAATTGGATTTTTTTTTCCCCAAGATCGATTGGTTGCTTAGAAAGCCAGGGTTGGATTGACCAGGTGTTGGAAAGTCAGCTGCCAATATAAACCATCACTAACAGAGTATATAGGGAGCTCTGCCTGGTCTGTGGCATCAGTGGGTATGAAGTGTGAGGATTTGATTAAGACTGAAACTCCATCTGAATATTTCTGTGTGGTTTAATAATAGTATTTGCTTACAAAGTTCTTACTATCAGAAATCTGGGAAAAAGTGTGTGGCCAGTTGGACTGTAAGAATTTATTTGTGTTAGAAATACGCAAAGTTGCTTTCTTCAGTAAGAGCAAGTAATTTCTGTCCCAATTGTTACGTGTTAATAAGCAATAAAAACATTGATATCCGTCTTGCCTGTTGAACTAACACTTATCTTGCAACGCTGCAAGTATTTTAGCAGGGGAAGATCTGAAATGAGACTATAACTTTGTTTCAAATATGATTCTGTTGTGTAGTCAAGGGAATTCTTTTTGAGCCTTGTCAGTTTTCAGGAAAGTTTCAAGGTATTGTTTTATTTGATATCTTTTAATAGCTTAGCAGAGTTGGACAGCTCAAAAACATCTCTGGAGTAATGTTGCAAAACAGCAGATTAATCAGTGAGTTTGACTTACTGCAGGAGCCTACCTGGAGCTTGATTATGGTGGCCACAGTGGTGTGGCTGTCTAATGTTAATGGATCTCTACCAGATTCAAACTGATTCGGTGGTCCAGCGCTATTTCCTTCTGACTACTGTGACAGATTAATCGTAGGAGAAACATCTATGAGTTCAAATAATGAGTTTTAATACCTGATCTGAGGTATTTTAACTTGGTGATAATTTGTGAACTGATAATAATGAGTTACCATGTGATGTATTCCCTGAATCCTGTCTCAGTTGAGACATGGTGTCTTGGTGTGCACAATATGCGTATTTCTTCATTTTGTGATGATGTGACTCCTAACAGCTTTTCTTTTTTAGAAATAGGTCAAGGAGCTTTGCTGCCAGGCCCGTGGAATGTTCTGAAACTGTAAATGCTGAATTTAAAAGTCTGTATTTGACACCTTCCATAAAACTGAAATCGAATTTGTGCATTGAGAGGTGAGTATGTCTTTAGTTTAAGAGTAAGAGTGGAAGACCACTTGCAGGCTGTAAGCCATCTTTTGACTGCTTACAGTTACTGTGTTCATACCTTGCAGATTTCTGTGTCAGATGTTCTGAGTCGAAAAAAGATTTGCTTTCCTGGCCTACTTTGTGATCCTATGTTGATCTTCTAATGTTTTCTGGCATGGTTCTCCCTCACTTTCTTTTCTAAGTTCGTATGAAGTATGTAGGTTTTCCAAGTCGTATGAAGCCTTCAGCAACTCCTTTGCAAATCATAGAATCATAGAATAGTTTGGATTGGAAGGGACCTTTAAAGGTCATCTAGTCCAAGCCCGCCCTGCAGTGACCAGGGACATCTTCAACTAGATCAGGTCAGAGCCCCGTCCAGCTTGACCTTGAATGTTTCCAGGGATGGGGCATCTGCCATCGCTCTGGGCAACCTGTTCCAGTCTTTCACCACCCTCATTGTAAAAAATTTCTTTCTTATATCTAGTCTAAATCTACCCTCTTTTAGTTTAAAACCATTCCCCCTTGTCCTGTCGCAACAGGCCCTGCTAAAAAGTTTGTCCCCACCTTTCTTATAAGCCCCCTTTAAGTACTCATAGGCTGCAATAAGGTCTCCCCGAAGCCTTCTCTTCTCCAGGCTGAATAACCCCAACTCTCTCAGTTTTTCTTCATAGGAGAGGCGTTCCATCCCCCTAATAATTTTCGTGGCCCTCCTCTGGACCCGCTCCAACAGGTCCATGTCTTTCTTGTGCTGAGGGTTCCAGAGCTGGACGCAGTACTCCAGGTGGGGTCTCACCAGAGCGGAGTAGAGGGGCAGGATCACCTCCCTCGACCTGTTGGCCATGCTTCTTTTGATGCAGCCCAGGATACGGTTGGCCTTCTGGGCTCCGAGCGCACATAGCTGGCTCACGTCCAGCTTTTCATCCACCAGTATCCCCAAGTCCTTCTCAGCAGGGCTGCTCTCAATCCCTTCAACCCCCAGCCTGTATTGATATCAGGGGTTGCCCTGACCCAGGTGCAGGACCTTGCACTTGGCCTTGTTGAACCTTGTTGAACCTCATGAGCCCACTTCTCGAGCTTGTCCAGGTGCCTCTGGATGGCATTCCGTCCTTCAGGCGTGTGGACCGCACCACTCAGCTTGGTGTCATCTGCAAACTTTCTGAGGGTGCACTTGATCTCACTGTCTGTGTCTTTGATGAAGATATTAAACAGTATCGGTCCCAATACGGACCCCTGCGAGATGCCACTTGTCACCGATCTCCATCTGGACATTGACCACTACCCTCTGGATGCAACCATCCAAGCAATTCCTCACCCACTGGACAGTCCACCTGTCAAATCCATACCTCTCCAGTTTGGAGAGAAGGATCTTGTGGGGGACCGTGTCAAAGGCCTTACAGAGGTCCAGATAGATGACATCGGTAGCTGTCATGGAAATCATGAAATCATGGGTTGTTCCTTGAAAATAAAAATTGTTATTGTATTACTTCAATAAAAGCCAATTTGGAATTAAACTTCTGATGTTCTCTTGATGCTTGTTGCTTTGGAGAGGCTTAGGATGGTGGAGTAGGATGAAGGGGGAGGAATAAAGTGGCTGCTGCGTATTTGCTGCAAGGTAAATATTTCCTTCCCTGTTTGACAGTGAAAGGGCGCTTTCAATATAATCATAAGTTGTTTTCTTTTTGAAAATTAGTTACGTTTCTACAAAAAAGATCTAAGAATACGTTACACGAAAGATTAATTCTTTTTTTTTGTTTTATACATTTGGTAGCTTCCTGTGTAGTCATTTCTCTGTTTTCCATTGTATGGCCAGTTCAATCTCTTATGCTGTTAGTTTGGTGTGAAAGACAAGAGAAAAAAGAAAAAAAATTTTCTGTCTTTCAGCTTCCTTCAAAGAAAAAATAATATGGTTGTAAAAACTACTGTTGAGAATTCTAGATCAAGCATATTATTTTAGCTAATTTGCAGCTTTTTAAGGGATCGTTTCTAAATTCTCTCTGGAATAAATGCACTAACTACTTTGGGCTTACAGTGTTTGAGTTATTTCACATAATAACCGTGCAAGTTTTGGCACGGTCGCTTCTATGTTAATGCAACTAAGATTCTGAGTTCTAATACAAACCTTGGAGTATTGGCGTTATTATCATTCTACTCTTGAAAGCTATATGCTTGTGGAATAAAGTATTATAAATCAGCAGCTGTTGTAAGTGACACAGTAGTAAATGGACGAGAGACACAGCTGAGGTGTTGACTTTCACAGCAGCTTGTATTTTCAGTGGTGATTTTGATGTTACCATGCTCCAAAAAGTTAGAGTATAAAATACATCTTTTTTAAACTCTGTGCTGTTACCAGATACTACTTGAAGGGTATGAGGTTTCTGTCTGTTAATGCAAAAATCATAGTGACTCATCTCCAGATTATGTTGTGCTTCTTGTACTTAGGCTGGCACCTGCATTTCAGGCAGCCTTACAAATGCACAGAAATGTTAATGTTTTCAAGATGCCACTCAGCTCTTATTTTGAAGTTCACATCTTTCTGTTGACATAAATGAAAACTGTATGAGACCCCTGAGCACACGTGGTTTGAAGATTTTGATGAGGTAGAGCATGATTTCACCGTTTGAGTAGGACATTTCTCTCCTGGTGCATCCTGAGACCTGACACCAGAGTCAGGAGGAGATTGAGTGTATGCAGTTCTGGCAAATGCTGGTGGTTATGGACTAAATGTTCAAATCATGGTTCAAGCAGTGAGAAACTGAAGTTGAATGAGATAGTTTTGTGTCAAACTGGGTTAAAGTTAACGAAGTTTAATGAAAATGCATATCCATAGCTTTTCACGTAATTATGCTGTGCTACTTGAATAGGTTGCGGTGAATTGTTTTAAGCAAATGTTTTAGATCAGAGAGACAAATCAGAACCCAATCTCTGCAAACTAACTCTTCAGGTGAGTTTTGATTTGTGTATTTATAATCTGGTAGTTTCTCTCTCCTTTGTTTTGCTCTGGTTGGGATTAAAATTCTTTGCCATTGTTATTTCTGGAGTTTTCAGCAAGTCTAACGGTATTTTTCTTGTTTTCCAGCATGCCATCAGAAATGCTGATGAAGATATTTTCCTATTTGGATGCTGTGTCCCTGTTGTGTGTTGGTTGTGTGAATAAGCACTTCTATCATCTGGCCAATGACAAGTAAGGAAGAGGGAAGCATAAGTGTAGTCTCTATTGTGCAGCAGTTGAGTTTACCTGAGTTATGCGTCTTTCTAACTTTACTGATGCCAGAGCACTGATGCATGTACCTACTGGCAATTACTCTGCTGAAAATGTACTGCATAGCTCACAGTACAATGTGTTATATGGAATTCTAGCTGTGCAAGCCCTGTTACGTTTAATGGGAGTTACGAGGCGAAAATGAAATACAGTGTTTTGAAATGTTACTATTAGCATTTATTTTGTTGTAAAATTTGCATAGATTTTTTTGTATTCACATGCACCTGCACAGGCTTTTTGGTTCAGGCAATCCTTAGCAGTGTGTAGCCAGTAGCTTTGTTGAATTGTCATAGCTTTCATAATTTTGAAGTCCTACCTATTTAGCTCTTTCATCAGGTTTTTGCAGAGGGTTTGATTTAGTCAAGGGATTCACTAGTGGGTTTTATCTGTTGCTCTTTCTGTCAAATTTTGGTGACATCTAAATGAAAACAAAAAGGGCGAAGATAAATACTGACACCTTTTTTTTGTAAGCGATTGCTTATACAGAGTTCACAAATTGCTCCTACCAGTATCATGATAATTTTGTGGAAGGATCAAGAGAAGAGACCGTGGTTGGTATGCGATAACTAGGATGTCTGGGTATCCTTTTTTTCTAGGACTGTGCTGCATTAGTGTTGTTTAAATGAGAAAATGTCTTCCTATACAGGAAGTTGCTGCATCTGGTATTCATCCATTTCTCACTTATTTGCCAAAACTTGTACAGTGAAGCGGTTAACATTGGCATTGACACCTTCAGAACTGATGAATTTAAAGGGAAGGCCATAATCCAGGTTTATTTTTTGAAGCTGTCAGCAGGTGCATGTAGATAAAAATTGCGTAGTTGACACAAATTATGTATCTTAATATGTGTTTTCCACTTCAGGATAGTAAGGTAGGATAAAATCATTGTGGCTGATCAAGGGAAGCTGATTCATCTGTCTCCATCTCAACAATGTCTGTTTCCATTTTCTGATCTTGACAGAGATTACTGTATGTGCACAAATGGGATTTGAGGAAGAGATACTTTCCCTTATCTAGGAGACTGACTGGTTCAGTGGGACCAGATCACCTTTCCATGGACCTTCTCGAGTCCCTGAATCTTGTGGTGAATTAACAGAAATTGTAATTGAAGTCCCTGCATATCTCTGTGACAAATATGATCTTGGTTTTTAGGCAGAGTATCTTTTTGAGGATATTTCTGCTGTCCTGGATGTACAGGATGCTGTCCTTGATGCAACAGGACCATCAGTCTTTCATCGTGAGATATCTGTGTTGCCTAATGCAGTGCTTTGTCTTTGGGCTCTTCAAGTAATGGCTGCACTTTAACAGTTCCTTGGCACTGATGTCTTCAATGTTAACTGCTGAAGGCAAGGAAATGTTTCTGACCCCCTTTTCTGCATTCCCCTTGCCCCAGCATGTGGTATTATTCCAGCCTTCCTGTCATGCAATGTGGGAAGCTCATATAGATCATCTGCCTGAAAGCCTGATCACCAGCAGAAAGCGCTTGTGTAAGAGGAAGTGAGAAGCCAGAGCACAGGGGAAGATCTTTTTGCCGTTGTGGTCAAGTGATGATTGACAATGGTGCGAGTCTGATTCTGGCATCTGAGTTAGCAGTAGGAGGTTGGGTTGGCTTGTTGTAACAACATCCCATAAGAGGCCTTGAGATGAATGTTATACTTGACGCTTTGAGGCAAAAGTGGCACATATTCTGCTGTGAAAGAGGCAAATTCGTGCTTCCCTGTTGGATGCCTTGGATGCCTTTTTGATTTATCTGCCCTTCAGTTGAGGATGAAGGGGCAGTGATACCTCCCTAAACACTTGTGATTCCAAGTCCTCCTTTTTTTCTCCTCTGCCTCCCTGCCCTGACTGAATTTTTGAGCTTCTTGAACTGATTTCTCATCTCTTTGCACAATGCTGTTTTGAGAAAGGAAGAAGCAATATGTAACTGAAAGTGAGGAGAAGGGTGGTAGGTACTGGTGGCAAGTCTGTCTTCATTCAACTTACATTGCCTGAGACTGTACCCTCAAAATGCAGGAAATGCCTACTACTAACCCCTATCTTTTCAGCATCATGCAGCCAGATGCTGAGTATCTCTCCCCATGAAAGAAAGGATGTCTGTCTTGGGAAGGGGTTTCTAGTTAACAGGAGAGGGTAATAGGAGGACATCTTGCTGGAATTTTTAGGCTAAATAAGACCAATTGGATGATACACAGCTCAATTTCTGCTGCTGATGATGTGTCAAGGACATCTCTCCTCCGTTTTCATCATCCCGCAATTCTGAGCAGCTCTGGAGTTAAATAAGAATTTCCTCCGTCCAGCAGAAATGTTTTATACTATCTGATAACTGGGTTGTCTTGTCTTTTCTGATCTCAAAATTGAAGTATCTTAAATCTTTGTTTTACTTATGGGATTGTTCTTCATGTTTTCCATATCCACCCCCTTGATTTTGGTGAAAGGGAAGTTGGAAGCTCGTGTTGACTGTGAACCTCCCTTTACTAGTCATAGAAGCTTATGGGTTTGCATGTTTTAAACAGCTTTGACTCAAAAAATGGCAGTGGGAGATTGTACGTATATCTGTAGAGCAGCAGGCTGGAAGGTTTTTGCAAAATTCCTGAGTACGTTTGCATCAATAACAAAGAGCCTGGCTCTCAGCATGTGGGGACTTATTCTCAGCAGCTGATGAAATGAGAGTGGTTTTCATGGGTAGGAGGCAGTGTGGGATGGATTTAGTCCTTGAATGCTTTAATGCTTTAAGGAGGGGTAAAATGCATTACAAAGCACGTTAGTGTAAGTTTGCCTGGGGATAAGCGAGGACTGGTAAAGGTAATCTTGCTTAAATAAATGGTGGAGAATTTATCTCGAGAATTTGTTTTTGTTGCTATTAATTTTCTTTAGTGCAGTTATGTAGACTGTGTGGCTAGCACTTTAAAGTTAGAAAACTTACTGGAAACCTTTATTCACAGATTGTTGTTTGAATTCTTGTAACTTCTTGTACTCAATATTCCCCGAATTGTCCTAGAGATACGGGGGTGTGGGGGATGGAAATGTGACCTCATATGTTTCCTAACAGGAAAGAGGTGAACCCATCATTCCTGTTGCATGTTTCTTTGATGTCTTCAAAAAGACATCTCTTCTCTGAGCTTTTAAAAAGAGAGTGCAGAAGGGATTGACATGACAGTGACCACCAAACATAGGTGATTCTAATTGTCCTCCTCCACTGCACTTTCAGCTGGATCTGTGTGAAAAACTTGAGGGGTCCAGATTATCTTTGTTGAGTAAGAGGTATTAAAATACTTTTTACACTAGCTGATTTGTGTGAGGAGGATGCATCATTGTTTTGGGGTGGAATTTTCAAAAGCAACTGCTTAACCTTAATCAGTTTTCCCTTAAGTCGCTGAGTATGGCTATGCTGTCTCTGAGCTTCATCCTGGATCCTGTATTTTCAGGAAGACAGACAAGACTTACCTTTTCTTTTTTTCCTCATGATAGCTTTCTCTCAGATATGTACTGTTTTGTTGTTCGTTTTAAAATCTGCTTAAGTGAGTGTGAAGGAAGTAACAGCATAAGGAGAAGGAAGGCTTTTTAAAAACCACATACTCTAGTGTGCTATTGAGAGGTGTAAAACAGTGGGAAGTTCCCAGTATCTGATGATCCTACTTTCAAGAGCACTAGTCAAACATCTTCTGTATATGTAGTTGAGATGTTTATCAACCTTACTGGCATATTGTAAGAATTAACGGAATAACTTTTCGTTTGTTTGTTTGTTTTTTCCCCCCTGTGGTAGAGCAGAAAGTCATAAGTGGATCTCATTTGGCATGTATAATCCAGAACAAGAAATGTGTTCAGAGATTCCATATTCTTTGAGATAACCTAGTAAGCCCATGAGAAATGCTGACATCCAGCATCTTTTTGTTCCTGAGCCTTCATGTTTGCACCAGGGAAACTGACCTCATATGAACTGTTGGAAGGTCAAAATGGGGAAAAGTGTATAACTGTGCCTTTTCATTTTTTTGACTAATACCTAGGAGACTACAGTTTCTGGTTTTCTGTAAACTTAGATTTAGATCAAACCCAGTTTGCTGATAATCTAGGATTTTATATTTTTCTGCTAACATTATGCTCAGTGGTAGCTGAGACATGTATATAGAATAATTAAGTAACTATTCTTGAAATTTATGTGGTTTTCGTCTTTATTCTACTTTTATTTTCAGTGGAATCTGGCTGAAAATCTATTCCAGTTGTTTTCAACCAAAAAGGACAATTTGGAAAATGAAGTCTGAACAAACGGAAACTGTTTCCTTGAGCTGTGCTGCTCTACATGATAGAAAGCCTGGGTACTGGAAGAAAGAATACATCTTCAAACAAATAGCTGCTGTCAAAACTAGAGTAATGCGACTTGTTAAACCTGTGGATCCTTATACAGGTCTTCCATGTAAAAACAAAGAAGCTATGAGGTAAGCAATGCCTTGCCACAGATGATGTTTACTCGAGAACAATGTACAGAATATTAATGGCTTTGGAAATGCTGGGGGGATATGGAAATAGAGCTATAAAATTTATATCATAATGGGAAAATATGATGATAGTCTATAAATGACCTAGCCTGAGAAACATAAGTAGCAGTTAGTAGAAATTTAAAAATTCTGTTGGAAGCATAGTTTAAGTTTTGTCACTTTGAGAATCTTTTTTTTTAAACACTACTCTCCCCTCTCAATTCCTAAATAACAGAGCCTCTGGCGTGAGTTGGATAATTGTTCTAAAGGACAAAAATGGAAAGGAACATGTAATGGAGAAGTCAAACATATCATTTAAAGACACATCTGTTACTATACTTTGGTATAGTAGAAATTGGCCATGCTTAGACATCCTGTCAACCCTAAAACTATTCGGAGTTACGCCATTGCTTCCTGACCAAAGCAGAGCTCCCAGCAAGAATGGGTGAGTTTTAACATAGGATTTTGGAGGGGTTTTTGGTGTAACTGGTTGATAATGTGTCTGTAGGAGCTATCTGACCTTGGTTTGACTTAACAAGTTAATTCTTTCTTAGAAAGCCTTTCTGTAGTGTTTCTTCCAAAGCCCATGTCCTTCTCTTCATTGGTAGAGCTTTTTAGCAAGAAATAGGTACAACCCAGCAAGCTATGACATTAATTCATAGGTTAATGTAGCTGCTGGCATGCAAGATACAGATTGATAGGTCCTGCCTTGGAAAGCTGAATCTAAGCCATAGATACAAATGAGCATGAAACAAACATGTACATCTAGGAGATTTTAATGTAAGACATTTAGATTGGAACAGTTCATTAATGTTTATGTGGCTACAATCAGGTAATCTATGTTACTAACATTTATTTTTTTCTATCTGATAGGTGTGTATGTGAATTTAGGGAACTTGATGTTTGGCTGCGTGTACAATATAAGTATGTGCATATAAAAAAAAATTACTCCACAGCACAATGTGGGATAGCTGTTGTTTTGTAACTTAAGTGTGTAC
This sequence comes from Calonectris borealis, assembly GCF_964195595.1. Taxonomy (NCBI): domain Eukaryota; kingdom Metazoa; phylum Chordata; class Aves; order Procellariiformes; family Procellariidae; genus Calonectris; species Calonectris borealis. Next base: position 65,444,021 of record NC_134313.1, on the reverse strand, counting down.
AGTATTTTTCTGGCATTATATTCTGAGAAAAGATGTTTAAACTAAAAGTGTGTATTTGAGGTATGTATGTATTTGGTAGCTGTCAATGAGTTTTCCACATCTGTATCTTATGTGTCGTTTTAGTGTATGTAGTATCAGCTACATGCTTCTTACACAAAATCCCTAGCGGTAGAGCTCTGAAAAGAGAGAATTGTTGTTCACCTACAAAAAACATGGTTCCCCAAGTAGAAGCAAAGTATTTGCCTAAAAAAATCAAGAGAAGCCTTTTGTGTAAAGTCAGCTAAACAAGTCTTGCAGTCAAATTGTGTGGGAAATGTAGCTGTTTTACCAAGATGATGATTCGTATGTAGAAAACAGTAAAAGAAAACTTGCAGGCAGTTAGTGTATTTATTTCACAGAATCGTAAGTTGTTAGAGCTTGTGAATATACATGGAGGTAATGATTTCACAAAGATCAGAATGTTACTCAGAGTGTTAAGACTATATGGAGCTTTCCCAAAGTCCCTGTATTTATACCAACCTAATTGACTTAAAGATGGAAAGGGTTGATGTCTCATCCCTGCCCCAAATCTTACAGTTCAAGGTAATGTGACGAAGTTCCTGTTGGTTGCTGGCTTCTCAGCAGTGTGTAGTGGTAGGTGATATTACTGTGATACTATTGGGAAATCAAGGAACAGTTTTGAATATAATAAGAGCCTAAGTCTGCAAAGGGTTTTGGAAGGAGTTATTTCTCCATTCTGAATAGGTAATGCAGACTCTGCTTTCTGCTCTTTTTTTATGCGTCATTAGCCAGTAAGAATGCCCGTGAAGTATGAACTTTAGTTAAAGGGTGTTATGGAGCTAAATAGCTTTAATTACAGGCAAAATCTAGAAATAATTTTCTAAAAAAGGAAAGCTTCCTCTAACAGAAGCTTTTAATTTATTGTATGTACAGTTTGATCCTTTCCTTGGAATTTTGCTTCTGTGGAGGAAGAATTTACCTTCTTAATAGCTTGCTTCATACTGACAGATGTTCAGTGATTCCATCTAGTACCAACATAGTATTAAAAACAAATTATAAAGTAATTCTGTGGCTATTTTGAAATATTGGGCAAGCATATAAATTTTTCTTCTTTTTTAGGTAGTATATTAACCCATCCTATGATGGCTATTGTTTCTTTTCTTGTTAGGTGTTGAGATCCTGCTAGTATGCTGTAGTTGTTCAGAAGTAAAGTTTATGGCTGTGCATGCTGAATGCTTTCAAAACTGTTTTCATTGTGTGCTGTTGGTCAGACTTCAGGGTTAAAAATGAAATTAGGCTAAGCTTTTACATAAATATGGAGACATAGTCTTGTTGCTACATTCTGTATGTTCTTTTCAAAGACCTCGTCGACGTTCCTTAATTGCTGAATACCATCTTGCTAACCTGACTGAAAGTAGCGTAGCAGTTGGTGCTGATAAGCTTGTCCAGCTCTTCAGGCTGAATCCAGGACTCTTAATAGGACTTTGGAAGGTAAGATAACATTTTGTTTCCATACTTTATTAGGACGTGAAGAAACGTATTCTTTTGCGTTGTAGTTTGGGATTTTGGGAGTTTTTTTGGGTTTTGTTTTTTTTGTTTTTTTTTTTTTTTTTAATCTTCCTTTTTTCCTTCGGATTTTGAAAGATCTTGTCTAAACTAATAACAAGAAAATACAGGTAGGGACAGCTAGTTGATGATTTATTGTATTCTAAAGAACTGTCGCAGGAGTATCTGTACTTTAAAAAAAATCCACCTCTAATTAAAAGAACATTTAGGTATCATAGTATATTAATGTACTGATCTTATTTCTGTGTTCAATTGTATTTATTTTGCAGTCTTCACTTGCCAAAGTTTGATATCCTAAAGACATTTTAAATAGAATGGTTTGAGGAGAGACGTGCTTCTTCCCCTGACTCATGTCTTGTCCTATCCCCATCACTCAAAGTGATGAATTCCCACAAGGCAACTTTGCTAGTTGTTTCCTTTAATCTACATCACCAGGTATCAGTAGTATCCTGTTCCAGCAGTAGGAACGTTGTAAACTGTGCCCTTTTGGGGATATTAAATTCTTGGTATTAAGTGTCTAAGTTAAGGGGTTAGTCTCTGTAGGCTGTGCGTAGAGATTAATGTCTTTAGAGAGCAGTGCAGAAAGTCTGAAGTAGACTTCTACTGCAAAGGAATCTGTGTCTTTGCACTGAATACACTGGGACCTAGGTGTCTGCCTGAAGTTGCATATGGTTAGGTGCTATGGAAGCCTATCTCAGGTGTTCTGCTCTTGGACTGAATTCAGAGGTGGCAGCCCTTTCTTCCTCCCCCAGCCATGTTAATGACGTAGACATATTATTTGGCACTGGCAAGGAACTTCCCTCAGGGAGCCTGTAAACAGTTGCTCTAGGCTGTGTCTCGTTTCCAGCTGGAAACTCTTGCTACCGCAAATGTGCACAATCACCAGAGGAATTGTTTAAAACCACATAAGGAATGTTTGTTTCACTCTTACTTAAAGGTGTCCGTTCCCTAGAAAACTTGAGACTGGCTGACCTGCATGAGCCTATTACAGGTTGTCTCAATCTATGTAAAGCTCCAATAAGTGAACGGCAGTTTCTTTTGTATCTTCAGAAGTTTAGTAAATTGGTGTCCCTGTGTTGTTGTCCCTATGGTCTTGCTAGCGCATTACCCCGTCCCATGCTTGGAAAGAGAACTCTTTCAGCACCTGGGAATGGTTCAATCATAAGTAAGTTCCACAAAGTTGTTAAGCATCGAGTGCCTCACTCTAGTATATTTTTCTTGCTTACTTTTCTGAACAGCTGTTCTTGTTCTCTATGTGGGCAGAGTAACATTAGGCACTTAACTGTAGATGGGTGTAGTAATTGTAAATGCCACACATTTTTTTTTTTTTACACATAGCTTAGCGGCACAACAGAAATTCTTGATGCTAGTAGTTTTGACAACCAAGGCAGGTTAAGTGGGCCTTCTGGTATTTGGATAGAGAAAGACTGAGAGATTCTGTGTGATTGATAAATCTCTGTCATTATATCTTTTATAGCTGTAATTTTGCACTACAAAAGTACAGGAGTAGCTAAAAAAAAAAGTTTGAGTAGGGGATGTAATTTTCTGTTTGGTAACCCAGAGAGACGAAAACAATAGTTGCCCACTTTTCAAGACAGTAATAGACTGCTGGCAGTGAATAATTTTGCTATTGACTTATGTGTTTCCAAAGTAGGACTTAAAAATGCGTTTTTCTTTTTAAAAAAAAAGAGCTGAAATCCTAGCATTCTGTGTTCTTGAAGTAAATAGATACCTTTGGCTCTGTTTAGTTCTCACATTGAGCTCTGAAGTTTTCTTTAAGCTGTATAGGCCTATAGAAGATATGTCTTATTGCTTTCCCAGGAGTACGTAATCTGGTGAAGACACCTGGAGTTTTATTTTGAAATTCAATATTTCTATTGAATAGCTCTGTATTCCTCACTGATGTTAGCCCTCTTTGCAAATAGTTCCTTACATACGAAAATAAGCTTGATGCTTAGGTATTTAGTAGCTGGGAGTAAGGCCTGTTTGACTCTTTTTAGGTATCCAGTTTAAAGTGGTAAGTAGAAGCTAGAGAAGTACAATTCATGGATTGCTGCTGATAATTTTTGCCCTGGCATAGCTAGTTTTCCTCCCTTTCCCCATACTATAGAAATGCTGTGAACTTTCACATGTATTCTGTACTCTTGTGAAAAGACAGTAGCAGTTACAGGAGTCCAAGTGTTAAAGCAAGCCATTATTAACATTATTACAGTAACTGGCAGAGTAATAAGCAGCAGCATTTATCTATAATTTTAATGCTCAAGAAGACCTTGTGAAAAAAAGTATTTCCAGATGAAAATACATCTACTTTAATTAACTTTTTAGGAGAAAAATGAAATTGCTTTTGTTATGGCGAGTCTTCATTATCATCAACTTCTTGAGAGAAGCACTTTGGGTTCTGCTACTATGTAAGTTTTGGTTTCTCCGTTGTGGGTAATAAAGATAACCTTTTGAATAAAGCTTTTTGAATAAAGAGTTTTACAGTTACAATTGGCTGCTGGTAAGAGGTTTATATTTAGGCAGTAACTAACTATTCTTGTTTAATATAAACAACAGTTATGGTAACTATATACAAAGCTATAGAAGTATTTTCATACTAAAATGTTACCACTGTTATGCTATTAAGGAGATAATTTAGTCATACAAGTGTCCTAGTACTTGTTTTATTGAGAAAGTTAGAAATACACTGCCCATACTTTCTCCCTTTTCACAAGCAGTCTTTTTATTCCCTCTTCCTATCTGAAAGACCTAGAAAAGAGAGAGACATTTTAGGAAGTACGAAAATAATCTTTAGCTGTGTAAGAAGGAATAAAAAATTCTAGTAAACTGGTAAGGTGCCTACATTTATCTTTTAGTCCTATTGAAAAACTAGCTGGATTTCCTATGAAGTATTTGTGTATATGTGTATATTGCAGTGTATAATATAATTCCTGTTTATACACTGTAAACTGTTTAGAAAGATGGCGTTTTTTAGCTTTAGAGGATGATTTTGGGGATTTATTTTCCCCCTAGCCCACCCCCTCAGCTTTCTGCTCAGATACTGTTGTATCTACTGATGGTCTTATGTGCCCGCTATAACTTAGTATGGCTCTTTTCACACAGAAGGTGAGACTTAACACCACCTCCTTTACTACCAAATAGGATCCTATGTAGGAGATGCTCAGTTGCCTCTGGGATTTGGGCTCTTCTGGTCATTTGTGTGCAGTAGTTTCTCTTTTAGGTTAGGCACATACAAAATTATTCAATAACTGATATTCCAGAGAAGTCTGTAGCTAGTTGGCTTTTAGATTTGTAGTTAAGCTGATGCATTTTTTTTTCCGTAAACAAATCCGTATTTTGGAGTTTAACAGATGTACCTTTTAAAGTTAACTGCCGTATTTTCTGCCTTTGCTAGACTGAACAGCTGATTAGAAGTATTAGACACTGTATTAGACAGCTTAAAAGAAATATGATAAACTAGAGATGTTTGATTTTTCAAAAGCATTAATAAAGAAGAAAAGTTGTATCTTCTAATAATTTTTTCCTCTCTTATAAGCTCTCCTAAGATGATAGTCTCAGTCAGTGTAGGGCTATGTGCTATATCTCTTTCTATTAAGTCATTCTCGCTTGCTTAGTTCCTTTTTTTTTTTCTTTTTTTAAAGTCAATATGCCCTTCCACCTAATAAACCTGTATTGGATGATGTTGACCCAGAATATGGACTGCATGACTACAATCTACATCTTGATATGCACGGTAGAAGCTGCACCTATCTGTGTGGAACATTCAAAAGCCTCTTCTGCAGAAAAGGTAGAGTTGACAGAACAATAATGTCTGTTTTTAGAATGATCCCTGCTGTTATGTTTTCCCTCTTATATCCAGTATCTCTGTTTTAAGGGGAGAAACCGAAATGGATTTTTAAGAGTAAGCTATCTTTTTGTTCGTTGTGTGATTTCTTTGTATCTGAATAGTGTGGCGTCATAAGCTTGCTCTATATAAAGTGTGCCTGCTATTACATTGACATAGTGTCAGGCCTGAGATGTAAGTTCTGCAGATTGTCAGGATATTTTCGTTTGGTTAATAATGCAGTGGCACAGCTTTTGGTGCAGGTTGATGTTGCTTCCGCTTGTATACTATAAGGGAGAATGAGTTTGTCCTCATACATTTTGGAGACCTATTTGTGTAGAATTCTTCTCAAGTAGAAGAATGCAGGTGCATTGATGGATTAAATATTTAAATATATTTGTAGAAGATACTGTGAACTTTAAGATTTATAGCTTTTATTTAGGTCAACTTAAGGTTGCCTATTCTGACATCCTTTCATGGTGTAATAAACAATTTCAGTGGTTGTTTTTAACTGTGCTGCCTTTTTTCAGTTCTTAGCATTTCTTTTAATGAGACATGATTGGCTATCCTTGTTGTTCATGTACAACCCAACTTAATAATTCTACTAGGGTTTTGCAAAATATATGGGTGATCTCTCTTTTGACTTAACTTCAACACAGCCCTGCCTAGAGCTATACAGCTGTCTGTCTGTCAGCAGAGACAGATTAAAATATTAAACTTAAAATTAAACAATTAAAATTAAACACTGTAAATTAATTATTGCTCCCCAGTATTTTTCTGATAACAGTACTAATGAGCCTTCTGTTGATTTCTGAAAACACTGTTTTTGATGAGGACAGTAGAGGGCACTGTTATCAGGCTTGAGTGCTTTTACAGTCTTAGAACAAATTTCCCCATGACTTTTTTTTTTTAAAAATTTGTATTTGATCACTCCAAGAACTGTCATTTAGACCGTAGCCTTGTGCACATTGTGGAGTGTTGTTGTCCTTTGAATTTGAAACATACATGTTTTCAGATTCCTGAAAAGCTCCAGCCTTGAAATAAAGGAATACTTATAAGTTGGTCAATACAGGAGTCCTCTTTATACTCTCAAAAAATAATTTATTCAATTTATTTTGTAAATTGGCCAGAGATTTGGGTTTTTGGTTTTGGGTTTTGGTGGTTTGTTTTTTTTTTTTAGGTGAATGTCATGTTTTGTTTTCTAAAATGAAAATTTCATGCTCCTAGCAATACAGCTGTACAAGAGAAAGCAGTATGTGGCACACTTTTCTTTGTTGGTGTCACTTTTTTGCTGCTTAAGAAGCTACTTCTGTTAAAGATTAAGCTGGTGTTTATGCAGATTGTAGCAAATGTCCAGGAGCTACAGTTGGGATGCCATCTCACTTTGCTAGTTAGAGAATCCGTTTTATGGTCATGAGTGTTTTCTGAACTGGTTTTGTGTCCTTCAGCTGTGTGACAGCCGCTAGATTCTGCTCTCTTGGGACATCAGCCAGCTGAAGCCATGGTTCTGCAGGCAATAAGCTCATTTATCATCTAGACCCTTCCACGTACTTGCACAATAATTTCTTTTGGAAAATGCTTGATTTCCTCCATAATTTGTGTTCAGAAATGAGGTAGTGAGGCAGCTTATGGCTGTCTGCTGTCATATATTTTCACAGTAATTTGTTGTTCACTTTGCTCTTTCTGGTACACATGGTGTTTCTGAATGTGGCTAACAGAGTAGGTTTGTCCAAGCTCGTTGTATATGATGGTTTGCGCTTTGTTTTTTGCCTCCATTCTAATGATACTCTTTGTCCTCTGGGAGGGCTCTGAAGCATGGAGGTCACCGACATAGTGAGAAGTCTTACTATTTGTTAAAATTCTCTACCCAATCCAGATTTGTTTTAAATTATGGATGTGACATGCCAATGGCCGTTTCCACAACCTGAGACACTGATCAGCTGTCAGCTATTATACTGGGGTTTTACTTATTTATTTGATGCCATTAGGAAGCTGTAGACACTCCTAGGTTACCAGGGAATGCCCATTTGTTGTTCTGCAGAATAACTGATCTATTTGTTCACTTTTAGTTGTATTTTTGTCTGCTTTTTGTTAATGTTCATTAACGTTGCGCTTCATTTTGCTGCTCTATTTTCAATTCTTTCTGCAAAATTCTTAACATCAAATAAAAAAGGTATATCGCACTTCATTGAACCAAGTGGATGGAGTATATATGGCTTCAGATCTTTTCTGTTATTAATACTTGCACTGCAGTAACTAGCTGTTTTGCCACTCTGTTTTGGCTGGTTTTTAGCATTTTATTTTATGCTTCCTTTCATTTAAACAGAATTGGTAATATGGTCTGGTTGACAGATACTGTAGGGTGAATATTGAATTGAATGTATTAGAAAACTTTTATTATTTTCAGAAACCTATGACAGGCTTTTCATATGACTTATAGAAGCCATGAATACTACATATAGCTTTTTAATGAACATTCTTGAAATGTATTTACCTAGTTTTTTTAACTTTTTAAGCATAGCTTTGTAGCCATATGGTAGTCCTAAGCTTTGGCTTTTCATTGTTATTCCTTGTTGATGTAAGTTGTGTTTGCAAAATGTAATGGGGTTATTTTTGTTTGTTTAGAGAGCTTTTAAGATTTGTTTGTAAAATATCTCATCATGTATTTGAAATGTTTTTGCTTGACCTTGAAGATTGATTTGCAAGTTTAAATGACCATTTCAGCATGGTAAGGCTGGTTGTTGCCACTGGAATTAGTGTTAAGCACAGCCTTCCTCGTGAAAATAACAATCAAATTACAACTTGCAACAAGAGCTTGGTTAGCAAAACAAACTCGCTTGGCTTTTAGCTAAAATAAGTGCCTTTGAACTATTGGGCTATTTGTTTCTTTCCCCTGAGGTTTGTCTACATGACACATGTTCTCTATATTGGTATTCCCTTTATTTGGAAATATTTGTTCCCTTTAACTTATACTGATTAAAGTGCTGCTTTGCTGCTATACATGTCTTGCATAAACTCTGGACTGCAGATATTATAAGGGGACAATGAAACAAATTCTAGATCAGGCTGAAGAAAGCCCTCTCCAATTTGCTTCCTCTATGTTTCTTTTGGTATGTCTAATGTAGTTTGCTCTCCCCTTTAATTTCCTTTTCTTATCTGGCTGGGATAAGGAACGGGAGATGTCAGTGCTTAGCACTTCAGCTTCTTGCTAATTTCTAGGCATACTTTTTCTTTCTTCTAAATATAAGAACTGCAATGAAGCTTTTGTATTTAAAAAAAAAAGTTATAAAGATTGGATTAACTAATCCACGAATAATTAGCCTCAGATTCCTGATCTGTGTCACCTCTTTCCATTCGGGCTTAAAGTTAAGAAGTAACTGCAACAGGGGATTTATAACTTACACCTTAGCCAGGCGACCCATCTAGCAATGCAGTAGTTCATGTTATTAATGCCGTGCAATAGTAGTCATATCCTGGGCTTCATTCATTTGTTAGCAGTATGCTTTGTTTCAATCTGTCTTTATTCCGTTAAAATTTTAATTTGTTTTGAATGAGTGAGAGGAATAGCTGCTTCCATTCAAATCTGAATTGTGGAAAACTGAATAGTCCTTTGGAAAAAATGCTTGTTGACTGATGTTGTTTAAAGTCTCTTGTATAAAAGCTCAACTCTAGATGCGGGCTTTCAGTGTTCACTCAGTAAAGCTTGACTATTTATCGAAAATATTTTTATCTTGAATGAAATTTTCTCATTGGATTTGATGTACTGAGGTTTGGAACGGAACCATTTGGGTAGGTATCAACTTAATAGCCTTTTTTGCACTTTGAGCTGGATCCTGAAAGTGAATTCTGGTTACATTTTCCTCACTGAGTTCTCTAGGACTTCACTGCAAGGATAGTGGGTATCACTGTCTGGAGTGATGCATTTTCCTTCAACCATACAAAATATTTCCTGGGCATAGTCATGTTGGTTCCACTGTATTCACACTCCTGTTCCAGACAGTGTCTGTACTGAAAAACCTGCTGCTTCTGCTTCTGCTCCTGTCATGTGTTGGGCTCCTGCCTCCACACAGTAAGTATTCTTTAGACTTCCCACTTGTGAGTGATGTCTTTCTAGCATTGCTTTGCAGTCAAGCGTCTCTTGGGAGTTGCTTGGCCTCACAGTACCAATTCAGAGAAGTTTCCGGCTTCTGTGGTAAACTGTGGGCTCTCTTTCTCTGTCACTTTGCCTCCAGCCCTCTGCCTTCAGCAGCCACCAGGCAAAGGCTTTTGCTGCATGCAGGCTTTAGCTTTTTAACTCAAAGCCAGTCTTTTTGATGTTGCTGCTTCTGTCTTCAGCCTCATGCTGCTACTTTGGCCTGATTGAAAGAGAACCGCAGGCAAGACACTTCTCTCTTTTTTCACTTTTGCCACTTGTGTCTTAAACCTCCACAAGCTTCTTCAGTTATTATCCAGGGCCTGCTACTGGATCCTAACAAGCTGTATTTTTCTGGGAATTCCTTCTCTCCCTTCTTATCTGTCTCCTGCAAGTGTTAGATACTTAGTTCTGTTCCTTCCCGCCCCCCTCCCCCCCCCGCCCCTTTGAGGTCTCTAGTGCCTTCATTTGCTCTCTTAAGAAAGTATCTCTTGTTCAAGGAAATTTGTTTAAGGGATGTCTTGCTAAGAAGTCTGCTTGCATCATGATGTGATGCATATTTTTTTTTGTACTCAGAGATCTTGTTTGTTATGATGTACCCCAAATTATAATTAGACTGTTGGACTCCCTGGTTATCTTTCCTCCTCCAGTAGCAAGGGAAAAAAGAACAATTAGTAGAAGTCAGTCTCTTCTGGGAGGAGAGAAAGACGTGCCAAAGAAATACGGTTATGTTTAGGAAAAAAAAAAAAATCACAAAGAAATCTGTCAAAAAATGAAAGTGAGCCTTTGGGAAGCTATTTAAAAAATGAACAAATCCATACTTTAAAAACATGATTCAAATCCAGGCATACTTCTTGTCAGTTTAAATGATGCAGGGAGGACTGATAGTTATCCTTATACCCTGTTGTATAGGGTTATTTGAGTTTCCACACAGAGTAGAGAGATTAAAAAAAAAAAAAAAAGAAAAAAGGGGTGGTGGGTATCTCATTATTTATTTCACGTGTTATGTGTTGAACTTGATGTTTGGGGACTGGGCAGTGAAGGAGGCACTGGTGGCATGAAATTTGAAATATTGAACATAGAATTTACTTCTCGCATCCTTGCGTAAGTCCTTTACGTGGCATTCAGATTTTTATACTCAAATATACCAATTGTTTTTTTAGCTGCTGCTTCTACTGTGGATCACAGAATCAAAGCCCTGAACTGTGACTTAAATTCTCTGTAATGTGCTGGATATCTAGCTGTTGGTGTCAGGGTTCCTTATGGGTGAGCGGGAGGAAACTAAAGACATGGAGAGAAGCAGAGAGAACATTTATGGTGTACTTGGGCTTAGTTTGATTTGTAGTAGTATAATGTTATATATTGTTAATATTTTCAGGTGACATTGAAAATGGATATTTGAGGCTCACAGTCGTAAGCTTAAAGGATAATACGAAGCACTTGCCTCTTATTGGGACAGTTGGCTTATCCTGGGAAACAGATGTGTTTAAAGGCAATGTAAAGGTCAGTCAGAAATATTTTTTGTTTCTGGAAATGCTTATCTCAAAAGAGAATAATGTTTATGCATTCTAAATATGCTAATTTAAAAAAAAGGTTTTTATTTATGGAAGGTGTGTGTAACTAGAAAAAGAACTCAATTCAAATGTTGCAAAAATTATGTGAATTTTGAGGAAAAAGAGTTTTATCATTTCTGTCTTAGAGTCTAGATTGCATGATAGACCCATTATGCATGTGTGATGACTTGATGACTCCAGTGGTTTCTACTCAGCAAAGATGCTGTGACTGAGCAGCACTGCTTGGAAATGCTAGACAAAAAATGTTCTGCAGATGTGCTTTTTGTGGGGTTTTTGGTTGTTGTGTTTTTTTTTTTTCTGGCAATAAGTGTTGAACCCCAGGGAAATACTCTGCAGATCTGTGGTAGCATGTATGTGCAATGGAAGTTAGGAACGGTTGGAGAATATTAAAATGCTGATGAACCAGGCAGAAACTACATCCACATTCATGCAGTCAGCACCTAGCTCTTGAGTCATGTGCATGGGTCAGCTGGATTAACTGTTTTTATTCTAGAGGACTTCTCACTCTTTCTCTTATATAAAATTCCTAAAAGAATTATTTCAAAGAAAGATTGAGAGTAGTTCTGTAGATTTTGCAATAACGGTGAAGGCACATATTTTTAAATGTACTTCAGCTGCATGGAAATTTCAGAAGTACCAAAAATTCTGATAAATGTAACTTAAGCACTACTGAAAAATGATTTTGTTCAACAGTTTATTTCAATTTTGGCACTTACATTGGAAAAAAAGTAAAAATTAATAATAACTGTCCTTTCTGCTAATTGCACATACGTGCGGAATGGAATACTGTTTGATAACATATTTTGCTCATAGATATTAAAATAGTTGCTTTACAGTTTACAGTGTCAGCCAGCTTTCCTGTGCAATAAGGAATATAAAATTATCTTAAAACTTAGTAACCTACTAATATCTGTTGGGAACATCAGCTACAGTTGAGCTTGAATTGCAGTTTCCATTCAGTCCTCCCTCTCTTAATTGCTCATAGCAATTTTTTTTCTTCAAATTCCTTGTTTGCATAGTGACAGGTTTGTTCACTTGCTTTTGTTCTCAGTTTGTACTAAACTTTTTTGAGTTAGGTGTTTGTTTTCAGAAGAACAACAAATCCTTCCCCTATGTGTGTTAATAAAAATATTGTATGTTGGTAATTAGAAGGAGTTCAAGCTAACAAGAAAATGCTTTTAAAGCAATTTTTTGCCATCTTTCTTTAATTGCCATGAATGTTCATTGAGAACCATAATGCAGAATAGGTGCTTTTTGGAAGCTTCTGAAAAATTTTAGACTTGAATGAGTTTATTTTATTTTCATTTTATTTTTATCGTGTATCCCATTAATTTAGTTAGAACTGCTTGCATGCTTAAAGTTAGTGGGATCTTAGCACATAATTACAGAATATGCTTCATTTGCTTGAAAAGCATACGATAGGAGGTAGGAAATCTTGCTGCTGTGTTGGGCAGATACCAGAAAATTAAAGCTCCGGGGATACCTTTTTGTGGCCTTTAAATATATAAAGGGGGCTTATGAGAAAGACTGAGGGAGACTTTTTGCTCTGTAGTGACAGGGCAAGGGACAATGGTTTTAAACTGAAAGAGGGTAGATTTAAATTGGGCATTAGGAAGAGTTTTTTTTATGATGAGGGTGGTGAGACACTGGAACAGATTGCCCAGGGAAGTTGTGGATGCCCATCACGGGAAATGATCAAGATCAGGTTGGACAGGGCTTTGAGCAACCTGATCTAGTGGAAGATGTTCCTGTCCACGGCAGGGGGGTTGGACTAGGTGATCTTTAAAGGTCCCTTCCAACCCAAACCATTCTATGATTCTATATGATTTACAGCTGCTTGGCAGAATTTTTTCTTCCGTGAAAATAATCATGAGTACCACATAAAAATCTGGGAAATTAACTGTCAGAGGAAACAGAGGGCTATGGCTGTAGCCTTTAGTTTAGCTCTGTCCTATGTGCTTACAGCATAAGTTATACTGAATATTTGTTTCTAGGAAAAATAAAAATATCAAATTTTTTTTTAAACCCCTCATTTTGTGGTGAGAGATTACTCATGTCAACACATAGCTGTGGGTAGAATTCAGTTTGGCTTTCAACATAAATCTCTAAAACTCTTAAAACATGTGAAGACCAAATAAAATCAGCTACAGCAGCCGAACATGCCATTACATTGGATTTATTTGAATTTTGTGCAATACTCTGAGCGGGGGGGGGGGGGGGAGCTTTTTTTGGCACTTCCGGGTATTTTTTTATAAAAAATTAATTGGTGAAGTACAGATAGTTGGAAATACATGGGAACAAAAAACCCCAACACTTTAGGCCACCCTGCTTTACTTTTCATAATTGGCCTTTGATATGCAAGATGTCGGACCAGAAAATAGTAATTCTTTCTTGTTTAAAGTAAATTTGTACCTTCTATAAGTTATTAAATGATCGTGAGATTTGGTTTGAATTTTGTATTTTCAGCATAGTCTACAGTAACAAACTTAGGAAGACTGTATGTATTGCATTACCTCTTATGTTTGTGCCATCTGCTCTGTATTGTTTGATTGAAGTACAGTAATAGTGAAAGAAATGTTAAAGCAACAGAAGCACAACTATGTAGTACAGTGAAATAAAGCATTCCAAATTAATTTTTTGGCATGGAATATGTGATGTTTATGCTTTTGAAGCATATGATACTCCTGAAAGTAATGCATATATACAGCATAATTAAGATAATCTGATTCATTTAGTGATTCAGAACTCATGAGAATAGGTAACAGCTGATGATACTAACAATGACACACAACCCATATGCTTTTAAGGCACGTGTGAAACCGTCAGTTCGCAAGTGCCCAAGGATTGGCATCCTGACTTCAGCATTATAAAATGGTGTCATTGTGTAGTGTTGTAAGAAATATTTTCAAGAATTTTTAAAAGGCATAATTATTTGGAGGGTAAAAAGATATATTAATATTACCTTTTTGGGAACTGAAGCTTGCAGCCATTCAAAAAGTGCTGTATACCTTTCATTTATAGCTGGCGTATAAGTGTAATTGTTGTGTGTGTACACTGCCTTCGGGGTAGTCTCTTTGAGTACCTTTGCAAACATTGTTGCATTCACACAAGTTTAGCCCTGAGTTTAAACTTAGGTTTCTTTCTCATATTGAAAGGACTATTATTATTTGAATGGTAAGGTAACTAATAATTGAGAAACACAGACATTAAAGGCTTAAAAAATGTTCAAGAAATAATGTCTGACTTAAGTTGACAGTGCTACCTTCTGTAGCACAGTTTTTGATGTCTGTAGGTTGCAATTTTGATTTCTGTAGGAAACCTCTAAATAAGTATTTGTTGCTTTGCAGTAGTCAGTGGAGCACTATCAACTATATTTTGAGTTTTTAGCCTTTATACCAAAAATTGCTCTCTGAATCCTTGATATTTCTCCTCAAATCAGGGACAGATCTATTTACTGTGCCATGGAATAGGGAATTAATCTCTTCTGCTTATGTTCGTAGGACTGCTACGTGATGGATGTTACTCTCTTGGATGAAACTGGAAAGCCCTTCTGGTGTTTCAGTGCCCCAGTCTACATGGAACTGTCTTCCAAGGCATCCAGCCTTTATGACTACATGGGTCATATCTATACCACAGACTATGCAGATTCAGAGGGCAAAGTCTGTATTGAGTTGGTATGGTTGGAAGAAACCAAGGAGTATTTTGTAGTCAATTTGGTGCTTTATATAAGCACCAAAAAGGTAAATAACTGGTATGGAACAAATTACTGACTTAATTGGGTCGTTAATTTCCTTGCTTTAAAAAAAAAACAAAACAAAAAACACACTAAACTTTTGATGCTTAAAATTGATACCAATGAGCAAGACTGTTCCTGCAAGTTTTGTGCCTTTTAGTTTTTCAGTAACAAGTGCAATTGCATAATTTTTTTTTAATTGGCATTGGAGGGATTGAAGAGACATGTTGACATAAATGAATGTTTTTCTTCTCTGTTGAACATCATATGCTTAGTCTGTTTCTGGTACTGGGTATATTGAAATTATTTTTAGGAATACTTTTCTTTATAGATACTTGTTACTGTGGTTAACGAATTGCTTCTTGTGAGAGCCATACTGTGAAGACGTCTTACCTTACGTAAGCTACACTGTTTTTGAGAACATTGACTTTTATGCCTAGTAGTAAAACAGCATGTGTGCTGTTCCCTTCAGATTCGTTACAGTGTTATTGGTAAATAACAGGTTTTAACAGGTTTTGTTAAATGCAGAAATACTTTTTTCAGAAAATACTTCACTTAAATGTATTCAAGTAGAGGATTTAAAAGGTAGGCAGGAAGTCACAGATCTGAACAATATGGCAGTTAAGGCATTTGTTAAGAAATCATATATAATATCTATTATGAAATTTCTTTAAATTCCTGTTCTGTTTTCCCATGTTCTAACCTTCTGTCTGATTTGAGCCTAGACACTTGCCTCATGTATTGGCCTATGAATAAGTGTCCCAATTATCAGTACAGCTGAGCTGACGTCTGCTCTTACCGAATGTGCGTAACTTTCGGTTGTTTTGGAAAGAATGCATATCTGATACTGTTTATCTAACAATAAGTATTCATATAAAAATTGAATGTATGTGCCTGATCTTGCCTTGAAGTAGCTGTGGGACCAAATCTTCTACTCCCTGTATAAAAAAAATAAAATGACATGATATTGAGACTCCACTGTCATTACATAGCATGTTACAAACCACAGCAAATTTGTGTAATTTCACAGTACTCTGTTAAGAAAAAAGCACAACTATATTGTTGACTTCTGTGACTTCATTATAGTAGTGATTTCCTTAAAAATAATTTCTGTCTTTTCTTTATTTGTTTAAGTACATTAATTGGTTCATGCAAGCAATGTTTATGTGTAAGCACTTGTGCTCTGTACTACAGAGACAGTAGGAGATCTATACTACAGTGGTAGGGTTGTTTCTTAATTTAACTTTCAAAGACAATAAAGTTAAGGCTGATTCAGTTTGAATTTGACTTGTATAACCTTGCTTAATGAAGAAACAGAAACATTTCTGTGTTTGGTGGTTAGCCAGTGTAACAAGCAGGATCAGCTGCATTCTGTCGTCTTTCTTATGGACTGCTGATGCTGACTGGGATCCCTTGAAGTAATATAAATGTTTTAAATGAGTGGACTGGGTGTGATGAATGCCAGAACAACAGATGCTGAAATTCATGCTGCACAGACAAGTGGCCAGTCAAGATTTTCTTTTGCCTGAAGTTAGACTTTGAGACAGTACCTTTAGTAAGGAAATGGTGGCTCAGTCCCAAAGTCCTCTCAGTCGTTGGCCTCACTGCTAAGCCTGTAAATGAACATGTAGAATTATTCTGGCTGCATTGATCCGTTGAGATGTACAAGTATGTTCTCTGACCTGCTGTGAAGCTGCCAAAGTCAATGGGCACTCAGCAGCCATAAAATGGCAAGAGTTCCGTCGTTGCTCATTCTAGCTGAATTTTTGTTGCATTTCCAATGTTGTGGTTTTTTTTTTCTTTAAATAAAGTACTTCCTTTCTTTTAAAAAACAATTTCAATTTCTAAAGCATTTGACTGTTTTATACAATTGAATGTTTTATAGCAAATTCTGGTGTCACTATTGGAGATGAAACAAGAGAGAGTACTGTCCCTACCCACAATACTCCAATGTAGTAGCGTGAAAGTTTACTAACTGAATTAATGAGGAAGAGGGTAAGTCTTTAGCAGCACTGTCAACCTAAAAAGTGATACAAGGCATAGCAGAGTTTCCTCAGGCTATTGCTAACTTATTTCTGCTGTTCATAAACAAGAATGTGTATATGCAGCAGAACCAAGCAAATGGTGGTTCTGAGATCTTCAAAAATGGACATAACTGTTGCAGAACTGTTCTCGCGCATCTTCACTGAAGTAACGGGACCATAATCTTGTCCTTTCTGAAGATATGAAGACTAAGAATCCATTTTTACCTCTTCAGATAGGCCTGAGATTGACCTAAACCTGCTGTAGTATTATGCCATGTGTACAGCTGACAGTTGCTTTTAACTTGCACAGCAGAAGAAAATTCAGCAGTTACCACCTGTATGATCAAACCTGGAAAGTTACGTGTGGCTTCACTCAAACTTCCATTTCTTCAACTCCCATCTTCCTTTCTTTGTATAAGTGAGGACATACACTGAACCTCCACAAAGAAAAAGAGTGACATTAGGTAACTGCACTGGCCCTTTTAATGAAAAAAAACCCCATCTGTTCCAAAAAACTACATGTGTTGATAAAATCTTCGGCTAATCTTCTGCGAAGTCCCTTTTTATATATCTGGTGCAATAGACGGTAGGATGAGTTGCATGTCCCACTCTGTGATAAAAGATTCTTGCTGTATAAAAGACAATTGTTAGAACAAACAGGAAAAATGGAGGCACCAGTTGAAATCTGATCATCAAAATACACAACTGGTCATGATGCTAAGCCTTACATCACATTTTTCTCTTAATGCCTCAGGATTTCTTGCAGCAGCTTTTAATGACTTTGTTAGTGTTCCGTGCTGAAGACAAGACAATGTCTTTGTAGTAATTGCATCATTTATCCAAGTAGTAGGACAATTTCTGTGAGAGAAAGTATAAGCACTTGTAAGTGGAAAAAAATTTAAAAAGATTTTACTTGTATTTGTGTGCACTTCAGGGACCAACTCATCCAAGTAAAAAGAGAGTAACCACCACCAACTTTTAAATGTGTATGTTTAAATACTCTGCAACAGATAGAACTGTAATATTTTTAAAAGGGTGATTTACCTTGTAGGCAAGCATAAAAACAGTACTTATGTTTATTTTATTGCAAATATAATAGTGCTCATTTAACATAATGAGTTTAATTGCATTGAAAAGGAATCAGTTAGTATGAAAGTGTGATTTAATGAAAGGGCTTTTATGAGATTATTCCAACAGTGGAGGAGTTGTCTTTTTAATAGAACTACATCTAAATGTTAATCCTGCCATTTCTGATTGTTTTGCCAGATGTCTGCTGTGTACCTAAATGCTTCCATGTTCTATGTTCTTCATTTTTTTTTTCTGAAAAAGGTACCTGTAAATGAAAAATGTCTTCAATGAACAATTCATTAATATTCTTGGGCACTTAATGTGATCTTCCATTGATACAAGCTGGAACTGTGTTGGTTTATATCATCTGAAGAACTGTCCTTAATTTTAACACTGCCACTCTGGAGTCATTGCCCTTTACTGCAGTTGACTTCCTTTAGTGAGGAACTAATAGCAGCTATGTATTTTTGAAGTCTTCGTAGTGTAGGCTAGTAATCAGACTGGCCTTTCACCTGTTTTGGTTTTTCTTCCCATCTTTTTGCAATTGTTTTTACAGAACCAGCTCTGCTTTCATAATGCATTTCTGTTCCAGTGCGCTTTTGACACATAGTGATTGAATACAGAAAGCAGTTTTATGGTGGATAGCCTCATTGCAGATATTTTTTTTCCTGCCTGGTCTCTCTCTTCCTATTTAGCCGGCATGTTTTGATTTGCATGCATCTCTTAGATATTTAGGTATGATCTTGATTTTGTTGAAACTGTTCTCATTGTCACATGCTTGCTTTTTGAGACAAGCATTGTCTTTTTTTTTTTCTTTCCCCAGCTACATGATTACCTGATGCTAGTGATTGAGTACTTAGCAAAAATACATGTATAATATAATAAGGATACCATGAGCTGAAATGAATTAATACTGTTTCAGATTAAGAATCTAGACATGTGATCAAGTTGTATATCTTAAGTATACCTTAATGAGTTACCATCCAGCAACAGTCATATAGTAGCCTATCTTGTATTTACCAGATGTTCCAACACATTCAAACAATTAGAAGGAGATTTAGGTAAAAGCATTTGCTCTTCTGCCCGTCTGGCATTTTCCTACAGTTCAGCTGATATGCAGTGACTCACTAAGTTGTGGTAACTGAATCTCAGCTCAAATATAACTGCATCAGAAACTGCACAGATAAAACAGTGCTTTGAGAAATTAAAATGAGAACAAGCAATGGGTTTTAATCCCTGCTTATGTGTAGTGGGTTGGAAGGACCTTAATAGGAAAAGTTAAATTCTGTCAGTTTCCTGTCTCTTGCTTCCACCATAAATCAGAATGGAAAATGGTGCTAACAAGGATAACTAGTGCATTGTGTGTGGTGAGGAAGGATTTATCGTACTGAACGTCAAAGCATTGCTTATTCTGTTCCTACTTCAAATTTTAAACCATTTTTAGGAGTCTTTCGCATGCTGTGCCTCTTTTGAAATGTCTGTGGAAAAGGAGTAATGTTGCTCTGTATTAGTGCTACTTCAGCTGTGGAGGTGTTTATAATAAAGTTGAAAACTAAGGCTTTTAAACACACCAAAGAAAACTGAAATGGGAGTTATTCTTTCTAGGTTTAAGTTGTTTATCTCTTTTTGAAGAGAGATGGACCTTTTGAAGGGAAATGCACTTATGAGTCAGATACTGATCATATATTAGTAGGTAGGATTACTTTTGTTCTGCATACAGACCACTTGGAATGCATCTTAATAATTTTTACTCTCCTGAATCAGTCATGCACAAAGTTAAATTCAGCCGTCGTGATGAAATCTTACCCAAAAAAATGCAGTGTGTAGATGAGGTGCTTAGGGACATGGTTTAGTAGGCATGGTGGTGTTGAGTTGATGGTTGGGTTCGATGATCTTAGAGGTCTTTTCCAACCTTAATGATTCTATGATTCTATAACAAATGTAGCAACGTGTGGGATTAGGAGGGAGTGACATAGTAGTAGTTAGTTTCCCCCAGACAAATTTGTGTAAGCAGACTTTGATATGTACAAAGCATGAGCAGAAGGCAGTTCTTTTGGCCTTCAGTTTTCACTAATTTTTGTATCTGTGTAGGAATTTGTGGAGCACAAGGATTCTTGCCCAATTTACTCAGTATTCCTGAAGGATCAAAGTTCAAGTATTGGACTCCACTTTTATGCAGCTGGAGACCTCTGCGTGTGGGTTGATTTAGGATACTCTTTAGAATTGAAGTGCTAGTTAACCTGTCTGTTGTTGAACTGTATATGAAAAAGTTTGCATTGTTTTATGCAGCTCTATTCCATTAAAAGCCAACCTGCAACAATGGGTTCTTTCTCAAAAACATGAATTTAAAAATTTATCCATTACTGATGAGTACATTCATACATTGCCTCATTCTCATTAGCCAGCAAACAAAACTGGAAAAAACCCAGTGCCACAAAGTTTATCACTTTTGAGAGACACAGGCTTTTTTCCTGGCATCTCCCCACAATGACTGTTTGCAAGTACAGTGTAATCTCTAACGTACTAGGGGCCTTCCATTTAAGTAACTAAATACACTTATATGTGGAATTTTAATTTACTGTCACAGAGCACTCTCTGAGACTCTTCTGCTGTGCCTTGGTCCCTCATTTTACACCTGCAGTAATTTTGTGCAAATTGCGTACAGTAATATTTCAGTGCAAAGAGGAAGATGTCTGCAAATTGTAAAGTCCAAAGAGAGGCCCATCTTGCAAGTCAGACTGCACATCCGTATTTGTGTTACATGGGACATTTATTCCATGATTTATTAAAATTGGAGTTTCAGTGGGTGCTTCGGCTCAGCTCTTTATGTTTATTCCTACTAATGCAGCAGTAAGAATTTCCAGTGTAGATGTCCTTTATAATCTCGTATCTCCATGAGAGCTGAAATAAATTATCTAGCAGTGAAACTGGGCAGAATTACATTCAGTAAGAAGAAGATTTAAGTTTTCTGATTTGTGTTGATGGTTTCGCCTTGACTATTAAAAATCTGATTTAAGCAAATGACCTGTTTCCAACTAATGCTTGGGTATTAGCATAAAAACAGTCTTGATTCTTGCTTTTTTTGCCAGAATCTGTATAGAAGCTAATTCTCAGATGTTAGCAGACTGCCCCAAATTTATAACTGCTTGATCCAACTGAAAATAATGCACGCCGTTTGACTGTTGTAGCAGCTACTTGTTCCTCTGAGATTCTTCTCTGAAAAAGTAATTTTTTCTCTTTTAGAGATAAGAATAACAGAAGTTGATTTACCCCTTTTGTCCTTCATTAATAATTTTTGCCAAGCTTTTGTTACATTTATGTTCTCATAGTGTAGACATACCTAGGTAGAGAGTACGTGTGTATCTGTGTGAAAACTTCCTTATAACTCCAGGTAATCATAATACATTTTCTAGCTGTGAATAATTTGCTGCCTCCTTTAAATCTGCAATTTGAATCTTTTTCCAAGGACTGAGTTTTTGGAAGGTTGTTTTTCAAGACCCAGAGATATTTTACAACACTGGATCTCTCTCTCTCTCTCCCCCCCCGCAGCCACCTCTGCCTTTTTTTCCTTTCGCTTTTTTTTCCTCCTCCCCCGGCCTGTTTCACATCGTTGCAGCAAATTTCAGACAGGGCACTTTCTCATTTTACTCCTTTTACTGATTTTTTTTTCTAGCCCTATGGAAGCACCCACCACCTTTTACTAACCTTGTTGTACATTTGGCATTCCAGGCAGCTCCTGTGTAGAGCAATCTCATTCCTTTCATTTCCTTTTCTCGTTTCAATGTGATATATAAAATAACACACACTAACTTGCGCACAAAGTCTTATTCTTAGAGAATGGCCCATGACAGTTCATTCTGTTTCTCACATGGGCAGCAGCTGGCATCTGTGCAGGGTCAGGTGCAGTGTAAGGCTGGTACAAGAAATGTAGCCAACAAATGGTAATCTTTGCAGCTCCTCCTTGGAAACTGCAGCAGGAGACTGCAAGAAAAAGGTCACTATGTAATGACATGTACAAGGGTTGCAGCTGAAGGTGGAAAAAGGTGTTCTTCAGGCTTCAACCTCTACCTCTTTTTTTTTTTCCTGTTGCTTTTGCTTCTTTACCTGTTTCTTCCCACCCACACTTTTTTAGATCAGATACTGCGTCTGCAGTTAAGCATTCATTTTTTCTACTGTTAGGGTGCTTCTTCTCAAGGCACCAAAATAGCTGGTGGTCTGGCTGTCCTTGGAGTTTATTTTCATTGAATGATTCTGTTTGCATATGCTTACCTACTCTCTCCTTCCCTCTCCTGCTACATGTATTTCTTGTAAAGGTGTTTGTATGAGGAAGCAAAGAACTTGTTTACTACTAAGGGGGTATAGGATAGGCAACAACTGTTAACTTTTAGGCACTGGTCGCTACCAATGTTTTCCGTGTAGCAGGCTAAGACTTGAACTGGGGAGCAGCACTAAGTTCTGCTGTCTTGGAGGAAAATGAATGCTTCCCCTCCTCGGTTTCCCCCATGTACCTCTTTCTTTCCCATGAAGGTAGTGAAAGACACTAGTAACAGGATTACTAGTTAGTAATCCTTGGAGGTAACTTGCTCAGGTGCATAGAGGCAGGTGAGATAAATCTAAGGCCTTTGAGTCCACGAACTTTCTTGCACCGGGGTAGAACAAAGAGCTTGACAAAGAGCTTGTCATGAGACGAGTCCTAAAAGAGAGATGGAGTTTGGGTGGAAGCAGAAAGTCAATGTGGATGGCCCATGAACCTATTGGTTTGTTGTAATCCTTATGGAGAGGTGAATTTCTTTTATTTCCAGGATGTCTCTCAGAATGCAAAGTTTACCCATGAGCTGGGCAATTTACTGAGCAGTAATTTACTGGAGTTTCGGACTAGCCCTTCTGTGGTGTAATTGTGTTACTGATGATACCAGTCTCATGTGCTATGGACCATTGTTGAGGGTTCAGGAAATGTAATGTAAGGCTGGTACAAGAAATGTAGCCAACAAATGGTAATCTTTGCAGCTCCTCCTTGGAAACTGCAGCAGGAGGCTGCAGGAAAAAAGTCACTATGTAATGACACGTACAAGGGTTGCAGCTGAAGGTGGAAAAAAGTTCTGTTCTTCAGGCTTCAACCTCTACCTCTTTTTTTCCCCCCCGGTTGCTTTTCCTTCTTTACCTGTTTCTTCCCACCCGCATTTTTTTACATCAGATACTGCCTCTGTCTTATCTTAATCCAAACGGTATCCATAGAGGGGATCAGGGGGATGTGCCTTGTCCATTTATCTGTTGAATATTTGGCAGGTTTGCTGCTGGGAGCTGCCGGGACCTTTTTTAGCTTCATCAGTGTCAGGCAAATGGTCTGGCCACGTAATGACTATAATAAATCTTGTTTGATCTGTTCCCACAAGTGTGGAACTGAATATCTTATAAAGGTGTGGGGCGATTCCTGATGTCCTTGATGAAAACAACAGTAGCTGCCCAGTGGATTAAAGCAACTGAGAGACAGAAGATTCCAGTATAATACAGGCTTGTAAACCAGCAAAGTTTATACAGAATATGTCACACTGGTAGCATCTGCTTACTACTGGCAAAACTGGATAGTTTATAGAAGAGGTTTCAGCCATTTGTAAGGAAAATGTGAACTGAAGCATGAATTTAATATGTATGGTAGCTGCCATCAGGCAACAGGGACTTAGTGAACTTTCTAGCCATCTATTCTGTAAAGGACATAAATCATAAACTAGCACTTTTCCCTGCCACTTTCACTAATGCTTATTTTCACATTACACTCCTGTAACTCTGTGACAGACAGCGAGAGAAGTCACATAGGCATGTGAGATTTGGCTCAGCTAGTAGAATTTTCAGGCTGTAAAATAAGGAGTAGGGGAAAGAGGGTCCTTTTGTGAAAATATTTAGCTTAACTTCTGTTGCAGCTTACAGATTCAGTAGAAGAAATTGCATACTAATCATTTAGCCTTAAGCATGTTAACACGTAAGGGAGTTTAATGAGTTAGTTTAAACTGAAAGGAATTTTGTAATTTGCACTGAAATTGGTTAATCTTATTCATTGGGTTTAAAAAACTCCTGTTGATATTATAGGCGATGCTTTTCCTAGTTTGCATTTTAAGTGAATTTAATGCTGCGGAAAGTGCTTCCTTCAGGCAGAGGTGTCCTAAGTAGATCAAGAATGGTGCAGCGTGGATGGCACTAAGGTTCATCAGCAACTTCACCCTGGGAGTGTCACCTCCAGACATATGCAAGTAGCTCAGCAGTCATGTCCTTTCAGCTTTGCTACCTCTAGAGATACTAAAGGTGATGCAGCAAGTTAGCATCATACAGAAATTCCATCCTGCAATAGCATAAACCTGCAGTTTGGTTACAATCTTCCGTTAACTGTGGGGAGAAACAGGTTTTGACATGCAAGCAGTTTATATCTGTGTTACTTGCTTTTCAGTTATGTGGCTGATCTTATCCTGCTGCCTTGAAATAACTGTAAGATAGCATATCTTATCTGATGATGAAAGAAGGCTATGTTGAATTTCTTCGACTGGATTTTAATCAGTGACTTGAAAGGTACCATCTACTACAAAATCTCACTTTGAGTATCTATGCATACATCTAGTTTGGCTTTTTGGGAATAAAATCACCACCTATTTCTTCCATAGTCCCAGATTTTTTTCAGTGAGAATATTGACAGATGCATATCTGTGGGAAAGAGTTTGATCCCAGCAGGACTTATGTGATAAGCGTAGTTAAACATGTGAGTGTACATTTGAAAAGTCTAAGGTTCTGTCAATACAAAATTTGCTTTTTGTATTCACATTTCCCTCATTGCCTTTATGAGAAGGTTTATTCCTGTGCTCATTGGAAAATTCCTTTCTCTGTCTTTCCAGCATTACATAGGAAGCGCTGTTCTTCTGTTGAAGCACCTGCAGTAATGTAATGGTAAAATGCATCTCCTTGTAACGGCTCCTAATCAGGTTACTGTGAGAAAGATAATTTTGTAAGGTCTCTGTCAAAAACCCCAATTTTTTTCTGAGAAGTTAAAGTTGCAATCGGAAAGGGATGCTTGAAAAGAATTCTAAAAGTAGCTGGGCCAGTTTTGCTGGGCTGAGAAAAATGAAGTTCATGTCCTTTCCCTTTCCCTCCTTCCAGCCAATGTATCTTGAAACTGCGGCAGTAAATCTAGGGGTAGTCACGCAAATATCCTTTCCTAGTAACTGCTCTCCCCATGTGGTTACACTGATTAGCAATGTTTAGTTTGTAGGTCAGGATTCATTTGATTCTATGTGCTTGTTTATCACTGCCCTAGAGTCACTCATTGAAGAGCTAGTTACTGAGTGTACAGTTCTAGTTTGTACTCATTGTGACCTTTGGGCTTCTGCACATTTTTCTGGAATAATGTTTTTTTCAGTAGCATTCTGGCTACCATCTACAGTTCCTGTCTCTTCGGTGAATTCTGTTCCAGGCTCCTTTTCATTATGCCTGCGTCAATCCCAGGGTTTCTGTATCCTGCTGCATTAAGTTCTATAATACTGTTGTGGTTTAACCCCAGCCAGCAACGAAGCCCCACCCAGCTGCTCGCTCACTCCCCCCCGGTGGGATGGGGGAGGGAATCGGAAGGGTAAAAGTGAGAAAACTCGTGGGTTGAGATAAAGAAGTTTGATAGGGAAAGCAAAAGCTGCGCACGCAAGCAAAGCAAAACAAGGAATTCCTTCACTGCTTCCCATCGGCAGGCAGATGTTCAGCCATCTCCAGGAAAGCAGGGCTCCATCATGCGTAACGGTTACTTGGGAAGACAAACGCCATCACTCCAAACGTCCCCCCTTCCTTCTTCTTCCCCCAGCTTTATATGCTGAGCATGATGCCATATGGTATGGAATAGCCCTTTGGTCAGCTGGGGTCAGCTGTCCCGGCTGTGCCCCCTCCCAGCTTCTTGTGCACCTGGCAGAGCATGGGAAGCTGAAAAGTCCTTGACGAGTGTAAGCACTACTTAGCAACAACTAAAACATCAGTGTGTTATCAACATTATTCTCATACTAAATCCAAAACACAGCACTATACCAGCTACTAGGAAGAAAATTCACTCTATCCCAGCTGAAACCAGGACAAGTATATATGAAGTCACTTTCTTTGGGTGGAAGAGTCAGGATGGTTCCACTGTAAAATGTGTAAGTGGGGTCAGAGTTGGACTTTGCTGCTAGGGTTTGCATAAAAAATGGGTTCTATTTCACTTCCTCTTAGTTAATTTGTACGGTTAAAATGTAATTGTTCATCTAAGCTGAAGCAAGAGATTGTTTTGAAATGTTTTTTATGCCAGCAGATCTTTGATCAATGAACCAAGAATCATCAGCTTGTATAGATTTTAAAACTCTTCACTGCCCATGCTCTGCAAATGACTTCTATATTTGTCTTTGATATCATAACAATGTTTTTGTCTAGTGCTCCCTTACAACTGCTCCGTTTTCTGCACAGCATGAAGTTGGATAGATTCAAAAAATGTTCTGTTTTACCTAAAAACCTCAAAAAGCAAAGTTTTTAGGGAATAATCCTAAGTATTATTTGTATTGTAGGATTTGGAAGATCTGATAATTTGTATTACACCTTTGGCAGTGCAACCTTTGGCAATGTGATTCCTTACTGTTTCCCCCCTCCCCACCCAGGTGTCTGACTGCGTGGTGGTGAAAGCAGGCATGAGAGTATGAATCTTAAAGACTTACATTATTTATTTTCCTGTGATTTGTATTTCAGACATTTTTTAAAGACCTGTTATATTGAGCGCGTGGTTTATGCTGAATTGCCCATTCCTGGGTGGTAAAAATTTATTTGGAACTAAAGCAGGAAATGGGTCACCAGCTAGCACCCACCAGACCAGCAGCATTCCCCCTCATATCCTCAGCTCTCACATGGAAAGGAGAAGTGACAGTCTATATTTGAGGAGGCTTGGGACTGTTTATCTTCTGTTAAGTGTGAAGCACATAACTAAGTCATAAATCTTACTACCGTCAGTGCTGTTAAAACAGATGTATGATCCCATTTAAAAGTGGCTGTTGCATTTTTGTTCTGTTTTGCTTTTTCCCAGTTAATTTCCAAACCCTGTTGCACCTCATTGAGGTACTGTACCATCACTGTTGAAGAGTCACTTTGCGTGATCACATCGTTTCTGTAATACCTGAATGTTGACCTGGAATTTCTATTACCCGTTGAGAGTCAGAAGGCTGCTAGTACAAATGGCAGCATCTTAGAAAAATCTGCCACCATTTCTTATTACTTATGATGAAGTAATGGGTAGAAACTTCTGAAGTGCCAAGCTTTAGAAACTGAAAAAACAATTTAATGTGTTCTTACTTGACTGCATTTATTTAACCGGCACTTAGTAAAAGAAAGCAAAACACCCCAGAAGGGCTTTGCAAGATGGAACAGTATCCTAAGGAATGCCAGAGTCCAAGGTAAGTGCTTCTATTTATGCAGTTGTTCTGTTTCCTGCTTGTGTGAAAATGTAAAAATGTTGGGAAAGTTATGTTTAGATGTTTAATATGAGTAACTCTGTTCTACATCTTTCACCATAGGTGTATTCTTTATTCACCATTTCTGTGTGGTAACAGTGCAGTGGAGAAAGACATCTGACTTAAGACGTGTTAGCACCGTGTGGTGCACTACTGCTTTCAGGATGCAAAAGATGACTCTGAGGTAGATAATGAAACTCCACTGCTCAAAGACATTTGTAGATCCATGTGCAGGTTCAAAGAATAGTATAGCTGTGGCAACACAGGGCTAATGTGTTCATATAGGACTGTGTTGATACAGTTCTGGAACTGGAAGCATAGTGCTAGCTTGGGTATTTTTCTGAATTCTTCTGCCCAACAAGCAACAAAATTTAAATTATTTGATTTTTTAAAAAAAGCAGCCCTGAGGCTGAAAAACTGTAAGTGTGCTCAGTTATTAGACAGTCCTCCTCCTGATTTAAAAAAAAAAGAAAAAAAATTAAAACTACAGGCTACACTGCTTCTGGAATTGATGTGCAGCATCTGAAGGTAGCCAAGAGCCAGTCTATTATGTATGAGATGAGGTTAAATGAGACACAACTGTAAAGTGACACAACTGTACAATATTTCTAATACTTGATGGACAAGGATAGTTCAGCTTGTGTTGAAGCCCAATAATTTGGCAAGTGGATGTTATTTGTAGTAAGTAGATTGATCTTAAATAGTATGTAATGCCACAGTGACATCTGAAAGGTGATTCTAGCAGGTAGCAAGAAATACATACTTTTCTGAGACAAGAAACAAGATGTGCATTGTAACAGCAAACTTCTAAAAAGATGGAAGCGGGATAATTCATTATGGTGCTACGGAAAATGCTGTGATTGCTGAACAGCTTATAAACTTTATTATTATTATTAGGAAATTATGGTAACTCGTTAACTGCAATGCTTCCCAAAAAATGATACATTCAATGTTCTAGTGTTAGGAACTCGTTGCATGCTGTATACTACACTCAATGGAGATGATTTTAATCTGGCATTTGCATGACATGATTTGTTTCAAATGTTCTCTGTCATGCATGCGAGTAATTTATTTTAGCAGCTGGAAAATGCATTTGAGTCTGTGGTATACATTGACATGTAATTTTCCATTTTCTTACATGCTGATGGCATTTAAAGGCTTTGAATTGTTCACAGCAGTAGATGTTCCTTCTAGGGGAGGTTAGAACAACATTCTCGTCGTAGACTCAGTTGGATCTCTTTAGTGCACCCTACCGGGTTTGGTATGTATTTGAATAAATGGATACATATGGACAATGCAGACTCATGCAAACTCCTCATTATCTGCACTACGTGAAACGTTGTTAACATTATTGTCTCAGAACCCATTGTCAGGCATTGTAGCACATGGGAGTAAAGATAAAACGGCAGCACAAAGCAGACTGTCTTTGGCCAACAGGGAAAAGGTGTATTTGCAGTTTGGGGAGAACCAAAATTGCATCAGAGGTAGGGGGATGACTCAATGGAAAGATAATAATCTGTCAATCAAAATGACTGCTATAAAGGGGGTAATCTAATAATGTAAGTCTCTCATGCAGTCCTTGTGTTTCTTTAGTACATGAATGCATGGTATATCTTCCTCGGTGTCCTTTGTAGTCTTTTCCCCTCCTGGCAAAAACTGGAGAGGGGAAGAGGAACTGCCTTCTTATTTTAGACAACTGATATTCCATTTCCACTTTTTGGAAGGCTTTATTTCTGTAAATAGCTGTGTTTAATAATGTTTACCTTTGTTGGATGTGCTGTTATCTCACACATTGAATACAAGTAATATCTCTTTTTGCCCTTTGTCTGAGATCCATCTCTGTTCTGGCACCCATGGGAGGAAGGGATCCCTTTGAAAGGAATGATGAAACCGGAGATGTCTGGAAATTATTTTATAAAAGCTGATCCTAAGAAGGTAGTAATGCATGGTTTTGGAAAGCAGCTGGTTCAGTGCTCTGATAACTGCAGTGCTTAGATCCGCTCTCTGTATCAAGTGGCCAGGCTCTGTTGTAGGCCAACTCTTCCTGCGTTACAGTGTTTCTGATGCTGATGCCTTCAAGATGTTCTGGTGACCTCACATAAAACACTGAGTTATAAATCTTTCAAATGGGTAGCTTTGTAAAAAGTATTTGGTGGTGGTGGTTGCCACTTTTTTAAATTTACCATTTTCTGAAATGTCAAGACAGAAGTTTATATTACAGAGTTTCATTTAACATTTTTCAACCCTGCCTTTTTGTTTTTGCAAGGTGCTTTACAATAAAATGACTGAAAAAATTGCTCACCCATCCAAAAAAAGAAAGCCATTGTCAAGCAGGTACTTTTTGACATTTTGAAAATCTGTAGCATATAGAGCCATAAAATGTGGGTGGCCAGAATAGAAAAATACTTTGATATAAGTAGATCAACTTAATTAAGGCTTTCAAATAGTTCAGCTGTTAAAAACTGCCCCCGTAAGGTGAATTGATTCTAAGACGACTGACTTGGCGGGGGGGGAATCTATGATATCATCTATGTCTAGTACAATGTACATGACATCAACACAACTAATCTTTTCTTACTGCTTGTATTTGTTACCCTCTATTTGCATTGCCAATACGTCCCTCCAATGAAAATGAGTATTTTAGCAGAGGCAGGGAATGACGTCTTTGTATTGAGGTAGATTCTCTTAGTGATGAATACTCTGCGGGGTTAGAACCTAATTGCAGGAGTGGTGCATTGACAGAGGCAGGCAGCAGATGTATTCTCCTGTTTGTCATTCTCACGTCGTAATAGTTGAGGAAAAAGAGTGAACCTGTGGAAATGCTTACTGATAAGAGTTATATATTTCAGTCCAGTTTTTTTGTGTGAAGCCTTTTAGAATGCAAGTATATTAGAACTTATGGCAATGGTTAAAGATTGTTGTGCAAATCCTCTTCCTCTTTATGGCAATTGCTCACCTTTTCAGAATGACTTCCATTACTTTCAGCTCAGCATTAATACTTTAGCTGAGGGATGTTTTATACTATATTTCCCAGAACAAATTAAAATAAAATCGTTATAGTTTAGGACTCAAATTCTTCCAGTGCGAAGCAGAATTTTAGTCTCAAATACTGCAGTTCTAATTCTGTAAGTTATGATTTCTGAGCAGGTTCATTATTTATGCAACATGACTTTTTCCATCAATAATTCTTAGATTATGCTAATTAACAGAATATAATAATTTGCATATAAAAGATGTTAGGTGGCACTGATATATCATTACTTAGGGCAATGTAGATTATACTGATGAAGAGTGCAAAAAAGTTTTCTGTCTCAGTGCATCAGGAAAATGAAGAATCACTGAAGTCTTGAGTTTATATACTGCACAAAGGTACTGATCTTACACATATTAAATTATCCTTCAGATTTAACTTACAGCTATGATCTGCACCGTTCATAGAATGAGCGCTTCAAACAGCTGCTTGTCTGTGTTGTATTCTTCTCTTTGCAGCCACTACTGGAAGTATTTGAAGGCTTTTAGCTGGACTTGAAGTTCACTGGAGCCCCAGTCTGTGAAAAATTATCACGAACCTACAGAATGAAGAAAAATACTGTGATGATTCTTGTATTGTGCTGCTGTTCTCCCTGCTTGATTTCCCTCTCTTTCCTCAGCCTTCTGTACATCTTTGTCCTGGTAGTACTGTTTCCCGCAATCTCATCTCTCAGGTATAACAGCTTGTCCTGTCTGTCTTGGTTGCTTTCTTGGATGCAAACAGGGATTTGCATCAGTACTGTTGCAATTTCAGTTAAGAAATGTGAGAGCTAAAGGAAAGCTTTATCGTATTTTTGTTCCTTTTAGTTTGGTGTCAAGTTTTCTGTCCCTTGTTTGGTGGTTCTCCCATCCTTCTTTCCTGGTTTCCTCCTCCATTGCTATTCCAGCACTGAAAGGGTCTCTCTTACTTCAGCAGAGAACTGCTTTTTTCTGGTTTCAGACCTTTCTTTCACAGCCACTTTTTTCACTGAACTTTTGGAGTAAATTTTTTCCTCATATGTGTCCTCCCTCCACAGTGTTCTCTCTTCCTCAATTTTTTCCATGCTCTTTCTTATTCAGAATTCAAATGTTTATAAATAACTGGACAGAATTTGAGAAAACGGGAACATATCCCAGTTGTGTGTGGTTGTCCTAGGCTCTTTTTGGATTAAGAAATCATGTATTTTGCTCCTTCCCAGCCCTTCATGTTTTAGAGCTACTTCCCTTTTTTTTTCTTTTTTTTTTGTGTTTAAAGGCCTATCTGTGCTTGTGAACTGTCAGATCGAGAGCTGTATTTAAGATCTTACATAAGATACCTCTGATACATCTACTTGTAAGTGGAACAGTGTTGTAGATGAGACCAGAATTTCGTCTGTCCTTTTCTCTTTCTGAGACTGTTTATAGCAGAAGCCTACATATGATTTTTAAGTCTAAGGCAAACACATGAGGATACTTTTTGCCAAGCAGTCTTCTAAGTTCCAGTGATTTGTCTTATGGATATCTTGAGACAAATGTATATGTCTTTGTATTTAGTAGTCCAACCTGGATGTACTTTTTTCCCTCCTTCATGAGTTTCCCCTCCTTTTGACTCCTTCATGAGTCAAAAACTGTTTTTGACTGCAAATTTTTAGTTTTCGTAATAGCTTGGGGCAGCAAGCTCCACAGCTGAATCACACAAGGTGTGAAGTGGTATCTCCTTTATTTGTTTTTGCACTTACCATCTGCTAGTTTCATTTAATGCCCGTAATTGCTGTGTTGAACAGGGTGTGTCCATTCTACTTGCAATTTTATAGACACCTCTCAGATACCCCTGAGAAGCTAGCCAACATTTGACTTTTTTATTTTTGACTGACAAAAATAAATGGGCTGATATTTTCATAGAAAACACAAACTCTACTATTTATGAGTGATAATTGATTCACAGCTCATAACTATGTATGCAAAATTTTTTTTGCATGTGCCTCACTTCATGTTGAGTAAGTACACTGTGTCAGTAGCATGCCTTTGCGGTGAAGAAGGTTGAACCACGTACTGTGGTTTGTTTGCAAGGCTGTGGCCAGCAGA
This sequence comes from Calonectris borealis, assembly GCF_964195595.1. Classification (NCBI taxonomy): domain Eukaryota; kingdom Metazoa; phylum Chordata; class Aves; order Procellariiformes; family Procellariidae; genus Calonectris; species Calonectris borealis. The sequence continues at coordinate 65,411,537 of NC_134313.1, read as the reverse complement.
TTAAGGGAAGCGATTAATCCCCTCTGTTTAGCACTTGTGAGACCGCATCTGCAGTACTGTGTCCAGTTATGTCCCCAAAATGAAACAGACATTGACATATTAAAGCAACCCCAGCAAAGACCATGAAGATGGTCGGAGACTGGAGCACATGATGTTACAAGGAAGGGTACTAAGAGAACTGGACCAGTTCAGCTGGAAAAAGAGAAGGCTTGGGGGGGGATACCTTACTTGCTGTCTTCAGCTATCTAATAGGAGGGTGGAGAGAAGACAGAGCCGGAACCGTTTCTTGGTGCACAGTGCTTGTGAGGGGAAACAACAGCCACAAACTGAGACACAGGAATTCTGAGTTCAATATACGACTATTTTTTTTTCACAATGAGGATTGTCAAACAGTGGAACAGGTTGCCCAGAGTGGTTGTGTAATTGCAGTTCTTCAAGATACTCCAAACTAAAGTGGGCAAGTCCCTGACCATCCTGATCTAGTTGACCTTGCTGTGAGGGTGGAGTTGGCTTGGATGATCCCCAGAGATTCCTTCCAGCCTAAATGATTGCATCATTGTGTTAATTCATATCAGCTGTTTTACTGCTTGTTCACATAATAACATGAGTTCCTTTTGGAACTACTTCCTATTGGCACTTCCCTTTACTCTCCCAATTTAAGATAATATTGCTAGCAAACTTTGTGGTACCACTTGTACCTTTTCTTTTTTTCTTAGCTTGTGAATATAAGGAACTGCAAGGTATTTTCCCTCCACTGAGGTATTAGAATAGGCAGACAAATGGCTACTTTTCTGTCTTTTAACATTTGATGTTTATTTATTATTAGCTTTTTAAACCACGTGAAGTTCTTCCAATGGCTGTTTATTTTCTTTACAAATTCTTCTGAAGGGCCTTCAGCAATCTGAGTAGACTGTATCAACTGGATCTTCTTCAGCCACCTGCTTCCTGATTCTTTCCTCAAACGTAGAAATCTGGGAGGTGTGACTCCCCTTAACAAAAGCTATGCCGATTCTTTTTTGGTGGGCCATGCTGATTCATGTGTCCACTAATGCTGCTCTGAAGAACTGCAGATGTCAGGTTTATTTGTCTGTAGTTCCTGAATCTCGCTTGGAAGACTCTTTAAAATTTGGAGCATGATTTTAATCTTCTTTTCTTCTGATGCAGAGGCAGTTTGACAAGGATTGAGAGTTTGAGGACTATACACTACAATTATTACCTCTCGTGTTGTTTATGTTGTTGGGTAGCAAAGGGGTGGGTGGTACACTGTGAGTGAAACAAGGGACTTAGTACTTGTGTTCTCCTGCTTGCCTAGGGAAAGATAAGAAAACTTCCTGTTCTCATAAACAAACAGAAAATTTGCTTTTTTTGATCTGATTAATTTATGGTATTGACTCAGTGACTCACTAAGCCAACACAAAAATACCTCCTGGAATTTCAGGTAAACTTTTTAGGTGTAAGCCCACTTCTGGACTATGCCCACTTCTGGTATTTCTCAACTACAGACTCAATTAAAACTTTGAATGTTAAAACCATTCCTCTTTCTCGATATCCCCTCCTTCCCTCACCTCCTTCCCTAATTAAAACACTGGAATAGAAAAGAAGATTGCTGCCCTTCCTAGTTTGGTGTTCGTTACTTCTTCTAATCTGTGCTTATAGCACATTTCTAAGTGTCTCCTGTGTTGAGAGCGGCTTGTTCATGTGCTTGCTTTTATTCTTGGTTGCTAATCCTCCTGCTAATGCAACGTATTTGATCTCGTGTGAAGGATACTTTGTAGTTTACAGAAGATATGAAATCTCACAAATAACACTTATGTGGGATTTTTAAAAAAACTGTACTGAAACCAGGCTCTGCAATGCCATGGTACTCGCCACTTTTCTACTGAATTAGGTTCTGCGAACAACATGATCCAGTCACAGCTAATACTACAGAAGCTCCAGTTGCTTCCTTCGGCCTTATTAGGTAAGGTTAATTAACAAAGTGGGGCTGGGAAACAAATACCATGTTACCTCAAGAAAATACTAAGCTTTACTCATAGAAAAATGGAAAGAACTTTGATTTTTAAATGGGAAAAATATCAGATCTAGGTTTTCTTACAGACTTTCTGTTTTATATTTCTGCAGTATGTTTGTTCAAAACATTATACTGCAATTGCCATTTAAATATTTATTACTTTGCTTGTCTCTCATACTTTTTAATTAGAGCATGACAAGCTTTGATTATTTTTTCCCCCAGTGATTGGGAAGATCCACATTTTTAAGCATTAGGAAATGGCAAAACTTTCCAGATCTGTTTGAAAAACTTGATTGTTACAATAATTCTGTGAAATGTCTGTATTCTGTTATTTTCTGTATCAGAGGAAGGCCTGATACAGTTACAAGATTTTATTTGAAACTTCTAAAACTTGGAAATATGCCTAGCAATATGCTGGCTGCTTAGACATGCATATGTTTTTCTTCTGTGAACTTGACCAGTTGTGTTTCTGTTGGCTTGGCTTGCTTTTTTCAGAATAAAATAAATTAAAAGTAAAGGCATTCTGAGTGACAATTTACTTGGGTTTGCCAGGATGCTGGAGATGTAGAGGTGATGGAAATGTACTATTCATATCTTTTGTTAATTCCAAAGCCTCAAAATGCAAATTTATCACAAGCTCTCATGAGAGGTCACTCATGGAATTTCTTGGGGAGATATTTTCAAAATTGTCAAAGCTGAATTTAAAAAATTAAAGCCAAAATAATAGCCTACAGGATGTGGGTTTTTTTCATGAAAACTTTGTCTATATTGATCTACTAAGGTTTTTCTTGTAGGAATGTAGTATTACACTTTTTATAAGATAAAAGAACTTAGAAAAATCCTGGCCTGCTGCGATGTGCCCTTACTGAACGGTGAAGAGAAGGCTGGACTTAGACTTATAAGCAAGAGGAAGTTTTTTCATAGCACAAAATATTTGTCTTGTGAATCTGTTTTAGTATTAGAAAACAGGAGAGCAGGCAGTAAGTTGGAAGGCACCTACAGAGAAGCTGGTAATAGAGATTTTGAAACGTGAATGGAAAGAATATATATGGAATGGTTTGTGTGCTGTAGCTGTACTAGTGAAATTACAGTTCCTGTCAAATCCACACAGCTGGAAGTAGTTTCTGAAAGAAGAAGCAATTTTCTGCAGGATATGTTTTTTTTTTTTCTTTTAAAGGATTATTAAGAAAAAGGCAAGGCTGTTTTGAAAGTACATTCACTTGAGAAAGCGTTTGCTTAGAAAGTAACTGCTCAGCACGTAGCTAAGATTGTCTACTGGAGCTAAATGTAAAATGATCAATTAATGGAGTTGTGTATCCTGAATCGTTACCTCCTGCAGCCCTCGTAAAGTACTCACTGTGATGGCAGCATTTCTGCTGGGTTTAGAGTCCTTGAGCACTACTCAAACGCAAGAGAACCATGCGAGTGAAAGGCGTATGGAAGTAGACAGACAGATAGCTCTGAAGTTTGTTTGACAGTGTGGTAGGACTTCCTTCAGAGATGGAAGAGGATTGCAGAAATGCAGTTTTTAAAGCTGTAGGTGAGACTCTGTCAGCTGCTCTCACCAATAAAACCTGGCTTTGGAAGTGCAGAACTTGGCTGCAAAACCTTGGTGTGGGCTGAATTTTAGTCTGAGTCTCACCTGATCCTAGAGCCCGTAAACACTTATTGTAGAGCCCATACTTATTTTAGAGCCTGTAACACTTAGAACCCATAAATACTTATTTTCTGCTGGTTTCTGGCAAATCTGCGTGAATTGCATTGCTTCTTCTTGATTTTATTCCTTTCCTGATCGCTTTGTTTTTTTCCATCAGCTTGCATAAACTTGAACTAGTGTGGGTTTTGTATTTTTAAAATAGTTCAAGGCAAAAATCCTTTATCCAGTATCTAGAATTTCTGATCTTGTAATTAATGTCTTGTTCATGCACCACAATGCAGTATCTATGTACCCTGTGCTAGTGTAACTAACTTGTTTATTCAGATTTTACTATAATACCTGTTAAATTGTAGTAGCAAACTCTTTGAGCTAACTTACCACTCTCCCTTTTAATAAATTTGTGCCACAATATTTAAGGCACAAGTTTAGTGTCTTAGAAGGTGGCAGCAAAAGGCAGAATGTGTATTCCTGCACAGCATTTATTCCAGAAAAAATCATGATTTCTGGTAATAAGAAAATGAAAATAATTAGATGTGAATTTAAAGACATTAGGGTGGTGGTCATGGGGGAAATTGTTTGACTACAGTCCAAGTCTTTTTCAGCAGACTCTCTTTGAGAAGTCTTTTTTTCTTTTTTTCTTCCTCAACAGTGGCTAAAAAAAAGCTTTGGGGAGAGCAGAAGGTTAGAGCAAGCCTGTAATGATTATTTGACAGAATGTTCACCCACCTGTTAATCACCTTCAGGACTTCTAAAGCTGAATTTGGATTCTATTAATTTAATGGAGCGTCTTATTGTCAGAGAAGTGTCTGTGGAGGATCTACTGTCGTTGTGCCTTCTGTTGCAGATTTCTTTGAGTCTCTTGCTGCAGTGCAACCTGGGAGTAATTGATCAAGCGACGCTTCTCACCACCTCTGCTTTCAGGGCTTCTCAGCGGAAAAAGACACAAACTGATTTCCTCTGATATTTAAAACCGCTCTTGTAAGTCCTCTAATACCACTGCATACACAAACGGATGAAAAGAAAGGGAGAACAATAAGGATGCTCAAAAGCAACTTTCCAGTGAATGAGCAGTGAAGCAATAAATTATGCTCTGTGTGCAGCACAGTAGACTATCCTGCTCACGTTCTGTCATTCTTTATTGTAGTAGATAATTGTGTGCGTGTGCATATGCAAGTAGAGCAAGGTTGAAATACTAGGTGTACCTTATGTGTGCTTTTTCAAGGAGAATGAGCCCTGTGTTGAGTTACTGAACATAATTCTGTTTCTGGAGGAAAAAGAATGACAAGAATGCTTTACTTGAGGAAGGTGAACAGGTACATGAATTTCTTTGGTACTGAGGTCTACCATTTTTTCTAAGTAATATGTGCCATTAATATGTTCACAACTGCAGTGTTTTGTTTTGGTTTTCTTTTTTCTCTCTTTGCCCTGTAGGAAACTAGCGATCTGATTTTACAACATATGCACGCCCATGTCTAAGCACACAGGCTGTCTGTTAAAAGTTAATGGCGCTACTCATTTTCTGAAGTTACATGCGTGCTCTTTGCTGGATGGTTGGATAGTAGCCTAAATCTTTCTGCTCAGTGGAACCAGGGAAGTGTTGTGCGGTAAGAGGAGATCCACAATCGGGCATCTGTGCAGTACCCAGATGCGGGCCCTATGTATCATTAGGGTTAAACAACGAAATGGAAATCTTCCTTGCAAAAAGTTTAAAGTAGAAGAAGAGAGAACTTTAAAAGTACTTAGTATCTTTTGAAAGCAGTTGTAGATAACCTCACTTAGAAGTTAGCAATAATTTAGAAGTTTCCTGTCTTCTCTGAGCATAGGATTTTCTGACCCTTAAAAAACAAGCTGTGAGAGATGGAGGAAGGAAGCATGAGAAATATAGGTACATTGTTTTAAAGATAACGTTGTATTTTTAAGCTTAATTAAACTCAGAATTTCATGTCGCTGTTCTGCTAGAAACAATATAAGAACACCTGACATATGTTCCAGTTTAATTTGAAAACCATTTTGTGTGAGTTCAAGACAACCATGCATTTGCTAGTCAAGAAATAAATGAAACCCCTTTCACTTGGATTCTTTATCCCGCAGATCACTGCCAATTGGTAGGGAACATAAAAGGCACCAATGCACTTTCTAACTGACCAAAAAAACCTCTGAATCAATTAATTTTTTAGACTAGGCTTTGTTGATTTTCTCATTATCAGTGGCATGCTAGGGTACTGTGTTTATTTGTTTAAATTAACATGCAATTTTTACTTGAAGTAGTTTGAGTTCAAATAGTTCAAAGAACAACGTTCATTGGAGTGAATTCTGGCCAGTCTTTGTTTAGGCCCCTCTATAAAGAAAATAGCATACACCCCTCTGTCCTGAAACCTCTTATCTGAGAGGAATTAATGGTTACTAGATCTTTTTTGTTTAAAACAAATAAAAACCCTACCCCAAAGACTACACAGCTGCCTTCTTGCTTACTGATTTGGTGGAAGAAATGGCAATGGAAGGGGTATTAAAATATTTCTTAAAAGTGTTGCTGTTGTTTACAGAAATATTTTTTTGAACTATTTTTTTCTCTTTAGAACACAGTTGGTATAAATGTTTCAAACAAGTGTTTAAGTTCAGACAGATCTGATATTTACCTCAATTGTTTCTTTCTCGGATCAGCACTAACAGGATCACACAGCCCTGCTTTTTCCTTGCATGTTAATTGCGATTAAATACGAAATAAAAGGATTGCTATTTTTTTTTCTACCTGGATATGCTCTTCATCAGAACTTGACTTGCTAACTTGCACCTACTATTTTTCTTGCCTTCTAAAGAAAAAATATTTCGCAGTCTTAGAAACTGAATTAACTAATCAGTCCTGGAAACTAATCAATGAAGCACAGACATTGGTGGTGGTGGCAGCAGTGTATTTCTCCACAACGACCCACCTCTGTCTTTGGCCTTACTCCCTTTGGAGGAGAAGGTAGTTTTCTCTTCGGCTTTCCAATCATGGCTTCTTTAGCAAGTTTGCCAGCTGATTTTCCAATTATTTCCAAGTTTGATGATGATTTTTGTGATGTTAGCGCTTGTACATGGGGATTTAATGCAGTGAGTTCAGCAATCTTGTTTCAAACAGGTTTTCCAGCTCTCCTGCTGCCTCATACAGATGTTTGGGAACCTATGACACAGGCTCAATTTAAACTCTCCATTTATATATCCCCCAAGGGTTGAAAGAAAACAGCAAGGATACCCCTCAAAGGAATCAAACACAGAACCAGCATACCGTGTGTGATTGCATTACTGTTTCTAGAATAGCCAGACACTGCAAACAGCCTTTTTCACTGAGCACAATGTTGGCTGAAACACAGGTTAGGGAACTGAACAGGTAATTTGCAATCAATGGAGAAAAGTAGGATACTAAGCTTCAGTGAGCACTCAGATGATTATGGATCAATTGTGCAGAGAATTTGAGGAAACTTAAAAGAGCTTTTAGTACGTTGGCTGTTTACACAGGGTTTAATGCAGTGGATAAGCCGTTGATGACTTTTGCAGACTGCATTAGGCCTGGTATCCATCCAAGTCGTCGTTGCCTTACTGCAGGGATCAACACAAAGGTGTTTGCGTCTTCTGTAGCACTAATCTTAAAAGCGGCAGAGTGTGTGTGTAAGGAGGGGGGTGGGTCTGCTGCTGCCCTCGTACAGGATGGGGCGAGCCTTAACTGGTGACGCAAGTCTGTGGCAACTGGATGTAGCCAGAGCAGCACTGTCAATATTTATCCTTTGAGCCACTCAGTAGATTCTGGTTCTCTGAGAGATGGGGAGGGAAGGTAAGTGCTACTACTGTTGTAATTGGTTTTGGTTTTTTCGTCAGCCTTGGATTTAAAACAGCAGTGACCTGAGCCTTGTATTGGAAATATCTGATCTGTTGCAGTAAGGCAAAATTTACACCTTATAATTTAATTAACGTGTGATTATAAATTCACTTAAATCAGGAGTTTATTTCTTCACAAAACGTATGAGAAACCACAATCTCTTCCTGGAACTTTATGGAGGATTAATTTCCTAAATTGCATAATCTTACTGATCCTTTTCAGTGAAGATCCTCTACTACCAATAACAATATTGAGTTTCTTGTGAGAATATGCATCATGTTACAGACTGGAAAGGTTTTTGGTTGGTTGGTTTTTGAGCAGCTATTGTTGCTTGCTTTTCTCAGTAGTCTGGTGCTATGACAGCTTTGTTCGGATATGTAATACTTACGGGTTTTTTTTATGTCAAATAGCAACATTTGTTTGGTCAAAATGCTAACATGCCAGAATACATCCATACTTCTGTTTGCAGGTTTATGGCCTGTCATGAACCCACGACTCTGTGCTATTGGGAACGACAGTGCACATAATTGGCAATTAAAACCTTCTGAAAAAGGAGAGACAAAACGTCCCCCAAATACTCTTTGTATTAAAAGCCTTTCTCATACGAAAGAGCAAAGCATTTTTCATTGCCTTTTAAATATGCATAGACTTAGTCTAGAATTTGGCCTTTTTCTGCTCAGCTGGACTATAGAGGTCTACGTTTGTATCATCAGTAACAGCATATAGTTTCATGTTGGTGATGACAGTAATGATGGCCAAGGAAGTTTGTTTCTGAAGAGTAATTTAGTCCTGCTGTGGCTATAGTACCTTATGATACACAAATGACTGATAGGTTCACCTGCTGCTCTTCCTGGCAGAGAGTCCCAGCACCCTAGCCAGTTTTTCCTTCCATTAAAATGTTCCTGCCTGCGTGCCTGACCTTTACCGTAATATTGTAAAACGACATGAGTGAGCCTAGAGAATAGTGAAATATAACAATTGTGGGAAACCCTTATTCAGTACCCCAGGATTTAAACTGATTTCAACTGTCAATTTTTTTTTTCCCTGTCAAATTCTGATTGTCTTCTTATTGTCACACTGAAGAGTGTTTGTCACTGTTCATTTGAGGCTGTTAAATTCCAGATGTTTTTCAGGCTTGTTTGTAACATTGTAACATTGAAGAGTGAGCATCTGAAGAACCACTTTTGCCTAGATTACAATAGCTAGTGATTCAGACAAAATACATTTGTGCATATATACAGACACACACATGCACACATATGTATAAGTAGTTAATGCTTCTCAGTGAACATTTAATAATCTTATGTGCCTGAATTATATTGTCAATTTTTTTTTTAGTTCATGGAAGTTCATGAATAGGACTGTTCTTCCTGTGAGCAAATATCCCATGGGATTCACTCTGTATTGAGATACAGTACTTGCTTCTCCACTGCCTTGCACCATACGTTGTTGCTTTATCTTGCATAGGATGGGTATCAAATGGTATCAGTGCAAAACGGTATGGGCAATGGCAGAAGAATGGGCGAAAGCAATATTAAAGACAAGCATGACCCTAATTATTTCTTGCAATAGTATCATGCTCATAAATAAATGTAATAAATCTACGCCTTCTGCTAAACAAAACAGAGGGATTAATTTCTTTCTTGGCATGTAGACATGATGGATCACATCTTGAGGCTTCTGATGCTGCAACAAGCTAGTGATTTATAGTTTGCCATCTATAATTAAGAGTTCCAAGTAGAGCTGTTTATTACTCTTACATAGCACCATGGCAGTAAAGCAACACCTGTACACAGTGGTTGCACAAGTATATGACTGGGATTCTCAGTTGGCACAAATGAGCTGAAAATCTAGCTCATAACTCTGACTTTTTTACTGCCTTCAGATTGAGCTTGTTTTCTCTGACTGTAGCATGCCAAGATCAAATTAGTGTCCTTTTCTTACATGGTTCTAAAACTTATTGACACAAACCCACATTTTTGCTTTCTTTTTTTTTTTTTTCCCCCATATTGAATGTGTTGGAAAAACTTTCTTTTCTAGTAAATTGGGAAAATGCTTCAGGAATTCAGGTTTCTGTAAGATCAAGTTTTCCTAACTCTGTTATCTGTAGTCTGTAAGATATGTGTGTGATTTTCTTACTTGTTTTGACTATCTTTCCACAAGTACCTAGGTGAAATAGGTAAAGTTGATTTGTATTGGTACGCTACTCTCTGCAGCTACAAATCCGAAATTGAGTATATGAATTTAAAAATCAGAATATTTTATTGTTTTTCTTTGTTTGGTCTCTTTTTTAAAATACATTAACTCTTGCAGGTTTTTTTTTTTCCCCACCAAGAATTAGTCTTCTTAAATCCTGTGTGATCAATCATAATAATAATTTTAAAAAATTCTTAGCAGCTAGAAAATGACACTTATCTCAGTTGATCTTTCAATTAAAAGCCTTCAGGTACCTCACTAAACAGTCTGTAGGTTTTCATGTTCTTGATTTTCTTTGTTTGTTCTTGGTCTTTTATTCTTTTGTTTCTTAAGGTCACACAAAAACCGATTTGACTTAAAATAGGAAAACAGTGGGATCATGAAGGAAAACGGTACAAGGAAAATGCTGTGTAATGAAAGTGTTTTAAGTGAGTGTTGATGTTTGATGGGAGTGAAATTTATTTCCAGATTAGTAGGGTAGCATACTGTTACTTTGATTTAATTATGTATTCACAGCTTGCTACTATTCTTTACTCAGAGTAAATATTTAAAAGCCCACAGTTTCAAAATGTTTGCCCTTGAATCCAGCATAAAATTACATGCTTTTCATGCCTAATAAAATTGATTGATATTTTCCTTTGATTGTATAAGTGTTTGTCAGTGGAATTGGGTGTAAATATGAATTTATGACTAGGGAAAAATCTAATGTGATTTCTGGAAATATCAAATTTTCACTTTCTAGGAAGAATCAATTATTAGTCTCTCATTTATTGAGTGGTAAATAGATTTGTTTGGACTGTAAGTGACATTCACCCATGATAATTCAGATTAGTTCTCACTCTTACAAACTGCTAGCTTGTTTTCTGCTCTTGGAGAGCAGCCAGGACTGAGGATTTAAGAACAGAATTAAATAATACTTTTAATTTATGGGAGACTTCCTACATTCTGACTACCTTTTTACACTTTTCAAAATGTCATTGTCATAACAAATACCTGAGGCTTCACCCTGAGACTTTGCAAAGGTTTTTTGTGGCCGTCGGTAACTAATATTTCTGCACAGCACAGGAGAGATCAGTTACGACATCTTGTTGGAGGGGTAAAAGTCAATACTTTTTTTCTCTCTTTAAAGGGAGGAGGTGGGGTAGGAATGTAGAGCTCACGCAGACCACGAGATAGAAAAACTTAGTACTAATTCTGTTGTTTTAAGTAAGGCAATGGTGTAAACAAAATGGCAAAAACCATCTTGCAAACACTGAGCCTGCTCTTCCTCTGAATACAGTGCAAAGTGTCTGGGTTTTTTTGTGTCTCCCCCCCCGCCGTGTGCCTACTGGGTTAGGATTTTAAATGATAATGACATGTAAGTACAGAATCACAGAATGGTAAAGGTTAGAAGGCACCTCTGGAGGTCATATGGTCCAACTCCCCCTGCTCAAGCAGGACCACCTAGAGCCAGTTGCCCAGGACCATGTCCAGAAAGCTTTTGAGTATCTTCAAGGATGGAGACTCCACAACCTCTCCGGGCAACCTGTGCCAGTGCTCGGCCACCCTCACAGCAAAGCAGTGTTTCCTCATCTTCAGATGGCCGCACCTGTGTTTCGGTTATGCCCATTGCCTCTTGTCCCATCACTGGGGACCACTGAGAAGAGCCTGGCTCCATCCTCTTTGCACCCTCCCTTCAGGTATTTGTGCACATTGATGAGATCCCCCTGAGCCTTCTTCTCTCCAGGCTGAACAGTCCCAGCTCTCTCAGCCTTTCCTCACAGGAGAGATGCTCCCGTCCCTTCATCATCTCTGTGGCCCTTTGCTGGACTCTCTCCAGTATGTCCATGTCTCTCTCTCATGTACTGGGGAGCCCAGAACTGGACCCAGCACTCCAGGTGTGGCCTCGCCAGTGCTGAGTAGAGGGGAAGGATCACCTCTCTTGACCTGCTGGCAGGACTCTTCAAAGCCTTTTAATATTCTGCTCCTGTACTGCAGAAGGCCCCCATCTCTCATAGTGTCTCATCTTAAGCCACATAAAGCAAAGTTCTCTGACTCACAAATAATTTTGATGAATTTATTTCTGGCTTTGAGGACTTCTAGATTCTAATTTCATATCAAAGCCATAAAAACTCAGTTTTACCTGGCGTTCTCAAGCAGGAAAACTCAAGGAGAAATTCAAGCACGCAAATCCCTGTGATCACACTTACTGGCCCCCAGCCCGGTTTTCCAACTTCCCAGGGAATACAGAGGGCACGTCAGAGAGAGCTCCTACTCTGCGTCATGGAGAGACTCTCCAACAAGGTTTATCAACCAAAGGATTTACCTGGAATATAAACTCCTTTGGAGTAAGGCCGCAGCTTGTTTTTGTTTGCATTGACAACTCCAAAATGCTAGCAGTTTTTCTGTTATGAGTTCTCCCCAATGCTGATACTTTGAATGGTCTTTGGCAGCGCTTGTGAGGGTGCAGGAGCAAGAAAAAACAATATGTCTACAAGTGAGCTGAGCAAAGTCAGGGAGCAGAGAACATCAGGTTTGTTATAACAAATTGAATTCAGAGTTGCTTTTAAAGTTTCAGTAGAGCTTAAGTCAAGTTAAATTTGAAATAATTTACAGGAAGCTTTTTTCTAAAAAAAACCTTTTGATAGCTAAGAGTCATTATATTAACATTGATATATAATAACAGTGTGTGTCTAAAATATGTGTATGAGAGAGTGACTGTTAGATGCAGTATATGAAACAGGCCTTTCAGGAGGATTTGGGACAGAAACAAGAGTCAGCATTTTGCAGTGTTTAAAAGTGCATTTATATATTTGCCATCTCTTAGGGGCTGTTACAACACCGACCGTCACTACTGGGAGTGAAGATGTTCACTTTATAAGAAGCCTATTTTTTGCTTGATACTCTTGAATAGTTTTGAGTACTAGTAACTCTCAGTGGCTCTGGCGAGTGCAACTGTTGTGTGCCGGTGCCCTGTTTGTGTCTCACTGCTCATGGTCCCATTCTGAGCCTCCTGCAAGTTGTTTGGGCTTCTGCTTTTTATCAGTAGTTATTCGACGGAAAATCTAGAACCCTCTAGGGTAGAGGCCTGTGTTATGGCTAGGTGCAGAACACAAACTGTATAGTGACTGTTTCTTGAAAAGGCAACTGTATAAAGGGACGTGACCTTCCTAATTTATTCATTAGCCTTCCTATGAGCAAAATGACACTTAGGGATTGCTGTGTTGGATCAGGATGGGTTCCATCTGCCCCAGGGGCTGTTTCTATCAGGGGACAGATACTGGTCATTTTTGGAGGAGGAATCTGCATTAAGGAAATTGTGTAAATCTTTAAGCAATTAGAGATCGACCAAACTCTGCTGAAGATGGTGCAGGTCTTTGGCATTGAGCAGTGCTGCTCTGCAGGGCAGGGTCTCTGCTCCAGCAGCTCCCCTGGCACAGCGTGGGCCTTCAGCAGAGTCCTGGAGGTTGGGCTGGGGAGGGGGATGCGGTGGCTGAGGGGCTGCAGTCTGTGCTGCAGCAGGGATGATGGAAAATAGATTGACATGTCTGTGTAGGGACCCAGCTAGAGCTGGTACTGTGGACAGAAAGCTGGCTTTTAGAACTACAGGACCCTCTTTGAATACCAAGGATTGCTGGGGAGAGGACAATCTACCTGACCAAATAGGGTGAAAGCATCTTTGCCAACAGGCTGGCCAACCTGGTGAGGAGAGCTTAAGTAAGGAACAACATGGGAAGTAACGACACTGTAGGTGAGGATGCAGAGTGACAGGTACAAGAGAAACTTCAGGAATGATGAAACAGGGCAAAAGACACCTGCATGATGTACACAAATGCATGCAGTTTGGGAAACAAACAGGAGGAACAAGAACTCTGCTCGTGGTCACATAACTTACAAGTCAACTGCATTAACCACAGATCAAAGGGAGTGATTATCTCCCTTTACTCGTCACTGAGGTGCTGGAGCGTGTCCAGAGGAGGGCAACGAAGCTGGTGAAGGGCCTGGAGCACAAGTCTTATGAGGAGCGGCTGAGGGAACTGGGGTTGTTTAGCCTGGAGAAGAGGAGGCTGAGGGGAGACCTCATCGCGCTCTACAACTACCTGAAAGGAGGTTTTAGTGAGGTGGGTGTTGGTCTCTTCTGCCAAATAACAAGTGATAGGATGAGAGGAAATGGCCTCAAGTTGCGCCAGTGGTTTAGATTGGACATGAGGAGAAATTTCTTTACTGAAAGAGTGGTCAGGCCTTGGAACAGGCTGCCCAGGGAAGTGATTGGGTCACCATCTCTGGAAGTATTTAAAAGACGTGTTAGATAAGGCACTTAGGGACATGGTTTAGTGGGTATGGTGGTGTTGGGTTGATGGTTGGACTGGATGATCTTAGAGGTCTTTTCCAACCTTAATGATTCTATGATTTTACTCAGCAAAAGTTGGAGTAGCAGCAATTTATCACATTTCTACCTTGGCAATCTAAGGAGAGCCAGGAATGATTGAAATGTACCTAGCTGATCCTATCTTCATGTGTGTGTCAAACGTGCAGTGTCATCTCATGGGCTTTGAGGTATAACGTCACAAATGCTTTATGCTTGCTGTTACTTTCTTATTCACGTGCAGAATTGCCAAGGAACGCAATACTGGTCTTTCTGGGACCACATCATTTCTATTCACAAATCCAGTGGATGTGCTGGCCTCTGTTAGTATCTTAGAAGTATTCCAGTTTTCTGTTTTAGAAGGAGGACTATAGATGTCCTGATGCTAGTGGAAGTCCATGGAAGCTGGTTCAGTGTAGGGCGCTCTGCAATTATAATTTGATTACTAAAGCTGGTCTTTCTTGTTTTTTAACTGTAACCGTAGAATATAGGAATTCATTTGGCTCAAATAATAGCTGAATTTGTATATGCAGAGATTTTACTTTTCAAAATAAAATATTTTGATTTTTCAGTAAGTGACACCTATATTCCTGTTCTGGAAACAGCATCTTGATCACACACTTCACACACTTAGCATATTGTAAATTATTTAAACTATTCCATTTTAACATTAGAGATATGACAGTTCTAACTAAAACAAAATTTCAATACAGACAGACTCTGTCTGTCTGGCTTTAGGCCTCTGCCTAAAGCTCTAGTTTAAGAGCTCGTGATGTTTCAGCTCCATAGGGCATTCAAAATAAGAGATTATAGGATGAGCATCATAGATTGCTCCAACCATATCCAGTCCTCCCACAGTAGTTTTTGCTCTTCTCAAGTGTAAATTCAAATTCATTTCCTCCTTTCTGAGGAATAGAGACTTCAGAAACAGCTTCTACTTAGCTTATAGATAACAAATAAAATTTGCTGCTAGTCTGCACATACAGATGAATCTACTTGGGATGTTTTGAGTTACACCAGCCAGTGAGCTAGGGGATGCAATCAAGGTTCATCTGTTTCCTTGTAGGAAAGTTAGTGTAACAGAACACTAATTCAATTCATCTCCAAAAGATGGTGCATTTTTTCGCTGATGAATAATTTTCTATATATTCTAATATATTTCTCTACAGTATAACATCAGTTGCAGAAGTGCCTATGCCTTGAAGTCCACACTAGTTTGAATTAGCCTTGGGATGTTTTCTTGGGCTGTATTACTTTTCCTTGATCACTTCTTGCAGAGATTTAGTTGCTAATTGCCTGCTTGACAACAGAGTTAGGTATTTGATGGTATTTGATACCGTGGAAAAATCTGAAGCAGACTTACGGAATATTTCAGTCCTCTTTTTATATATATTGCACTGGACTGTATGTTTTTCCTGATTTGTGGGAAGAATTTGTTCTGTATTTTTCCACTCCTTGTGGCTGTCTAAGTCATGTCTTATATGTAGTAACTGTTGCTGTATACTCTGTCTAGAATTACATATAAGTGAGTATTGTTTTTAAAGGGATTCACACAGTGGTTCACACATAATTTCTTTTATACATTTATTTGGGGTTTGGACTGGGTTTTTATTTTTATTTTTGGTGTGAAAGCTGCCTGTCCATGCATAGGTAGTTTACATATATACTGTACTTAGTTTAGGGAAAAGGGCCCTGGGGACCAGATTATGATACTCAGCTTTTTACTGTGCTGGAACATAGGAAATGTCACACGCAGTAAGGAAACTGATTTACCTCTGAGATGGTCTCTTCATTAAGCTACAACACAAGGTTAAGGAATTAAAAACTGGAGCACAGAGGAGGCTGAAGAGCTGTTTTGGGCCTCTTTCTTCCACCCTGCACAGAATCCCCTGGAGATGAAAGAGTTTTGTCAGATCTTCAATAATTTTGGCTTCAACATTTCAGGCTTGTGTCTGGTAAATGTGATATAAAGGCTTTGGAGGATGAAAAGAGCTGACGATGTAATTAGAATGTTAGAAGACCCAATGAAAAGTAAACCCAACCTTTGTGTCATCAAAGTGCTTTAAAAACTTTATTCCCCAAAAGAATTTGAAACTCTATGAACATATTTTGGCTTCATGCATTTAAACATGTACACTATTCTTTTTTGAATGTGCAATCACCTAAGAGTGTTATGCATAATAGATTTTTTTTTTCCTAGCTAAAGCTTGATGCAAATGTAGTTTAAATGTTTGAATCAATATCTAAAATCAGTATTTTGCAGGAGTTTGCCATCTCATTTTGATTGTTCAGCCATCTTGATGTTTTAATTAGTGGGCTGAAGATGTTTTCAGTCTGAACATAAACATGGATATGTACCTTGCTGAATTGGGTGGGCATATAAGTGCCTTCACTTTGTTAGGACTGCTGACAGGTTAAGCACATCCTTGAATAACCTCCGCAATTGCAGTAAAATGTGGAACAACTTTTGGTCCTTGATCAATTTTTTTTTTACCTGCACAGTTGGACAGAGCAAAGATGATCTTCAGTTTCTAAGATGATAGCAGTTTGCCTGAAAAAGAAAGTGAAGAAAATGAAATC
The DNA here is from genome assembly GCF_964195595.1 of Calonectris borealis. NCBI lineage: Eukaryota > Metazoa > Chordata > Aves > Procellariiformes > Procellariidae > Calonectris > Calonectris borealis. Next base: position 65,394,895 of record NC_134313.1, on the reverse strand, counting down.
TCTCATACCGAGGCATATAAAGACCTCTAGAAAACCAGCTGTGGATGGTAAAATGCAATTTTTCTTATGTGGGAATAGCCTGATGGCTATTTTGTTTTCTAGGTTTGCAGGTGGAGCTCTGAGAGCGTGAGCACTGCGCAGACCTCCTCTGCTCCCAAACTCTGCCCTGACAGGGTAAATCTAATGCTGTATTTTAAATCATCTGGAATGTTTATGTATGAGTAAAAACAACAAAGTTAGTTGTATTGATTTGTGACTGAGTCATTTAGTTATTGATTTAAGACGTTATTGGCAAGTAACACACCTTGCGTTGCAGAATTATATGCCTGTTAGTCAGCTCTGTCACTACTGACTGATTCGGTTTTTCCTTTCTAAAGGAAACTAAATCCCTAGCTGGCAGAGGCTGAAAGATTATTTCTGTTGCTGCCTCTAAGTTTCTGTTAAGTCTGATGCAACGTTTGCCATTGGCCCAGTTCTTGGCGCAGAGCCGTGCGCCGGGGAGCAGCGCAGTTGGGGTCACAAGTTTCACTTGGCCGGAGAACTTTAGAACAATTTAGAAACTTCAGAATTTCCTTCTGAGCAAAAGGTCGCACTTCTGACCAGCTGTGTACTGCACGGCTGCTCCCTCCACCTGGCCCTTACCTGGCGAAGTGTGATGCTTTTGGATATGTGAGGAGGCTGAGTACGTGCCTTAGGGCTGCCTGCAGCTGGTCCGTCTGGGTAGGTGCTTCGGGGACGCTCTCTCTGGGGCTGGGCAGCAGTGTGTGGCAGCTTTTTTCCTGACATATGCAGTTGGAATATAAAATTCATGCAAAAAACAGAGTGGATGTACTGTCTTAAACCAGCATTGTGCTGTATTTGTCCGGCTATTCCCATAGGACTGCTCTTGTACTTTGTTTTTAAGCAGGAAGCTAAAGGGGCAGCCCCCCGCTGAGTCCATGTGAGCAGCGTGGAGGAAGGGGGTTCGGAGAACAGTGACCCCAGGCACAAGCAGTCCTGCAGTGCTCTTCCACATCACTTTAGAGGGACCGGAAACTTAAGATAAATGCACTGTTGTGGTTTTTTTTTTTAACTGGTACTTTTTTCATGTTTTGCAATAATTTAGCTTCTATAAAAATAGTTCCACATTCTGTACTATCGTGTCAAAGGCTGACTTAGGGAAGCAGTGAGATACCACACTTCTTCTGGCTCCTGTAGCTTTTCTGAAAGTTCTCTGAATGCTGAAAAAGGTTTCCTTGGAGGGAGGGACTTGCCCTCAATCCGTGTGTTTGGCTCTCCCAAAGGCTGTTAAGCTGCTAATACCGCATTGAGAGACCAGGGGACAAATCACGGTACATTACCGCAGGCATGTTGCTCTTCTTTTGAATATGGGAAGGCTGCTGCATCACAGAAGTGCTAAAGTCTTTTAAACAAAATTGTGTGTTAGGGGTGCGATACTACGCCTGTCCTTGTTTGAGTCTCAATAATTCTGTATTGAGTTACAATTTTAACAATTGCCCTTGCATGTTTCAAATTCCCAGAAAACGGGCATATAATATGGAATTTAAAAAGATTATTAGCCCAGTTACCTATTTTTAAGGAAACAAGATGTCTTAGGACACTATAGTGTTTGGGACTAGAGGAATTTTGGTTCAATGAAGGTTTTGTAAAACACAGGTGTGTTTTTTGAAGGACAAGGTTGGCTTTTTCTTCCCTTTTCTAGAAACTTAAGATAGATATTTGATTAAAATAGCTGGACTTCTAAAAATGAAGCAAGGAGGATTTGTATTATGATAAACATAATTTAAAAAGTGCAAGGTTGTCATATTTTGAGAATATAAGTATGGAATGGTTGAAAGCTTTAAGTTTAGTTCAAGTTATATGTTCTAACTAAAGTGCAGTGGAATTAGTAACTGGTGGGTATACAATAGCAATCTAAAGCAGGTTTTGATTGTTTCATGTAAATATTTAATTCTGAATTTGTTCTCCTCCAGTTGTGATGAAGATGTGAGGAGTTGAGCAATTACTGCAGTCGACATAAAATTAATCATTAATGTAGGACAGGCAAAGTGAAAATTGCACTTTCAGCACTTTCTCTCGGCTTACAGATACCGTTTGATTTCTACTACTGTCAGTTAGTTAAATATGTTCCCCTTTGCAATGCTGGGTTTCCCACTGGCTTGAAACAACAGGCACGAGCTATAGAGTCACTGCTCACTGGTAAGGGATGCAGAGCTCGCAAAGAATTCAACTTGGCTTTTAGAGCAGGACTGTGAAGTTAACCTTTTTTTGCCTCTGGCAGAGAGGCAAAAAGAACGAATGTGATTTTCTGCTTTTGAAAATAAAAAATATATAGCTATTCTTTGTAATAATAACTATCCAGGGCAGTTGGTTTTGACCTTATTGATTTATGGAACTTGGAAGAATGAAATTCTCCAGCAAGAGCATTTCAAAAATTTCATTTATTGTTGGTGGTTGAGCACACGCGGGTAACTTGCCTCTGGGGGAACCCTTACTGCCTGTGTGTATGTTGGGAAGTAGTGGAGCTCATTTTCAGTGGATCTCCAAGGCAAAACATTCTGTGCAGAAGAGTTGGGGGATGTACATGTAGGGATCTTACCTGAGACTATTCTAGTCTGGTCCTGTGGACTGAGCACCCATAAGCAGTTGTTGCACCTCTGGTTTGGCTTCACCTGAAAGGAATCCGGCTCATGTGCTCTACGACCACTTTGGGAATCGAACCAAAGCATAGGAAGTGGAGATGACTGGGCTATCCTGTTCAAAAGTGAATTTCTGGTATGAACTCGGTGGTGACATTGACTCAGTGTAGTGCAGTGTTGTCCAGGGGTATGTACACTGCTGTATGAAACCTTGGTCTGGAGAGAGAGACGAAAAGCAAGCAGATGTTTCTACGAACTCTTCATCTTCACAGAGTCTTTCCTGGGACACTGCATGAGTTTAACCTTCTCGCCCTCCTTATTTTCGTACTTTTATTTGAGCACCTCTTAAAAACTGAGTTGGTGCTTCCAGAATGGTCAAGGGTTTCCAGAGTTCATTCAGGCTTTCTTGTGATAGGTGAGGTAGCACTGAAGCCCCTGGGGTCGAGTGGTCTGGGCAGATCTACTCTTACAAGAAATTATTTTTTTTTAAGTTTGAACAATCTCAGCACAATTTGAAACCATTTGTTTTTTAAATCCATGTTTTTGCCTTGCAATATTTTTAGGTTGAGTCATTATTTTTAATTGAAGCCAAGTGCTGACTTAGAATGAAAAAAATTACATTAAAGGTGACTTGGTGGGAGGGATGACTGAAAAACTGAAATCTTTGCATGAAAATAAAAATTCTGTCAAATGGCTGATCGGTTGTTTTGGTCACAATTTTTTGGAAAAAAGTGGCTGGGAAGAGGAAGTGACCAGGGACAAGTTTCTGCTAATCCCGCTTTTTTAAAGTCCCTAACCCCTTCTGCAAAAGGAAGAAAGCTGACCTGGTACTGTGCTGGATGTTCTACAGTCTGCCTGACAGGCAGCGAGAAGTCATGTGATGATAAGCAAGTTACTTTTGAAGTGCAAGAATCTGGCTGATTAATAGCTAGGACCATTTTCAGTGATGTGTAACTTCAGTGTGGTGTAACAGGGCTAAATATTTCATAACTGGGTGATGTCTCAGATTTGCGTTTCTTGGTTTTATGACTGCTATCCCATCCACCAAGCAATCATTTTAATTCTTGTTCTTTAAGAACTGCTTGCTGAGAAATCTTTGTGCAAGTGTTTGCTTTTAATCTGTTCTACCTGAAGCAGCCTGGAGGAGGTTGGCAGATGCCAACAGAGCGACTGTGCTCCTTTCCTTCTTGCTTGGTGCTGGGGGTGGGAAGAGGGCTGGCTTGGATGTGGTGTTTTCTAAATGAAGCAGTTTATAGAATTCATGAGAGCTGGGAGAAGAGATACGTGATGAAAAACAGAAGGGAAAATAAGGGGCAATGGTAACTGTGGAACTAGAAATTAATCTGCTACTACTATTTATTTTACCTAATCTTAGACCAATAAACTGTTGTCTATACTTCTTTCTTTTATATTGATGTTGCAGAAGATTAGTGATGGTCTCTCACACTGCAAAAGGGATTGACAAATTAACTGCAAGTCTTGACTCTTTCTGAACTGGCTATCTCCACATCTGATGGATGAAAGCATGTGTCCAATTAGCTAATATTCTGGTTTTTGTTTGGTTGGGTTTTTTTTCTTTTTTTTTTTTTCTTCTCCTTTTCTCTTACAATGTGCTGCTTATCACGTGGTATGACAGAATTGCCTGCTTTGGATGTCTGGGAGATACAGATACAACCATGCAGTTCATCAGGATCATTTTTCTCGTCCTCAGTTATGCCTTCAGGAGCATTTGACAGTTGACAATGTCTACAGATTATTCAGAATAGTTTTGGGAAAAAGAAATGATAAAAGCTACATCTTTCCGATTAGTAGTTATAATCTATTTAAGATCTAGCACAACTGGGAAAATAGCTTTTTTTTCGTCCTGCGCTTTAGGAAAGGTACAGTAGTGCATGGAATGATCATCGCCATCCCACATAACGCACTTCTTGATTAAAAGCTTCCTGTGTAATTCTGCTTGCTTATGAATTAGGAGCCACCAAGAGGATAACCTGATACTCTGATGACCTTGAAGTTTAATCATTGGTCAGACCACTCCTATGCAGTGAAACCAAATTCTTAAGTGTCAAAATTTTAGATATTTCTGTATGATTTTAGAGATAGTCTTGCCCTGCACACCAGTGCTTTCAGAGGTTTTCAGGAATGTTCCTTTATTTTCTTGTTGTACAGGATATTTGGAGAAGAGGTGTTCTTGGTTTTTCTTTGGGGAGGGCAGGGCATGGATTATATGGGTCTATTTGGAACGGTGTTTAGATAGGGAGAGAGGGAGCAGCCATAGCAAATAGCAGGAAAACTGTTTTTCTCTCTGCTTTATCACCTGGGCTACATTGGTTGACTAGACAGTTCCTTGCTTCATGTTGACGTTTGGGCAGAGATTTCTGAGACGTGGGAGAGATAAATAGAATAGAGCAAATAGAATCTGAAACCATTGTATGTATATACGTCTAAGTAGAAACAACCTTGCCTTTTTTTATCTTGGAAGCAGTAATTTTATTTAGCATCATCTTATAAGAATCAAATACATAATAATATTTTGTCACTTTTCTTACTATATAGGTTATAGCCTTTTGCAAGGCTTCAAAACCAAAAATGCATGCTCTTAATCAGGTTGGCAGATTAGTTGTTTTCATTGCCCTTCAGGATATTTACCCCCCTCCACACTCTCAATGTGTCATTTGGAAACAAAATAAGAAAATCTTCAGGTTGTTGTTTCTCTTCCTCCGAATCTTGGTTGCTCAGCCTGCAGAAGCTGGTCTGCACCAATGAACTTGAGGGGGTGTATGTGTGTAGGTAAAATAGTTTCAAAGTTCCAACAAACTAATTTAGCAGTGGTTAAAAACAATTTACAGACTTGTGAGTGCTCCCTTGGCAGCACTCACTGACATTACACCTGGGTCGGGTTGTGCCTGCTTCACATGGGAGAACTTGCTGCCTGTGTCTCATCTGAACTTTCAGTTTTGCTTATGTAAAGTCTAAGAGCAGACTAACTTCATTGTTCCATTCAAATCTGACCCTTTATTAACCATTTTATAGCAATTTATTCCTTATTCAAACTGTATTTTCTTTGTGTTGTCCAGCAAGTTTTTCAGTTTTCGTTCAATTTCTGAACTGACTGAATATGTGGGAGTATGAGCTTTGGCAGAATGTGTAACATCAGCAAATCCTTGCATTGCAGATGCTTTTGCAAGATCTGCAGATGCACTTCTAGATTTCTTCCCTCCCTCCCTAACTTGGGAAGTGTGGGAATCAACTTCTCTCCTGCCTGCTTCATCTGAAAGATGGGGTTGTATAATTTTGTTAACTGTAAGCTGAACAAAAGGTTTGGGCTAACTTTTGACCAGTCATTCCTTAGGATTGTTGACTTGTCATAATTTATGAGATCAAGCTCCATGTTATTCCTCTCAACTTGTAATATGAAGGGGTAGAGGGAAGAGGTAGCCTTCTAAGTCAGTCATGATTTTAAAGATTCCACAAGAATTTATAGATTGCTTGAAGTTAGTGGCTCAAGCTTTTTGGCGTTCAGTCCATCAGTCCTGCATCTTTCTTTGTGCAGAGGATAAACATGAAGCAATCATACATTCCTTGAAATTGTAGTGCTCCTAGAAAAAAAAAAAAAGTGGTGTTTTTGGTTTTTAGATGTTTTTTTTAAACTCAATTGGACAATTTTGAATCACAACATTGTTTTTCCTGTTTGGAAGAATAATTCATACATGAGCCTCTATTCTGTTTTCATTCTAAGATCTGAGGTACCAAACAATTAGATATGCAAAGACCTGTTTCTTTTATTCAGCTCAGCAGCACGTTGGTCTGCAAGCAGCTCTGCTGATTTAAATGGAGTTGTTTCTGAATAATGTTAGAAGAGTTAGAGCATATTTAGAAGGTCATGTTTGATTCTGATGAGGCTACAGCTGCAGGAAAGTGTTCAAATTCAAAACATGTACGAGTTGAAGAACACGGCCTTATTACAAATGGGCAATTATGCAAATGTGAATGTGGTCTTCCATGTCTGGAGATGTCTTCCTTCAGTAGTGAAACTATACATTTTAGTATTATACCACCTTAGATCAAGGTGGTGTGCAGAGCATTTCACCTATTGTCTGCTTGAGCAATGGGCTGCTCTTGCATTTATTTCAAAATTCTGTTCTATGGGTATGTACATAAAATTCCAGCAGAAATAAGATGGTTTTTCTTGGTTATCTTTTTGGCCCTTTTACAAGTAGCTCATGAGTATCACCCTAGAGCACAAAAGCAGTGGCCTAAGATATAAAAAACTCATTGCTTGTCACTGAAGTAGAAGTATCTCTAAAGAGGAAGATGATGGATTTATGTTGAACTGGACACCGACACCATTTTTTTTTAGGAGTAAAGTTGTCTTAGCCAATTGAATGTGCTAGCAGAATGTTAAATGTGCAAAGTCAAATGATCACATTCATTGACTGAATAATATCACTGATGTTAGTGTATCTTTTGCGAAATAAAAAATGTGATGGGGTCTGTGATGACAGTAACTCGGGAACCCTGCATCTTTCCCAAAGGCCTTGGTGGTTTTTGTGTGTGTGTTAAATCATGTAAGAGGGTCACTGGCCTAACCATGCTTTTGGCCTAATCCAGACAGACACCTGTGCATGTTATTAATTTTAAGCATGAAAATGTTTTTGTTATTATGTATAGAAGCATTGAAGCTCTGCAGAAAATAAGTGACAGCTATTGAATATGTACTGTTTCCCCAACTGGAAAAATCCCCTGAACATTTCCTTCTGAGATCTCGTTGTTCACTAATGTGGAGACAACTAGCAAGTCTGTCTTGGGAAATTATATAATACCAAATGTAGGGCATTCTGTGGATGGTGACACTGAAAACAGACTCCGCAATGTGACTGCTTGAAATTTGCTGGGTAACCACGGTGTGATACGATGCTTGGGAGGTGGTAGTAAATTCCTACTTTCTTTACATTGTGTCTGTGTTTATTCCTGGGGTAAGCTGAAGACATACATATTTTTGGACTAGATTTGATCAATGCCTGCAATACTGAGTTTGGCCCACTGACTAAATTCGTCAGACTATGTGGTTCATGGTCTTCAATAAAACTGTGCCAGAAGATGTCAGTACTATGCTGTTTTACCACCATCACTTGGTTCAGTCAACAGTTATGAAAAAAAGCTGTGAGAACTAACCCTGGTATAGTTCTGTGTACTATATGTGACTAGAGAAGATGTAAATGAACAGCAAATCACTATTTGATCCAAAATATTAAATTATCTAGAGGGATAACTTGTCAAGACTTTTTTTCTGTTAGAATCCTTTCTAAGTTGAATTACAAGGTCAGAATAATCACTGCAATTACTTGGCGATTCTGAAGATATGTGGTACTCCTTTGTAGTCATCTTTTTTTCATTTAAATTATCATTTAATCCCCATTAAAGGGAAATTTTTGAAATAGAAAAGTAGGTTCTGTGAAATAGGCAAAATCACATTTGAAGCATTGCATACAGAGGAAGCGACACACAGAATATTATGCATCTGAAAAGTAAAGTTCTTCCAATATAAAAATACATATGGGTAGAAAAACTTGCATTAGCCACAAGTATTGAATTGAACCCATGAATCTGATGAAGCTGTGCTTGGCCCTTTCTCATCAGCACTTCTGTGAAGTTCCTGTTCCAAATTTCAGCACGTGGTTGAGATGTCATTTGAAAATGGCTCCTGGTATGAGGAAAGATATCCAATGTACTTCATGATATGCAACTTTTTACCAATTATGTTTATGTACACTTAATATATTTGTTACCAAATTATGATAGGTAAAAGCTTAGATGTCCGTTCTTTTGGAGCTGTTTGATTCCTATGAAAATAGGATGAGTTTTGCTTATGACTATAACAGCTGGTATTGCATGGTATCTGTTGGCCAAGGATATGACTTCAGTTCCTCTCTTTTTTTTAAACTGATGTGGCAGAGAAGAGCCTGTGGAAAAAGTGAGAACAATAAACAACGTTCTGTAATATATTGAAGAGTATTCCTGAGCGCAGCCATAATACAGCTATGTAAGAAATACTTGCCTTGCTGTTAAGGGAAAGGTATTGGGAATAGCAGCTAATTACTTCCTAGATCTTTAAAAAAAAAAAAAAAAGAAAAGAGACAATTGTGACTTCTGCTCAGAGATAAAAGTAAAGGCTTCTAAGGAAAGCTGGGCAAGCTCTCTATTTAAGAATTTGTTCCCTGATTGCAGAATGCCTTACTTGATTAAGAGAATGAACATTAATGAATTGTAAAGAAACCTGGAAATGCAGCATTTGGTGTATGTGTGTTTGTTTGGAAATGGGGATTGGAAGTCATTAGGAAAAACGCCTCTTTCTGTTCTCCACCCTATTACTGGGTAATGAACTGTTTGCTGAACAGCAGCGGTGAGCACCTGATGGCCACCAGCAGCTGATTCTCCATGAAAATGATGACACTTTCACAGAAATAAATATGGATTTCATTTTCTTTCTGCCTTAGGGAATCATATGGTGCTTATTGTTTATTATCTCTCTGGCTAATGGAAGTTGGTAGTGGAAATACTGATACATAAATTCCTGAGTCTGTCAGGAGCCTGGTGAGTTACTCTGTTGGATGAGCCTTCCCAAGACTGAAGGCCTTTGGGTGTGGGAAGCAGTGCTGTGTTCAGTGCTCTGGCAGTTGATTTTTTTTTTTTTTCCTATCTATGGAGAAACATTGCAAACTTGAATGATGAACTCTCTTAATCCTGACTGGATGAGAAATGTCAGTCTTATTGTAATAAACTTTCTCTTGAGGAGTCTTTGCCTATTATGAAATGGTCAGATTGGTCTATAATATTGCTGGTTCTGCAGCTATATATGAAAAAGGGATCAGGCATCCAAATTACGTGGCTTTTTGATGCTTAAGTAGGAACAAGACAATCCTGTTCTTCGCCATCCCTCAAGTATCGAGTCAAAAACATTCTGGGCCTGTTGCTTTTCTCTGCATCTTGGCTTTCTCTGACTTGAACTCTGGTTATTTCTAGGAAATTTACCTTTGTTTTATAACTCTTCATACCAGGATCTGCCATAAGCCGAAGATCTTGCCTCCCTCTGGTTCCTCTGGGAGCTCAACAGTAGGTCCTATGCATAGCAGCTTACTTCCACAAAAGCTCAGTCTCATTTTATACCTCTTGTACCTGGACAGATTTGTGTTGGTGTGTCAAAAATAGTTGGAGAAATACAGTTTGTAATACCATTCTTTGTTTGCCTCACATAGGAGAAGGCATGCTTCCTGTCAACTGCAGAGGGAATTGAACATCAGTCATGACCTCTTTAGATGAGTAGATAATGAATTATTGCAGAGAGGTGAGAGACAATTGTTTCTTCTTCATTTGGACCTTTTGCATGTTGCTGTGAATGTGGGCAGGAAACAAGGTAAATGTCACCTGATTTTTGGTTAGCCATTGGATATGCAGCAAGGGCCATGGAGTAGGGTGTGTGTGTTCTCAATAACATCTTGAGAACACGGACCGGAGCTCTGGCTTCCCTTTTAAAGGTTACTTGATCTTGAGGCTGAAGAACTGGTCCCCTGCTTGTTCATTACTTTCCAGATAATGACATTTCTTTCTACAGAGGGCTGGTGAGTGTTTTTTCTCCCAGTAGAGTGCTGTCAGAACATTTCCTTAATCAGCTGAAGGACAGGAAGAAATCTGTGAAGCAACCCCAAGGGTTCTTGGGGGAGAAGAGAGGTTGCTGTGACTGCTAGGTGTGCATTACCTTCTAATGAGACAAGAAATACACTGGAAGGTGTAGGTTTTCACAAGAAGTAAATTGACCTAGTGGGCAGGAAGAGAGAGGGTTGTATTTTCATAAATAAATTTCTTTCTAACAGTAAATGTGTTTTTCTTCGTAGAAGTGAAGAGGAAGTGTGAACCAATACTATGTTAAATAGGATAAATGTTAGTTGGATGCAGATGCAAACTCAAGGGTTTTTTTAATACTCTACTGAAATACCGGATTAATGTTTAATCCTGATGACTAACTCCATTAATACATATATTTCTTACTATCTTAGATAAATGAGCTTTTCAGGAAATTTTGTTATTCCCTCAGGGCACGGTTTCCACTTGCCTGTAATTGCTGTAATTAGATGATGACACAGTATCCCAGTAGCTATTTTTAAGATATGGTACCTCTGTCACTAGACAGTAAGTTTAGTTTGGCTTCTTTGTTTTTAATTAATGAAAAGGAGGTCTTTTGTTTGAAGGAATCAGATGATACTCTTTGGGAATATGAAGTATTTAGTATCACACTAGGCAGGCTAGAACAGATAGACTGAATTTAGAAGATTCAGAACATCTTTGCTGCAAAAGGCAGTTCCTGCAAGTCCTTCTATGTCCTCCATTTTCTTGGCTCTCAAAATAATTAAATTCTTATTTTACAAAAATAGAAACCACTATACTCTCTAATTGGCTTTCCAACAGAAGTTACTGTTTGAAGTTGTATCACACAAATCAAGGGGCACTGGAGAAGTTGAACTTCTCTGTTAGAGTAGGTGCAGTTAACTGAAACCTATAGAATAGCCGAGTTGATGGTGCAGGTTGTTCTCCATATTCTGTGTGATAGCTCATGATGGGAATGTGTACTACTAATGCATGGCTGACACTGGAGTCTGGCTATAGATAAAAAATCTGAAGTAAAAAAAAAATCCTTTTTAATTCAGCTACAAAGCTGAGGCTACAATGACTGGATGCATTTTCCAGCAACTGTTTACATAAAAGTTTTTTGCCTGGCATGAGACATCGCTCCGTTTCTTCCACCTGTTTGTGTGACAGCTATCACTACTATTATTTACATTTCTCTAGTTCATGAGCACACCAGAATGTGAGTCCTTGGGTAGGAAGTACCTTGATTTTCTTCATACCTGCTGGATGCTTGACCTGTGTAGAATCGTTCTTAGCACTTGACAACATGAAAGAATAACTTGTCTAGCTTTATCTAGGGTATAATATTGGGCAACCATATTTAAAAATAAAGACCGGAAATCCTTGAATTATAGAATGATAAGGTTGGAAGGGGCCAATGAAGATCATCTAGCCCTGCTTGAAACAGGGGTTGAACTAGCTTCAAAGTTAAGTCAGAGTCCTTGTCCTGCCGAATTTTAAATAGCTCCAAGAACATAGATGCCCAGACCTCTCAGGGCAATCTGTTCCAGTGCTTATCCATGCTCACTGTGAACCTTTTTTCCCTTTTATATCTAGTGGTAATACGCAATGTTGCAACTAGTGACTGTTGCTCTTGTCCTTTCACTGTGCTCATCTGAGAAAATTGTGGCTCCATCTTCTCTATAACCACCCGTGAGGTAGAAGACAGTAATTTGGTCCTATTAGCCTTCTTGTCTTCAGGCTAAAGCTGCTCATTTCCCTCATCCTCTCCTTGTGTATGCCCTGTGCTCCAGTCCCCAACCACGTTAGTGTCCCTCCACTGAACCATCTCCAGTTTGTCAGTGTCTCTCTTACAATGAGAAGCCCCAAACCGGACACTGTTCCAGGTGAGGGTTTGCAGGTGCTGCACAGAGGGAAGTAATCACTAACTACTAACCCGCTATTGGGTTAGCCCTTGGCATGGCCTTGTGTTCAGCTGGTCTGCTGGTCCTTTTCTGCAATGAGAAATATAAACAGATTTTTCTTTTCCTCTTGCTTCAGATACTTTTAACTTGGTTCTCAGCTGCTTGGGATTTTTCTTCTAAGTACTCGCTTGGTCATTTGGAGCTTAATGAGGGAGATTTTGGTGATATTTCCCTATGACCCAGAATGCCCAGCTATCTTGGGCTGGGATTTAGCTCTCGGATGTTTGCTCTTTCTCTCACTAAGATATAATAAGTAGAATGCAAATACAATTAAAAAGATGCTACTTTTCCACGCATACGCTTCTGTTTCTATTCAGTTGGAGATGGAGAATAAACAAACCTTACTTCTCTCCTTGTTACCAAGTTCAGCTTGATTAATACCAGTTTAATGTGCCAGTGGCTGGCTCTCAGCTGTGTTCTCAGTTTTCAATAAGGCCACTTCATCAAAGTGCAAGGTTTGCAGTCCTTCTCAACCTGCATCCATTTCTTTCATTCTTCATTCTTTTTATTTCTGTCAGTTACCTCTTTCTTTTGAAACTGGGGAGATGGTGTTGAAGGTAATGAGTTCAGCTGTGGACAATATGAACAGCTCCTGAATGTATTTTTCTTTTCAGTATAATAGTTTGCAGATGTTTGGACAAATAAAGAATGGCTAAAACGGCTAAAAACATCAGAGGTGTAAAGCTCATTGTTTTCATTGAAGGCAAGAGAAAATATTAATGTTCATAACTGTGTCGAAAGAGAGACTGTTTTGAGATTTCTTTAAAATGTTAATTTGTTATGCAGTGTCTTTATTAAAAAAACCCAGCATAGTACATATTCAATAAAAATTTGATAGTATATCAAATGCAAACATACACTGATTAGAGGAAATAAAGATATTTTGTTCCTTAACTAGGTAATAGATTTTATTGCCACTCCAGACTAAGTTGCTTCTTGGCACAGATCAGTGTTGCATTAGAAGAAATCCTCATAGCTTTCCTACAGTGGTAAACCATGGTTTCCTAAACCACAGGAAAACAGGTTTAGGAAACCATAGGAGTTGGTGGGGGAAGCATTAAAGGGTGGGATTGATTTTAGGGGTGATTGAAAGCTTACATAAAATTTTTCTTCTTTCTGTATCAGTTTATCCCTTTCAAAACTTCACCTCCAAAGTAGATTTCTTAATTTAAAAAACCAAAACAAAACATAATTTAAAAAACAATCTGTGTTTCCAACAAAGAATTTTCACTACATCTTGAATTTTGCATAGTGCTTCTATTCCTCAAAGACCACTGTGTTAACAAATTGGAAAAATACCATGCAATTGGAACTACAGTGATGTATCGGAGCTGTCCTCAACCAACTGATACTGGGGAGAATCATGTTCAAAATTTTTTTTTGTGCTTTGTGGGCTGACTGTAGTTAGGGCCTGATGAAAGGACATGGGGTTTCATGGTTACTGGTGGCTGCTGATTAGACAGAAATTAAGTGCTGTGGTGTCAGAAAGGCTCTTCAGCAGCATTTCCTTTTTTGCATCAGGATTTGATGTTCTAGTTCTCAGATTAGGTTCCTGCTCATGAAACTTAGTGTTATTTTTTTGGATTTTCCTTCTGCACCTAGCATACACCCATGTGCTTATATACTGTTATTTTTATACACAGTCCTGTTAACAGAGTGTTACGTAAAACAGATGCTAAGAAATTACATTTACCTCTGAGATCTTGAAGTTAGGCTTGATCTGAGTAGAATTAATAGGTAATATTGGGAAGGCATGAAGAATAGAGATTTCAGTGAATAGAGATGGAAACAGAAGTCTGGCGGTTGGATATTGGAATTTGGGATACACAGACTCAAGCTCTTCCTCAGCTTCAGTCAAAGGTTTTTATGTAGATTTTCCTGCCTCTGGCGAAGAGACGCTGTTTGAACTTTAGTTTCTCATGGGCCAGGTCAGGATTTCGGAACTCATGCAAGTTTAAAAAATCTCTCCAGTGCCAGTATAGGACAAAACCTGCCTTTAAAGACTGCTGTGAGACCAAATAGCTTTTAATCAGTTTTCGTGAGCAATGGTGGTAAGCATGATATTAAATAACTACTTGCTTCCAAAAAATGTATGACTTGACAGAAATGTTGATACAAGTTTTGACTTAGTCTTATGTGAAAATCATAAGCCAAGAAGTTTAAAAGCAGAGAAATAGTCTTGACACTTTGAGAATAAGCTCTTTTTCCATCTTCTTTTTTTTTGAGTCAGCTGCACTCATTTTTGTTTTAATTCCATTTTCCCTAAATGAAACAACCCTTTTTCAGTCTCATTTTGAAAGAATACAAATAGTGAGTCCAGCAAATGAGGTGTATAAATGTGTGAATTGGACACAAAATGTCAACACACAGTTGGCCTTTTTTGCATCTGCAGTTGTCATTGCCAAGGGAGTAAGTGACATTCAGCATTGCCTTCGGTGTTATATCATAGCATGCCCCCATAGCAGTATCCCAATGACGCAGACAGAGTTCCAGAGAAGTGCAGAAGCAAATATCTTTTTTTTTTTTTTTTATGAGTGGTGGCATGATGTTTTCCTTTGTGTGAAGATAACACTTTGAAATAACGTAATCTAAGGCAAGTAAATTAACTGCTAGTGAAAGACTTTCTTCTAGGGTGAGAGTTTTCAGCAGAGGGGAACATAGAGAGGAAGGATGCCTCAGTGGCTAGAGTGCTGGCATGAGTCTTGGAGACTGAGGTTCATTCAGCTTCTTTCTTTGAGAGAGACTTCTTATTAAATTGTTCATTCCTCACTACCTCTACTGTTTGAAGGGCATTGAAAACAGAAAGCTGAAAGGCCTGTGAAGAGCTCAGATGGTTAGCTATTGAAAGCCATGTTGGCACTTTCAGGATCAAAACTCTGATTTGTAGTCCCAGCTTTCTGGTGGAGTTCAGAATGTGGTGTAGCAAATCACCCAAGGCTCAATGGTGAGAATTTTGGCAAAAATCATCCACTAGCCTTTATGCAAGGGAATGGTGCCACCTATCACTCTCTACATACAGAAGTAACTTGAAATCAGGCTAGAGAAGGAGAGGTTATATTGTCTTGGACAAATCTGGCAATTCCAAAGTGTGTAGCCTTGAGCAGTGAGCAGGATCATGCTATCCCACCAGTCTTTCAGAATCAGTAGTAGGTGCTAAAGTGAAACGCTCCCCTGAGCAGTGCTAAATTCCAACAAGCCTGTAAATGCCGCATTGTGTTCAGTCTTGTACCAGACCAAGATATACTGCACTGACTTACCTTGAACTTCACTTCAAAACACTAAAGAAAAAATGAAGCTGTTTGCTGAAAGTGGATCTGTGATTAAAGAGGAAAAAAGATATAAAGGTTGGGAGGGCTGGTTTTCATGCTTTTGTGTGGGAAAATTTTTTTTCACTGTCTCTCAGTTGCAAGACTGATGTGCCTCCTACAAGAAACTGCTTTTCTAACAGAGCTGGCATGCCACCACATTTATTGCCTGGAATACCTGTGATTCCACCAGACATACCTATCGAATACATGTTCTCTTTATTTCCTGGCAAGCAAGGGAGGCATGCTTCATATTAGCCATGCTGATGAATCAGCTGGAGGACGTTGGAAGAATATGAAATTTAGTTTAAAGAACAGTTAGGTAGTACACTGTCTTTGACCTTGGGGTTTCCCGAGCGTTGGTTGCATCTGTTGCTCATTGTGTGACCCTAGAATCTGTTTTGCTGAATAAATGTGTCATTTAATTGTTACTTTAAAAAAGAAAAAACTGTGACAACTTCAACAGAATTATTCTTGAGTGCAGCTCAGCTCAACTAGAGACTGTCTCTACAGCTCAGCGTTCTCATTTAGAATATATATATATGAAGGCATCAGCCATCCTCTTCAGTGAGGTTTTTGTCAGATGTGTTTTTGATGTGTAATAATGAATGAATGTTACAGAGGAAGAAAGAGGGTTATGTTCTCATTGTTGACCTACTGCACAGTGTGGGGCACACTGTCATATGTTGCGTCATCCAGTCCCTACCATGAGTACATGCATAGTCAGCGTGACTTTCTTAGCATTACCCTCTTACTTTTGTCCAGCACATAACAAAGATATTCAGCTGTTTAGGAAAGAGTATCTTATTTGTATTTGAAGAACATGTTTCATTATTATTTTTCTTTTTAAAGCTCAAAAATCAACTTTTTTGTTGCCTTGTATCTGATCTCACTAAATTACAGTGGTTTTGCTTATTTGAATGTAAAACTATCTGCTTTTGTGCGTAAGTTTTTGCCTTATCAATTTCTGTGTATTTTTAGTCCTTATAGGTGCATAGATTGAAACTTCTGTACACCTTGAGCTTGGATTTCAATAAATCTTATGTATTGATTTACAGCAATGAAGGTCTTCATTTTTGTCAGCTAGTCCTTTCTTAAGATTTTTCTCGAAGAACTTAAATGTTTTATTCAGTGTTAGCCTGTCATGAAAGAAAGAGAACAACATAAATGGAATTAACTGAGTTCAGGAGAACATTTCAGCTGCTACTTTTGGTTTATTCTGACTGCTCAGAGAGCAGAGTTCTGACAACAGATCTTTGATTAGGTGTCCTACACTTGATAAATATTTCCAATATGTGCATTTCTATTATAGAAAACAGAAAACATTATCAGCCTTGGAATGGTAAGATCCCTTGCAAATCTTGCTCTTCCCCCTAGAATGCAGTCACACCTCTTGATATCTTGATGTGGACTTGCTTCAGGGGAGAGCTTAGCCTTTTATTAACATTTGTAGATTATTTCATCCATTAATGCCATTATAGTAATCTGGTTTAGAAAACGTTTCTTTTCAATGTCAGGTTCACTGACTTCCTTTTCAGTGTTTCCTCTGGTAGGTCCAGTTTTCAAATGTCAGAAGTTCTTGGCCAAATATCTAAATATACTCACAAGCTTTTAAAGACTGAATTAAATAATTTAGGGAATAAAAATTGTTAAATGCTCTGAAACTTGACCTTATCTGACTTGTTCAAAGCCAGGTGGGAGACTTTTGAAATGTTAAACCACTCCATTTGTGATACTTCTTCTCTGGGGAAAGAAAGGAACGGTATCTAATGTAGTAGAAAAAACTGAGAAGACTTGAATATAGCCATGTTCTAGACAGGTGAGGTTAAATTAGACATTTAGAGCTGAACTAATACATTAAGTACATCAAGTACAAGCTGACTTTCATAGCCACCTGTGGCTATTAAGATACCAGGGCTCTCCCGGAGTCAGAGAGAATGGTGCTACTCAGTGGAACCGTCTCTTCTTGGTTTGGTCTGTATCTCCTTGCAGCTGGAATGAATTGGAATATGGTAGATACCAATTAGTATGGCTTTGCTGATGCCGATAATTTCTTGGCTAAGACTTGGAAGATACCTGGCCCGTGTCTTGCTGAAATGCTTGGGAATGAGCACGGAGCAGAACTGTAACTGGACAGATTCTTTTCTGACTCACTCAAAACCATTTAAATAGCAAGGTTGACGTCCTGCTGACTCAATGTGGGGTGAATCAGGCAGCTGTTGAAGAAAGTCTGTGGATTCAATATGCAAGAAGAGAGTGTGCCATTAAGCACTTGCTATACTGGTGACAGTTTCAGCAGTTGTAATTTGATGAAAGGGAGTGTGTGTGTGTGTGCGTATGCACATAGTGTAGAGATGCATAATTTGTATGTGTAGTTTGATGCAGAGGTGTGGGTTATAGCTTGCCTGTGGCTGACTGAAGATCCTTTGGATGAAAGGTGATCTGCTAATGTGCTGGTAAGTTTATTATTATTCAGCAGAGCAGCTATTATCCATTTTGTCAACAGATTACAGTGCTTGGTTTATGGCTCCTTTTTTGCTTTCTCATGACTTGTCAAATTGCTTCCAACAGGGTATCGATGTTTCAAACCTACAATACCTGCAGAAGGCACTGCAAGTATATAAAATTAATCTTTCCTCGTGCACCTGTTTTTCCTTGACTGCAAAATCTCAGTGCTTTCTTGGTGGGAGGCATTAATGTCTATTTGCGTTTGTTTTTTAAAGAACTTATAGTTTTTACTGAAAAGCTTCATTGAGCATCACTCTGGCTTAGAGAACTTGCTGTATTGAATGACCCAAGCTGCTGCACTTGTTACCCAGCAAAATAAACAAGTATAGCATGGACTGCAGAGCAAAACCATGCATTGAGTTTTGCTGCTGGAGAGATTTTTTCTTGATGCAGCTTCTGAATTCTGAGTAATTGAATAGGAATGATTGAACATAGGTAAATTTCCTAAGTATTAATGATTTTAGGACTTGTTCCAAAGCTTATTAAGTTAGTGGGAGAGTCTCTTGCTTTCTTAATAGCTTCTGAAACATTCAGATGTCTAGCAATTAATTCAATGAGCTGCATTACCCTAAGATAACTGGTATTTCAAATATGTTATTTGAAATTTGACAACTTTTAGCAGAAAAGAGCTTTTTGTGTGGCTTGTACTCTGCTTCTGCTCCTTGGGCATTGATAATACATACTGAAGATATCTGAATTAATGATTCGATAAGTAAAGAGGAAAGGATATTGCTCACCATGCTTAGTTACTGCAGTATGCCCCTATGCTTGCTTTGCTACTTCTCATCTTCCTAAATCTCAGGAAAATTTGTGTTGCTCGAGGTATAGTGTCCCAGGATTAGCTGGGAGAGGACAGCCACCTGTGGCATAGTGACCAAACTGCACATACTGTGTGATCCTTACCAAAACAGGTTTACTGTTATCAGGAAAGCTGCTCCCCATTTGCTTTTTCGCCTGCTGTAGAAGAGTTCATGCATCCACTGCTGCATTATATTCTTCTTCCTTTCTCTAGCATGATGTGAAAAGATATCTGCAGGAAAATGAGATTGCTCCAAAACATAATCCACGATCAGAGCTCCTACGACAGACTGCTGCAGTTCTGTTTTGGGCCCTGGCATGAATGTCCTCGGGTCACTCCAAGAGCACTGACTGCTATACCGGCTGCTAATGGTAGCAGTCTGTACTGGCAGCCATGGTGGATGCTGGTTGGTAGGTCATCTCCCTCTCAAGGCTGTATCCAGTTTTGGCACTACTTTACTGCAAGTAGAGCTGTGGATTGTTTTTACAAAGGCTTGACACTTGACTAGTGGTGCACAAGTAGTAGAAAGTTCCCAGAAATTTTCTTTTTTTTAGTTTCCATGTACAGACACAGATTCAGGGTATTTTAAGCTGCTGAGATGCCCAGACAGGATAGTTACTTCCTGCAGACAGACTACTTCAACCTCAAAGGAAAACCACCGTGCTAAATAAGCTTCTCAGCCTGTAATGTGAATTTTGAGAGACTGTTAAAATTAACGCTAACTGCTCTTCCAGTCTGGTTTTACAGGCTAGGTATGGATCACTCATGTTACAACATTTGTGGATCATAACTGAAATGAGTTTCTGCTTTATTCCGCTGGATTTAAAATAGGCTAAGGTGGCAGAGAGCAAGCAGGCTTAGGGATGGGAGGATGAGGACATAAGACTACATGTTAGAAATGGCAATGCTTGCACTTCATGTGAGTAATTCTGTTTCTGCTGTAAAATCACTTAACGGGGCACCGGAGATTTTTTCTTTGGAGGTTTTTGAGCTCAAGGCGCTTCACTGGTTATCACTGAAAACATATATCAGCTATGGCTGTTTGAAATTTCTGTACAAACTGAAAATTGAAGCAGCTGTTACTATAATAGTCCCGCTGGAAAGTGCTTTTCTGCTAGTGTGTTTACCTAACTGAAGAGGATGGTAGAAATATATGGACAGCTCTGAATATGATAGGAACAATGTTAAATTAGATTGCTAACTTTGAAAACTTCTTGTTTATAGTATTATTTTTGTAATTATAGTATCCACTTTTTTAGGAACTCTAGCTGGATACCAGGATCTCTGTGGGTGGTAGGTGTTAAATAACATTGAGTGGTCTCTGAAGTGCTCACAAAAAATGGATCCTTACATCTATATGGGACAATACACACATATGAACATATATATATGTATTCAAAGAAAATCAGAGCTGAATGCAAATGACAATCTTGTAGAATTCCCCTTCCTCCCCCCATCCAACTAGGTATGCCTTGTTTAAGTTAATTTCTTTTGATTTACTTAAGTAGGGATAGGAAAGAGAGCCAAGGAGGAAGTTTTCAAAACTTAAGTACTCATTCAAATAACTATAAAGTTAAGGAATTTATTTTGTGAACTGGCTCCAGTTTTGTGAAGTAGACCCTACAGTTCAGGAAAAATCTAAAGTAAAGCTGTTTCTGCAGCCTTTAGTGCTTTCATATGCTCTGTAATATATTTGTGCAACTCTTTCCAGTTGGAACCTTGCCTCGTTTAGATGGACTGGCGAGTGATGGAGGCAGATGTTCATGTTTATTTTCATCCTTGTCCTTAGACAAAAGGACTTTCTCATTCTCAATATGCTTGTTTCACAGCCTGTGGTCCATTTGTCTATTGAAGGCCCAAACTACTCTCAAACTGGTAAAAATCTGAATCATGTTCATTAACTTTACTGGATTTATTCCAGATTTACATGGCTGCTACAGCTAGAGTTGTGCGCAAAATAAGGCACAGATGCTGAATAAGACAAAGCAACTTGTGATTCATACAGTTAGCAGGGCTGGGTTAATCTCCCTGAACATCAGCTAATTTTGACATACACCAGGTAATTATTCCACACCATGAAATAAGAGTTCTTAAAATGCTTTTTTAGTATTGTGAAATAACAATCCTGGGCAGTCTTGTTTCCATATATTTGTTAGAAGGTGCTTGGTCTAAATGATGGCTGTGGGTTTGTATTCAGCAAGCTAAATCATGTGTAGGTAAAGAAGATGGTCTTTATGCCCTTGAATTTCCAGCTAACTTTTGCTTTTAGATCCTTATACCACTTGATCCCGCACTTGGCCAATGAGGTGAATATTGGGTAGGTGTTGTTTAAACAGGCTTTTATTCAAATTTCTTGGACATCAGGAACTCAAATATCAGTTCAAAACCCAAAGAACTCCTTTATTCCCCTCCTGATAAGTTTAAAATGTTTTGCTGTATTTGCCAGACTGTGCTGGCATTGCATGCAAAGCATATGCATATGCCTTCATGAGTTTGTGTGATTGCATGGTACTTGCCTACTGGGTTCTCTCATTTAGAAACTCCTCAGTTGAGCTGGGAAGTATCTGAGGCAGCTGCAAACACCTCTGCTCATCTTCATCACCTATAAATTTCACTTTAACAAATGGAAAATAGTTGTGCCTAGTAAAATAGAAGTACATCACTTTGCCTTCACAAAGTACTTTTTGATACTGCCATTATGACAGATAGGTGAGGTATTTTCAAAAAAAAACAACAAAATTGGCTAATGTAAAGGTATTTTTAACTAGCCTGCTGGAAGATGTGTTTCCCTTCCAAGTGTTTCTTGTTTACCCTTTGCGTTTCTGGATTCAATATATATGGCATTATTTAAATAAAATTTGGTGTCAGGTATTCTACAGCATACATTATTTCTTGCTCTAAATATATATAAATGTGAATTTTAGGAAAAAACATACCTTCCTTGTAGTCTTCCTGTACTGTAGAATGGAGATTGCATCATTCTGCTTGATGTTGGTAAGGGTCAAGGCAGTTTTGGGGCTGTCTTTCTGGAATATGGGACGGCAGCTATTCCAGCTAAAATAGCTGTCTGGCTGCTGTCCTATAGCTTTGCAGCTTGGTCAGAGCAGAAGGTGTCAGTAAGATCACAGGGTAGGGAAGAAACTGGTGACTGATCACAAAGGACTATCACTAATTGTTATGGCTTGAGTATTTTGATCAGCGATAAGGCAATGACTACAGCTAAGGAAGAAAAGAGAGTCCTCCAACTGAGGTTGAAGTAAGGTGTCCTTATTTTTCCACATCTTCCTGTGAAGAGCACAAGCTATTCGTTCCAGGACAGGCAAGCAGATAGTCCCGTGAAGGGTGTTCCTTTTTTGCAGGACAATGGAAAATGGTTTGGAGTAAATAATAGCTAGTGTGTATATCTCAGAGTAAAGAGACAGGGCTAACAAAGGCACTTGTACTGAGAAAGGCAAAGAAGAACCTCAGAAAACAAACCAACAAAAGCCATAAGCTTTGGTTGCTGTCGTGGCATCATGCCATTGCAATGAGTGCCTATTATCATGGCCCAGAGAGCCCTGGGAGCCTTAATTGGTTGAGAGCCTTAATTGCCCTGACCAGCCTCACCTAGGACCTCCATCCATGGCAAGGAGCTCTGGTCGGAGCTCTGATCAGACAGGCAGTCCTGACTTGCTGCCTGAACATCCCAGACTGACCCTGGACCTGACCCTACCTCACCTTGTGTGATGGTCGCCAGCCCCTGGCACTGTCCCCGCCCTGGCTCTGCTCACGTTCTCCAGGGCTGTCCCCTGTTTGGTGGGGCAACGCCCAGCCTGGGCCGTGGCCACAGCCTGGCTTCCCTGGTGGAGCAGCCCCCTGCTCCCTGAGACCTGTGTTCAGTCCTTCCTCTGTGTTGCTGAGCTGAGGAGAGCTTTCTAAGCCCTTTTAGAGAGAAAGGGAATGGGAACGCATCCAGGATGAACGTTGCATCCTAATGAAACCATAATGGCAGAGAAACTGGCAAAAGGCTCATTATGCTGTAATAATCTACACATCTATAGGGAATAACGAGTGGCTGTGAATGCTTTAGTGTAACTGAAGTCTAGATAGGCTTATTATTTTTTTCTTTTCTATAATTTTCCATATTTCTTGATTTTTATGTGGAGGATGATTGAGTATCTGCTTCCTGAGACCAGTGGAGTTTAGGTGAGAACATGCAGACGTTAATGTCTCTTGTACTTGGAGATGAATGTTACAAAATGATGTTTTCTTCTTTCAAGACTTTAGGGAAAAATACATTCTTCCAGCTCCTAATTTCCAAATGTGTACGGAGTTATGTGTGGAATGAATTAAAAAAGTTAGAAGGTGTTATCTTTGTGTAGCAATATTGTGTCAGGGACCATGGAGATAAAAGTTCTTTCTGCCTGTTCAAGTCTAGCAAGCCAAGCCTGTGATTTTCTGGTGAAATCATTCCTATTCTGTGGCATAATTACATTGTGAAAATACTATTTTATTTTAACAATATCATGAAATACTCCTGCATCACAGGAATGGCCATAATTTTTTTTTCCTTCTCTTCTCCCAATCCCTCTTTCATTCCATTTATCTTTTATTCTTAAATAATCTTTGATTATTTACTAGCTGCACAGTGTTTGCTGGGTGGTATATTTTCTTTAACAATCTTACTGCAATATCAGTAATATAATTAATTTTTTTACAGTATTCAAGGTGTAATATCAACAGAAAGAGGAATAAAAGTCTTTTAAATTTGTATTTGTTTGTTTTCAAAATCCTGCACAATTCCTTGAAAAGCAAAGAGATCAACTATTTTTGTAATGCCATTTGGCAAGTACTATATTCACCTGCCTTCCAAATTAGACTGTTTGAATGTTTGAATATGTCAAAGAGAGAAAATTTCCACTTTCTGTAATCCTCGACTTCTGGTTGACCATCTGATTTTTTCACATGCCAGTACATCCTTTGATGTACTCTAGGCAGGTGTACTTTGTAGGGGGGAAGAGCTCTGGCAATATAAAAAGCTGGAGCAGCAGAGAGGCAGTTGAACACCTTAGGCAAAAGAAAGGCCAGTTGTTGGTGGTAGAGCTGACAACAGAAGAAGACTCATACTTCATCCTTTAAGACAATGGTCCCCAAATTGGTGGTGTTGAAAAGCTGAATGTCACTCTGCTCTCCTTACAACAAGGAGAGCCTTTGCAGGGTAGTAGGACTGCAGGGCTGTAACCAGGGTAGAGCAGCCTCTTTGATCCTAGTACGGATAACTTTGGAAACTCTGGGAAAGGTGGCAGTGGGCAGAAGCCACGAAGCCAAATTCTGAGCTGCACTGTTGGGGCACCTGGAGTCACCTAGTGGATGTGTAGTTGGTCGTGTATAATTCCAAGAATCCTTAAGACAGCATTATATTTTGCAGTGGGACAAATTACAGATAGGAGGGGCAAGGACATGTAGCACAAACGATTTATTCAGTCACTGAGTCTTTCAAACCAGAGAAGCATCAGAAATAATCTCTAATAGAAAGAAGTAAAAATGGAGAGGTATGTAGTGCCTCCTTTCCTTCTCCCCTGGATCCTTTTAAATTCATAAGGCAGCATCTTTCTGACACTGATTCCTGCCTTTTTACAGGTCAGCAGGCTGTTCTTCTGGAGTGATGGTAGGCTACAGGCTATACCCATGATTATCTGCCTTTTAAAACTGTGCAGGACAAAAGATGACCACTTTGCCTTCACATAACAAATGGACAGTGAATGTTCGCAAGTCACTAAATTTGAATAAAAGCCATTTGGAGTAAATAGTTAGCATGGCTGACACGGGGAGTCTGCTGCAGGTTTTGAGCTCTTTGTACACCCTGGTGTATTGCTGCAAATTACCAGAAAGACAGAGGTAAAAGGGAGGAGATCATTCCCCTAGAACATAATAGAACAGCAAAGTGTTCTAATATAGCTGGCAGGTTTGCTTACCTAATGCTATTCTAAGCCAATGAAAGCGGTATTTAATCTTTGGATCAAGGTTTATATGTATTCTTACAGTTGTGAGGCTTGTCAAAGTAATTAATGTACTGCCAAAACTGCAGTGAGGATACAAATAGATTCTTGTGTGGGTTGGAGTAGATCTCATGGTAATTTAGTGGCAATTGCTGTGTGTAAGAAGACTATTTAGTCCCTTGTTCTGAGGTAAAAACAGTCCATTGGTAATGTAGATCCTGAGGAATATAGATGTTGCCTTTCTGAATAGGGCCAGTAATTTATCTAACTTTGTATTTTGCTTAGATCAATGGCTGAAACTTCAGAGGCAGATTTTTTAATTTGAGCTCTTACGGATGGCCTGGACTAGCTTCTCTTTACATCTGCATATGATGGTTATGTTTTGGCCCTTTAACATGAGCAAAGGTAATGGTCCCTGTGATCAACTGCTGGTACAGACGCTTCGCAGGAGCGTGAGGAAAGTATTCACAGAGCTTGCTCTAGGTACCTAGCAAGGATGCGATGCCGCACGCTAACCTTCAGAAGCCAGCATTTCTTGTATGTCAGCAAATAGCTGGGTGATCTTTCTGGGTGGCGTGACTGTGTTCTCCATTCTTCTTCCCTGTCATACTTCTCATGTCTTTTGCTCTCTTGAAATGAGAAAACAAACTCTTAGATATGTGCAAGAGAAGCCCAGTAAAATATAGCCAAGGACAGAAGTGGGTGTAAATGACTTGATAAAAATGAAAGGAGAAGCTTACTGTGTTCAGTGACTGTTTCTGAAGATGAACTGTATATCTTTTGCTGTTCCTGTTGCTATATAGTTTAAGACAGATCCAGTCTGTATTACGAAACTTTTTAAAAAACTGCAGAGTACTGGGAAATAAATAGTTTTTTGTTTGGGGAAAGCCTACCAGTGATCTGTTACTGCTATGATGCTCCAGTAATCAGTCACTGGTGTTATTGATGTAATGTATGTACTGGTTGATGTTTATAGGCTATAAGATGACTTATTTGCTTATTTTCACTTTGCCTGCTTTGGCATTAGTATAAGTTGTAAGCTTTAAATGCAGGAAAAGTTAAAAATAAGAATGATAATATTTTCCTTGGATATCCCAGTTACCGTGCACACCATCTAATTTGTTTTCTCATGCAGTTCTTTTTCACAGTTTAGTTACTGTGGTCCTGCTTTTTTTTTTGGCCTGTGTCGTGTGTCCACCCAGGATATTACACTAACCAGATATGTGGAAATATTTAGGTGTCTTATGGATCTTTTTTTTTTTTGTTTTCTTTTGAGGGGTGGGGCTAGGGGCAGGAAGCACTACTGTTTTAATAGCTGAACTAAGACAGTGATTTCAGCTTTCTTTTATTTAGGTACCCTTTTCCAGTTGAGGTCAAGGCACACTAATAGCTAACTTGAGTCTGAAAATGGATTTGCTTTTCTTATTGCCTTTTATGAACTTCACAGAAATTGCCTGTGATCTTTCAAGGGTGGTTAGGTGATTGAGAACCACTGAAGTATCAAAATTTGCATGTAGGGGGAACCGATTGAAAACAGTTGTAAGATTCTGCCAGTAGATGGTGCAGTTAGTAAAAATATACTGTGGAGACCTCAGCATGAATGGGGTTTGTGACTTCTAACAAGGTCTTTGGCTCGTGAGACAAATTAACTGGTTGGTTAGTATTTTATT
Source organism: Calonectris borealis (assembly GCF_964195595.1). Taxonomy (NCBI): domain Eukaryota; kingdom Metazoa; phylum Chordata; class Aves; order Procellariiformes; family Procellariidae; genus Calonectris; species Calonectris borealis. Next base: position 65,368,388 of record NC_134313.1, on the reverse strand, counting down.
ATTAATATTTTCTTCTGTTACAGTAAATGTTGCAACCTGGTAATCTCAACGATAGGATTTAGAGGAAGCTATAACTGCTATAGTACTCAAAATGATGAGTTTGGAAGTAAATTTGCAGTTATTCTGCTCAATGACTGAATATGCTGTTAGGTTAAATCCTCTCTACCCTATACAGTGCAGACTAATACTATGACAAATCTAGTCATTCATGCTTGGACAAAACATTCTGGAGCTTTCTAAGGTCACCTGCAGCTGGACCTTTTTGAGACAGCAGCATGCTGCAACCTGGTTGTCTTTTAAATTGGAGGCTCTCATACTTTAAGGACTAACAGACCTTAATTTGAATGTTTTCTGAGAAATGCTACGCTCCTTAGAGGTACTGTGAAAAATTGCTGCAAAAACATTCTTCAGCATGGCTAAATTGATAAGCTACTGATTTTTAATGCAACTTCTAGAGGCTATGCTTGGAAACATTTGGTGTGAAGGATCAGTTTCTGCAATATATTTCAAAAATATTAGGGGGCACTATGAAGAGCTAAAACTTTGTCAGTATTCCAGAATCTGAGCTTGTTACTGATGGTAATTATAAACATCATTAAATTGAAGTTGTTGGAAGGATTTTCTTTAAACTTTGAAGTTGACAGAAGTAAAGGTAGAATGTATACCTCTGAGCCTGTATAAAACTGAAAGTATAGTTCTCAGGTATGAATTCTCAGGAATTCAAATTGATATGTACTCAAATTAATGACTTTGTGATAACACAATGAAAAATTTCACAGTATTTAAGAAATTCAAGGAAATGTTTTATGATGACTTACATCAGTCCTTTAGCTTGCGAAGCATGCTATTGGCCACGGAGCAATCAAAGTAAAGAACATTTTTTGGGTCTTGAGCATAATCTAAAAATTATAAAGATGGGATCAATAGCTGTCCCACTACTGTGGTTTTGTTTGTTTGAGTAACTCTGTGGATAGTGTCGACTATATGTTTTGGAAGCGCTGCAGACAAGGCGAGGGAAGAAATTGGGAATAGAAGGGAATAGTAGGAGGCAAAATGAAGGGAATTTTTGTAAGCTTGGCTAAAAGAACATGTGCAACTGTCCTGATGGGTTGCTTAGTTTGCTCAACGCTAAGGCCAGTATTTTCAAAAGCAATTAGAACAGTTGCATGCATCAATTTTATGCACTGAGGCACCTGTATTGCACTCTTTTCTCTCTAGAAATGTTTAATTACTGCTTTGCCTTTCAAAAGGAGATCTTTTAAGACACTGCTAATTGAACATCTAAAAATTAAGCCACTCAGTATGACTAGTAGAATATGGTGAATTAGGCCAAGCTTGAGGAATAAACTCATATTGATCATTTTGGCACAAAGTGGATAGGAATAAAGTACTTGTAAAACTACCGATCCATGTTTTATTTTTTAGAAAGTTGAGCTACTTTAGAAGAGCCATCCCGCTTTTTGACCCACTCACACTGCTAAAGAGAAGAGGTTCAAAACAGAAAGCTTTTTGTGCTTCCTCTGCATGGCATGGTCTTACATACCTCTCCAGTTAGTAAATGCTGTGTTTAAAGTCCAAGCAGTGCACCAAGTTCTGCTGCCATTTTATATTTGTGAACTAGTCTTGCTTCCAGGATTCTTGGCCTCTGCTATCCATTGAGAGTGCTGCCTGCACCCCAAGACTATCAGCAAATCAAGCCACCCCAAGACTTCCCTGACAGTTGTTTGCAAGCCGCTAAGTAAAAGCTTGCATCCATATGCTGACACCGTGAATCATGGTATGCAATGCCTAAAATGGCAGATGAATTGCCTGTTCCCCCACGAAGTGTTAGCTCCTCTCATCTTACACTGGGATTGTAAACTTTAAATTTCACTGTATGTGGCGTTTGCTTGGTGTTCTGAGACTGGGGGTAAATTGCAGGTGTTCTGTTTGTCAGCAGGTTATGAACTTGATGTTCTTGGAGAATTTAGGGACTTTTTAACAAACAGCATGTTATTTGTTTTGCTGATGTTGCTTCTGTCATTGTTCCAAAGGTGACAAGAGACCATGCATTCTTAATCTTCAGTCTTCTCAGCTCTCTACAAGAAGTAGATGTGCTGTTAATATTGCACAGCTCCTTTAATTAGGTAATTAGCAGTGGAATGACAATGCTAAGAAATCAGGAGTGGAAAAAATAATAGACTTGCCAGGCCTTAACAGTCCATCAGTTACTACAGTAATCTTTTAGTCTCATTCTTTTATGATCTAATATCCTCGGTGGTACTGTCATGTCTATAATTCTGTTCCTATCAATGAAGCTGCACAGCCTAATAGATCTGTCCCAGGTAAGCAGTTTTCACTCTGCAGAACATAGATGCTTTGCCTACTCAATGGTCCATGTCAGCTATTAAGTACTGATGATGGTCTTCTCTGAATTGCTTTTTAGCAAACAGCTTATTTTAGTTAGCTTGCATAGCGCAACTGTAATATCGTAGGGTGAGGGTTTTTTTGGTTGCTGGTTGGAATTCTCGATTATTTTTATTTTTCAAAAATGCTTTTCAGTATTCAGTATCAATTCAAGCAATAGTGATATCTTTATGCAAATGTATTGTGTCAAGAATATGTCCTCACTCAACATGGCTTTTTAAGAAATCGGTGCGCAAACTGTGACTTGCCATTAGCAGTTCATCCTTCTACTTATAGAACACATTTATTAATCATCCTGTATGTTTTGCCAGTTGGGAAAAGCTTTGAAAATCCATTGTTTCAGAGTTCATCAGTTTGGGGGTATGTTTTTAGCCTTTTTCTTTATTTTCTAAAGATAGAAACAGTATAATATAGGATTTTCTTTTATGAAGTGCATTCTTTGACTTTTTCCACAGTCTGCTGTTTCTAAAATGATTAATTGCTCAGGCTGGTAGATAGGACTCTCTTCAGAGAGTCGTCTTTATCTGATAGAGGCTAAATTCATTGGGGGTGGGGAGAGGAAAATACATTGATTTTGGCTTACAAAATGGTTTGTATATTTTAAGTAAAGTTTAAAAAACCCCCAGCATTTCTGAGAGAAGAGACACATGAGAGAAAAAGAAAGGAAGCTCTGGTACTGGTACTGTGCATAGTTTTGCAAAGACCCAGACTAATTTTAAATGAACTTTAAAGTGTTCAGTTACAGCGAGCAATGCCTTGTTTCCACAAATACTTGTAAAGTAGCTCATCTAGTTTGTAGCGTCAAAGACAAGCTAAACAAAAAGTTGAAGTAGCTATTAGACCGAGCTGCCTGGTAATGGGGAGAGTTAATTCAATGTATGTATACAGGAGACCTAATTATGCTTTTATAGTAATGCATTCATCTGCAAACTAAGCCTCTGGGCCCCCTGCATGACCCCTTGTGCAAAGTCATTCACTGTTGTGTGAGGTGGTGTCTCCAGGGAAAGCCATCTGGGTTTGTCTTACTGGGGAAGTGTACTCGATGTCACCTTTCTAGGGGAAAGGTTGGACTGTCGTCCTGTGGAACCAGCTGGCTCCTTGGAGTATCCTGAGAATGGGGTCACCTCTGCGGGGATGTCCGCTGCACACCTCAGGGGAGATGCTGGATGGTGGCCAGAGCCCGAAGGAGGAGCTGGGGGAGAGGCCACTCAGGACCCAGACCTCTGCATGGATTTCCACAAATAGTACTTACCACGAATGAAGGACCCTGCTGAACCCGGTGAGAGGTAGGGATAGTCTTGGGAAAGCAAATGTTTGCATTTGCTGTGCTCTTTTCCAAGCTTAGATGCTGTCTGGACCTCGGATAACAAATGCCATTTGTTGAGGATTTGCTTTAGACTGGGGATGCATGGACAGCAAAATCTCTCAAAGAACATAATGACCTTTATGACATTAGTGATAAGTAAAGGATCAGAAGCGAATTGTGACTTGCTTTGTGACCTACAGACATACAAAAATCTTTATCTTACCCTCTGTTCTTCAAAGGATGGCCTGTGTAGATCCCCTGTTTTCCTTCTCTGTATTTCACTCTGTATGCCCTTCTGCAGCGAGTGTTGAGCAGAAGGGCTGGACTGGCACAGGTTGAGTTTCAGCAGCTGGTTCTTCTGTAACACAAAATGGAGAGGGATCCATCTTCTTTAGGAGATATAAGAATGCCTCTTTCGCGGTGCTGACAAGATTGGATTCATCTGCAGGACCCCATCTATGTAGGAATGTTTGCGCTGGTTTGATTCTTCTCCAAAGCCAGTCCCGCTTTCTGTTTGTGTCGCGATGAACGGTGGGATAGCTGTACATGACTGAGGAAATCTACGGTGGCTTAATGTGTATCTCTAAGCTAGTGTGACCTGAGCCTTTTACATGGTTGCATGTGGCAGTGTTAGAGCTGATGTAAGTCCAGGTGGCTTTGCTGGCAGTAGAGTTTTTGACTGGGATGGGGAAAAATGAGAGAAAATCTTGTGAGGAGGGAAAATCCTTTTCCTTCTGCCTCTTTCTTTCTGTCTCTTTCCCTACCAGCTTTATGAGAGAAAACTTGTAGGTTTCAGGTCTGTATATTTTCCAAAAATTATTGCATTCTATATACAGTAGGTTGTTTCTTGTAAATGAAAAACAAAAGAAGGAATTTAGGGTCAGTCTAGAGTAAATAGATTTTCTGTTTTTCCTTGAGGATTTTCATTTCTACAAAAATAAAGCAAGTTGTGTGCATAGACTTCTGTATTTTAACAGAACTTTTCATTTTTTTTATACCCAAGTTAGCTACCCCTGGTTGTCTTCCTTATCACCATCCCAAGCTGCTCCTCCCACTCCAGATAAAACCTAAGAGGGGGTTGGAGGGCCAGAAGTGTCCTTAGTGGTCAGACTGCATCTCTTAATCACCTCAGAAAGGCAAGTTCTGTTTCTCATGGAGTAGGTTAGCGAAAAAACAGCAGCACTGGAGGGAAAAAAAAAATCGGGGGCTATTTTGAAATGAAAAATACCTCTCACCTCTATCAGTTCTTTTGTTCAGCCTTCAGAAACGCAAGCGTTAATCCTGTCCCAGAGTTAGAATATCAAGTTCCTATTTCTGTTGGGGCTTTCCTGCCTTCCTCTTGGTATCACTTACACTGCATAACTAAATTCTGAGTTGTGTGAAATGATTACTTATTACAAGTGGGTTGAATTAGCCATACAATACATACTGCTTTAGATATAGATAATCCAGCTTGAGGACAGACTAGATGGTCTCTGGAAACTTTTCTGGCACTTTGATTCTGTTATGGGTATGATGAGACGGTGACAGGTTTTTGTTTACCCAATGTGGTTGATAGGTTTTCCCTTTGAAAAAAACAAAAGCAGTTTTACTTCTGCCCCAAACTTCCTTCCTCCTGCTACCTTACCTTGCCCATGAAAGATGAAAGACTTTTGCTACCTGCTGTAGCTGACTGAGGGACGATGTGCAGAAAAAAGTAAAAATCCAATGGGAAAGATGGAGGTGGAGGTGAAAGTAATATGATGGCAATGTATATCTTTATCTAAAAAGGTCTCAAATATATACAAATTTCTTATATGCAGTACTGGTGTGTTTACAGCAATATCTATATAAAGATGCCGTATTTTGCCCCCGTCTGACTACAGTAAGGTAGGAGCTTTCGTAACTGTGCCATTTGTTAGTAGTTACAGCACAGATTTATCAGACTAACAGTTATATCTATGGAGGGAAACAAGAAACAGTAATAGCACAAAAGATGCTTCAACAACAAACTGGATAACAGAAAAACAGAAATCCTCCATCAGCTTTTTCACTCGGGTTGAGCAATTGGATCAGAGCAGTCAATGGCACCTTGTACACACGACAAAGTACAGGAGCATCACTGTCTGTGGAGCCCGGCTGGAAAGTAACATGATGACACATTTCTTCCTGCCAGCGGTGTCTCCTTGTCAGGAGAATTGTCATCATTAATCCTCTTCTTTCAGGTTGCGAAGCAGCTGTGAGAACAGCTGATTGGCCCCATTGTCGTGGTGGTACAATATTGCTCGACTGAAGTTTTCTGATGGCAAAGATGCTACGTATTGCGAAGGTTCTGAAAATAAGGTTGTACAAATGCGTTCTATGACATGTTAGCACTTTTAAACTATACATCAGGTTTTGTCCTGCTTGTATATAAAATGTATCCACCACAGCTTTAGGTGGTGGCTGGAAGAGTTGCCGCTTGTTTGTGCTGTGAACAGTAATGTGGTGACATAAACAGCAACGGCTGCTTCTAGGATGTTTGGAAAACCGAAATTAGCTCATAAACATTTTTTTATCAAATTTATTTTTGTTATTTACATAAATATCTAGTTCTTTAGGATGTACAAAACTTAGGTGGATGTTTCATGCAAACAAACTACCTCAAATTCCTTCTTGTGCTTTTTGCTTCCAGTTTGCCAGAAATATGAAGTCTTCTGCCTCTATAACACCAAAATTTTAGAAGGCCTGTAAAACAGTGGGTTTCTATTTTCTTTCACCTTTTTTTTTTTTTTTTTGTGGTGAGGTTTTTTGGTTGGTTTGTTTTTTGTTGAGTCTTCAGTACTGGGAGAATACTGGAATACTGCTTGAATCTGTCTGGGACTTTTTCCATTACAAAAGGTAATGGAAAACTTTTGCTGTTTTTTTTTGTTTGGGTTTTTTTTTTATTTTTAGTCCTAGAGGACTTGATTTTCTTTTTTTCCCTCTCAGCAGGTAATTTTAATTATTTATAAGCAATTTTAATATTTTTATTCTGGAGTCCCCACTAGATACCCCTTGAGGATCTTGAAGCTGATGCTGAAAAAAATTTATTTCATGATGGTGAAGATGCAAGTTTTGGGGTCCTTTGCCTGCTGTCTAGAACTGTTTGAGGAAAATCACCCATGTTATTTTCTGGATCTGAAGGATTCTGAGCTTGTATTGTGGTTGCACTTGGAGGATTCATTGGCACTGTTGTAAAAATGAGTTAGGTGGTACCTAGAGTGTATTCAAGAGTTTAATTACGTAATATTTTAATCTACACTGTAGGTAGGCAAAGAAGAAAAGTTGGAATATTAGGGTTATAATGGGGGGCAGAACATGTTAATTTTTAATGAGTTATCATCTGGAGCGTAAAAGGCACCAAGCACAGAACAAAAGTAGTAAGATTTAATCATTGTAGCAGAAATCAGGAGCAATACTACCTTATTTTTGATCCTAAGGAAGGATGGCAGGATGCTGGTTTAATATTATTGGAAGATGAAACAATGGAGCCCTAGATGGAAGATGTAGTAATGTTTGAGGAGTTAAATGCTGATCTCAAAGATACTTATGTTGGGAAAGGTGAGCATGCATGAGCAAATGTGATGAAGGATATACATGCATTATACTTGCAAAATAGAATCATGAAGAAAGTACTGGCCTTAGCTACTTTGTGCTTGCAGTATGTCATTAAGCATACGTTTAAGACTTTTATGTATTTTGTCTGCTTCTGTAGTTGTGCAAGATCTGTAACAATTTATAATTAACTAGTATTCATTATTATTTGAAAAAGGTGGGGAGGGGGGAAGAGAAGCTATGGACTTGGAATTGGTAAAACACTTGTCTAATCCGCAATACAGTTACACTAACTTTTCTGAGAAGACCTGATTTTTGGGGCAAAGCTTACTTATTTCACAAATTACTCTTATCTATCTCATTTTAACAGGTCAAGAGAAAGGACATTGTCAAGATACAACTTCAAGAATAAGAGAGTAATCTTGTCTAACTATTTTTCCATGATATCCCTCATGTGGCACTTGCTCCCCATGTAAGTTAAAGTAGGCCAAACTGCAAATGTGCAAAGTGTGCATCAAAGTCTCTCTTGACAGAAAACTTAAGGGAGGTGACAGATAAGGATATGCTAGTTTTGGCTGCAATGTACTTCGTAATTACTTGAACAAGAACATCCTGACATTTTTTTTTCCTAATTTTGATCTCATACTGGCTAATCCGTATGTGATGTCTATCAGAGTTCTGCCAATCAGTTGACATGGTTAGACATTGTCCTGTCTCTGCTTGAGAAATGTCTTTTTCCCCATACCCCATGAAAGCCTGAAAAGGAAACGTGTGACGACAAAAAGACCCAACTTGATAACTCATAAAGAGGCCATGCAGATAGAAATGGGTGCCTTTATACAGCCTTTAAACTTGTGCTTTGATTCAGAAATACAAGTTACCCCTTGAACCAGTGTCTTTGTTTTGGGTTTTTTTGAGTTTTGTTTTTTTTGTGTTTGGTGTTTTTTTGTGGTTTTTTTGTTGTTGTTGTTTTTGGTGTGGTTTTTTTTTTTTTTTAATAAATACAGTACAAAATGCCCTCAGGAGTAATGATGAGTATTTAGTGTTCTTGCAATTCTGGCAGTTTTTAAGGGACTTTGCTATAGATTTTAGACCTTATATGTAACCATGTAGGTGGCTTTTCTCCTCAGATGGACACATCTGATGAGGGGCCTGACAGCATCATCATAATAAGTTCTTGATTCATCACCTCTCTTAGACCTGTTCTTAAGTCTTGCTGGGACACTTAAGGGACCTGAGGGTGCACTTAGGTATCTTCTTGAAAGAGTTTGCTCTGAAGCCAGGCCTGAAACCTTAAAAGGATGTGATTTTTTCTATTCTTTTTTTTTTTTTTCCCCTGCTAACAGGCTGGTGAACCTTGATCTTTCCAGGCTTTATCCTCTAGAGTTTTGGTAAGCTTCCTTACTTCAATCTTCATTGTAAGCATTGCACATCCAGCGATCAAAAAAGCACTACTTGACCAATCACAGATAAAAAATATAGCCCATTTGGCCATGAATAAATATTTCACAGAAAGATCTGTGAGAACAAAGATATGAAAAGGCCATTGTTCAAATAGTTTCCAATGAGATGTGAAAAGAAGTCATAAACAGCACTATCACAGAAGAGAGACTGGACTGGCTCTATTCAATTATTGGTAAAAGTCTGGTTTTTGTTCATGTCTTGATATTTGTTTTAGTAATGCTCTGTCCCTGTGAATATATTTGTTTGGCATCCTGTAGAAAGCCGCTTAAATTGTGTGCAGAGAGGTGCAGTCCGAGACTCCTGATGGAGCATTTAAAGATTGGAGAAATTTGTATTCTGAATAAGATAATCCTCATTTGTGTGTATAGACTAATGCCACAGGACGCTTAGCTACTGCAAAGATTATTAGTGTTGGTCTTTTTTTTTGGTTTTGTTTTGATAGGTCCAGTAGTAGAATAATATATTTTGGTAGCTGGCTGGTTGAGTATATCTAAACTAGTGGATATTTACTATTAGTAAGGAAACATTTTAAAAAGCAAAACGGCAGCATTGCAGCAGTTTCCCTTGCCTATAATGGACAAAACCCCTCAGTTCTTAAGTAAAATTCTTCTACTTCTAAAAAAACCCTGTATTTAAGCAAGCATTACACTATTTGATGCAAGAATAGGAATGTGGTAGTTCATTGCTAGCCTCAGCGTGTAGGCATGGTCAGTGGTAGGTAGGGTGTCCGTCGGCTGACACTCCCATAGAAAATATATTGTAATGAAGTTTCTGGTAGTAGCTGCAAACTGCATATCTCTTACACCAGGTTTAAGAACAGCTACAATCTGTCTTCCTTTTTCTGTATTAGGATGTTGTCTTTGATGCAGAGACTGCAGAATGAAAAGCTGCTTTGGACCCTTTCCAGAAAGTTATTGAAATCAGTCTTTGGTAACTGTATTGGCTTTTACTGTGTACCAAGGTCACTGAGCTGCAGGAGAAGACAGCCCTGTTAAAAACAGGATTTGAGTATTTTAAAAGGTGACTTTTTACAGTTTGAATAAATAAGCAGGAGCCTTATAAAAGTATGTTATAGGTATAGTATTTACTACTTTTGTCCTGATCTTCTGCCTTTTTTTGCTCCAGCTGAGGTCCCGATGGCCAGTTTTGATATCAATAGCAGCTTTCCAACATTTGTCACATCAAAGCTCTGAAGAGAAGGAAGATACCAGTTGCCCCACAGTTTCTGGCACTGATAATTAGAAAGACAAGTGTGTATCTTTTGGGCAGGGTGGTGTTTCGTCTTTATGTACAAAGGAGGTGGTAGTTTTGGATAAAGGTGGCTGGTATTTTCCTGGTGAAGTATTGTTCTCACCAGAAACAAAATCAGCATCTCAAAAATTGACTCATCTCTGTCTAAAGCTTCATGGTAGTTATGTGTTGTGCTGAGCTTTTTCATCTCTTGAGTAAACTGGAATTTCTGGGTTAAAAAGGAGGTGCAGGTGCCAAAGTGGTTTTACTATGCTCACCACAGTACTCTCTCTATCATAGCATGAGGCTTGGATTCAAGTTTATCCTCTACCTGCATCAGACCAGTCACCTGATTAAGGTAAGTGTTAAGACACCAAGATATGAATTGTTTTGGGACAGATCTCTTATTTCTTCTCTTGAAGCATTTTACTTCATGCTCACACTGATGCACACATTCCGTAATTGAGCCTGGGTCGAGGCAGGGAGGAAGAAGTAGAATTAATTGCCTCTTGGCTGTGCTTGCTTCATGTTTTAGGAGTAGGTCTTGGATGTCTAGAGCAATAGTGTCAGGATAGCTTCCTGAATCTCAGGTGCCTGTAGGAAAGGCAATTCTTGCAGAGTTCTTTACGCTATTCATTGGGATCAGGATATGCCTTCAATTTACTTACACTACGTATGCATAATGGAGAAGGACAACGCTTTATAGAAAATGGCTTGTAACTAAGGTTGGCTAGGATTTAAAGAAAAAAAATAGTATCATTGTGTAAATGACTGGAGGAGGACTTGGGAACCTGCAGCCTATGGAAAAACGTATGGCCTGCAACTTAATTTCTCAAGGCCAACAGCCAAAAGTTTACTTTTTCTGTTGGCTTTTTGGTTTTTTTTTTCATGCTATTATTGAACATTGCTAAAGTCAGAATAGCTGGCCAAAGAAGCTTTGAATCTGTAGTTATCCCTCAGCAAGGGTAAAGACATTCAACCTTTATTGTAGGATTTCTGTGGACTATATCTGAGTGTGTGCAGTCTGTTTGATGCCTAGAAATCCACAGAGCTGACCCCTGCCTTCCTCACAGTATCTCTTCGTAAGGGAAAATTTTCCAGATGTACTTAACTGACTGGAAGCGTTCAGCACAACAGACTTATTAACCACTAAGCCAGCATAAAACTTGTAAGTGCAGCTGCTGCAGAAATGGACAGTGAGGAAACACAAAAACTGTGCCTGAAGACAGAAGAATAAATAACAGTATGGTGATAATTACCTCCTGTAGGTATTGCATTGTGGTAGTCATCAGAAACTTATTTACTGTGTCTGCCTTTCCTTCTGTCAGTGATGAGTTTCCTTCATCCCCCCGTGCTAGCCTGCCTGCAACCTTTTAGAGAAGTTCTCAGGATTATGGCTGAAGTTAGGAGTAATTAGATAAAACACTGTTGTAAATTCCTGTGGAAAGAAATAGATTTATTAATTACCTTAGTTGAGTTCTGGCCAAACTTAGCTTCTTCCGTATAAATAATTGGAAGAACAGATAAACAGTTGGGTAAAGTAATTTTGCTTTATCTGCCTCCAGATAGGACAAAAGGTAACAAACTGAAATGACTAAGGAATCAGAAATCTGTAGCTCCAACATGTTTAATCATGGTCAGATACCTTATCCCCTGAGAAAACTGCTGAACACTTGCTTCTTATGTCTGACCTTGTCAGGCTGAGAAGCCCTCCTAGAGAAAGGTCAGGCTTTTAAGCTGATGGTAGGTTGTTGCTGACATGCGTCAGGGCGGGATGAACTCCTAATGTATGTATCTTCAGATATCAGCTGGCATTCTCTGTAGGTGTCCAAGGAGTGGGAGATCAGCAGTTCCAAATGAAACCCACGTGCACTGTGGCATATTGATCTCTCAGATTTGTTAAGTGACATACCTTGTGTCTGAAGCTTGGGACCTGACTTAGGATTAGTGGTGGCTTGCAAAAATTCAGCTTTAAGAGTTGTATAAAAGTTATACAACTGAATATATACTGTGAACAAAAAAAAGAAATCAGAAATCAAAGTTTTGGAATTGAGTGAATCATAGGAATTACGGCAAACTCAAATGACTAAGCAAAGCTATTGAATTTGATGCTCCATCAAGATGTAAGAGTGTATTCTGTGTGATTGTGACTCAGCACTTGCGCGTGAGTCATTCCTCATCACTGGGACCCCAGTGCTATTGGTTTTCTGGCTGAAAAAGAAAAGACGAGGTGGGAAGAGATTTAAAACTACAGAGAAAGTTTAAACTTCACAAATATGAAAGAGAGGGGAAGTTTTACCCCCACTTAGACTATTTTTCTTGAAAGACTTTTTATTTTTAACTTTTGAATACGGTATTTTCAGTGGAATAAGATGACTTTTCACAGGAACTTTATTTATAGTCGAGGCTTTTCATATTTTATTTTGCAGAAAATTAATTTGTGACTATATTGAACTATTAAAAGAAACCTTTAAAGTGATGCAGTTTGCTTTGTCTGTGGCCATCTTTCACACACATGAGTTTAAAATACTTCACACCAATAACTCAGTTGTGAGAAGACAATAATAGTGGAGGGGGATTGAAATCAATGAGTGCAAACAGGAGAATAAAGGGCTGAGAATATACAAACATTTAATGAAATATGTATGTGTAGTAGAAACTGCAAAACAAGAGGGTCTTGCCAGCGGTGAAAATATTCTGAGAAAATGAGGGATTGAGGGGAAATGAGAGGTGAAAAGCAGTGAGGTCCTCACCTCAACTCTGATGTGTCTACGTGTTCATCACATAACAGGACAGTACTAGAATAAAGGTGTCATGGTATGGGTCCTAACGCATGTATCCAGCCAGAGCGAGGGTCCCCCGCCTTCAGGCAAAGTGATGGTAAGGATGGTAGCGTTAATCTTTTTGTGAAGCTTTGAACTTGTCTGTTAGTAGAGATGGGTTTGCTTGGAGGGCTGACTGGTGTGCGTTGGTGTGTTAACCTGTTGTACTAGATCTGGGGATCAGGAGGGAAAATCCTTTTTCCTTCCCTGTTCTATTTGCCAAGTCTGGTAGAGGTCATGGGGAAGTTGTAGTTTGTGTTGTAATGTACAGCATGGTTAGCTGCTTGGGAGCGCCTGGGGATCCCAAGTAACAAGTTTTTTGCACTCCTGCGGGGCCAAGGCATTGGCAATGCTGAGGATTTTTTTTAATTCTTCCTGTGTCAAATTGCAGTTGTGTCTTTGGCCCTTTTATTGCGAGTGTTAAGTACATAGCGAGGTTTGAGCAAGTTCTTTGTGGCTGCTCTGTGCAAGGATGTATAGACTAGTCATCAAAGCCATCTGCTGGACTGAGTGGCTGTTGCACTGTATTGTCTGAATAGGGGGGTTGATGTCAAGACCCATTCCCATCCAAGTATGTGGTACTAGCTATATATATAGATTGTAAAGAAATTCCAGAAGCAGCATCGATTCAAAAAAGTTGCAAAATCTGTGGGGTTTTTCTAAATGCAGCTTGGTAAACCATTTGCTGGGTGTGATGAGCTGTAAAATACCTGCAGTGTCAGATTACACTGTTTTTTTTATCACAGAACATGATAAAACCACTGAATGTGGCAAAGAAACTGTCATATGTGCTCATTGCTTATTTTGATCTCCAGACTTTGAGTTTTGTTTTCAAATGTAAGCACCTCCACAGGATTTGCAAATCTCTGATGGGAATGTGGTTTGTTACATTAGGTACAAAAGCACGCCAGTGTCCCCACCATAGGCTGTGAAGGAGACTTTGACTATTTGGCAATGTTGCATTAAGGAACATAAAAAGAGGTGATTAGGGACAGACAAGGTCTGTGAAATACGTCTGGAGGATTTAATAAATTAGGACAGTGATTTTTAAAGGACTATATCATTCTTCTCTTACACATACACTTCCACACTGTGGGGAATTATCGCTGGCATTTGATTTTTGTTTAGAAAGATATAATATTTCTTATGGTTGTGCTTTTATTGCACATAGCTGATACTCTTTTAGATCATTAGGTAATTATGTTTAAGTGGTGACTGAGCTAACATGGAGTTAGGCTTAAAGTCTGAAGAAATAGCTATATGGCAAAGTCCATAAGACCTGATTCAAAACCTTTTACTTCAAAAAGCCCATAATGAGTTTTATAAAGGAAGATATCTTGGTAAAGCGAGAAGAAACAAAAGAAGATCCCAGGTTAATATTTCCTTTCATCTTCATTTTGTTACAGCACATGAGTCCGCTGATGTCTCTGGCATAAGAGCATCTGTGTGCTAGTGTGAGCCCATCTCTACTTCTACATCCTCAGAATATGCTGGCGTCATACTTTCAAATGAGATCATGTAATGCAGGCCTGGAGGTTCTACTTAAAAATGCTGTCTAAGCTCTGAGAAGTTAAGAGCTATTGAAAGTAACTTTAAATTTATATACTTGTAGTGAAAAATAGTGGCAAAGTAATGATTTAGTAGATTCCTTCATTTTTTCCTCAAAATTATGATAACAAAGTAGCTCAATGTAATACACTGCAGGGTGTTGAGTATTTTGAGTATTCTACTCAAAGTGATCAGAGAGAACAGTTGTGTTTATCATCAGTTTTTTAAGATTTCAGGCTTTGGCTCCCCCCTCCCCCCCATTAGAACAAAACTGGAATGTTTTGATGATACTGCACACCAAAATTGCACAGAAATTCCCCGTTTTCAATTTTGAAAGGCCAAGATTTTAATTTTGATCTCTCTAGCTGGAACCCGATCCCACCACGTCTTGGATATCTTCCAAGTGAAAACTTTGACCTGTTTCACTGGAAATGTTCTAATTAGTTCTCGTTCCAACTGCAGAGTCTTTTAAAACCAGAACAAGTCAACAAACTGTTAGCAAATCTGAGCCAATAAAGGCACAGTGTGCAAAGAATTAAACCTAAAGATCCTAAGAAGCAAGAGCATAGTCAGGGTTTTAGACCAGAACCAGCTTAGCTTAGAAGTCCCGTTGGTTTGACCAAGGCATTTGTCAGTTCTTAGTTGCTTGTCTAGGAACACCCCCAACCCCACAAACTCAAAACACTGTAGTATTATTTGTTAACAGAAACTTCTCTATCTACAGCTGTTCTGCATGGCTTCTTCACTTTCTAAGTTTTTCTGCTGACCTGAAGCCAGTGTGAAAATATTTCCACAGCTTAATACGGTTTTATTCAGATTTTAATGGGAGGGAAACTATGTCAGTATTAGGTACAAACCTTTAGGGAATGTGAATGAGATGCTGAGTTTTCTCATCAGGTAATGGTTTTCTTCTTCCAAAAGGGACCAGCCTCAAAAGTAACCTTTTCAGTGTCTTTGGTTGTCTCTTGCAAAATGATAACTGCTCCTTAGTAAGGAGTCCCTATTACTGAAGGCAGATGTTAGGAAGAAAGCGAAGCCATATTTGTCCCCTCAGCCCCTTACTTTCAAGAAAATACTTATTCTTTTATTAGTGTGAGCTTTCAAGTATTCTCCACGAGAAAGATGAGGGAAGAGGACGGGTGATATTTGATAAAAAGCACAATTTTGTTTTTTTGTCTATGTTCTCCTGGTCTGTTGTCTTCATCTCTCTGTTGCAGTTATCCTTGTAAGACTAAGACAGAAGACAAGAGATGCTATTTAGACTGCAGACATTTCAGTTCGAAACTCTTTTCTCTAAGCAGGAGAAGATATGCTGGAAGAGAGTGGACTATTTTTAGGATGAAGAATCTTTTTCACTGAGAAAAGACCATATAGGTGTTAACATTCCCTTTCCACCATTCACCAGCTGAATCAGAGTCCAGCCATGCACTTCTGCAATGCCTGAACGGGTAGCGTTTGGAGGCTCTGAGAATAACTGCTGTGAATGATATACTGTGAATGGGCTTTCCTATGGCATTATTCATTTTTTCCTGGAGGAGATCTTGCAGCATTATTTTTGTGTGGTGTCCTCTCTTACTTTACTGCAGCAATAAATGGACGTAAGAGACAAGTGTGTGTTATTTATCTCTGTCCTGTATATAGTACATTAGGCCACCACTGTCCTCTCTGCTTCTGAGAAGTGTTGAAAATATGGTAAAGGTAGAAGCTGTTGCCATCAAATGTAATACAGCCCAGTTATGTGAAGATCTTTGCCATTTTAATTTTCTGTGTTCTTCGCTAGTAAAGAAATGAAAACTGAAAATGTTTTCTTTGCTCTTGAAATGATAATGTTTGTAGGTTGTTACTTTATATTGTATATGTAGCTAGGCAGTTAGTGTTGCTTTCATTGTTATTAGCCACTAAAGGAAAAGATTCAAAGGATTCATGGAAGCCTTTTGTACTCCTGACTTTGAGGAGTACACTTGTTTGTGTCAGCAGTTAAACCTGTGCATATAGTAAATAACCATGCTTTTCATTGATTCTTGCTCCCCTCTGTACAGTTTGTAGTCAGCATAATGAATTGCTTTTTTGCATGGAAATTGAATTCACTTTGTTGTTCATACATATTGGATTTAGCACGACGTGCTACATACCGATAGGCAACAATAAAGTGCAATGCTATTCACAAATATTTCTGTAGCTGTTCTACAGTCTTTCTCTGATGGAGACACATTAAATAGGTTTCCTTAATTTTTGTTTAGGCCTTGAAACTTGAAGTATAAAGCGGGAAAACTGAGGCACGATGGCAAAGACTGACCAAATGACAATGATCTTGCCTTCATTCATTTTGCACAACTCATTTTCTGATACCTCACTTTGCTTTCAAAGGAACATTTCTCGTATTGTCAGTTTTCCTCATTAAGAGTTGCATGTTTGGTGTTTAAACAGTTTCAAACCCATTTATTTCCTTTCCATGAGAACTTTGTAATAACACCCACCTCTTTCTGTGAGGATTTGTAACCTTGGCTATTGAACATAGGTATTGTTTTTTCACTGGTATTAGGGTTGGTGTGGAACTGGGAGATAACAGGTTACTTGCAGGTGTTAAAGTGGAAGGCTTGGGATTTCAAAGCATTTTAAGACTTGCTTTCAATTAGTGTTAACTCAATATTTGGTGCATTCTGCTTAGATATGGGCAGACTGCTCTCTTCCCCCTATGTTTTCTTGTATACACATGGAAGTTGCTTGCTCTCTCCTTATAGTCTGCCTATCAAATTTGCAAGGTCAGAAGAGTAAGCTGGGCACTGGGACTCAAGGTTTTGTCTATTTACCTTGGTGCCTTATCAGTAAAGAAAGGTGGTGTCCCTGTGCCACAGGGATGTAGGGCAGAAGCAGACTATTATTGCCTGAGAAGTTTTGTTTCCCAAGGTAGTGAGCTCTGATGGAGCTGGGGCCTCACTTATGTAAATGTTTAAACAGAATTATCACTGCATGGGTATTTCTGGAATATGAAACAGTTGTACTGTGAAAGCCTTGTCTATGTAAAAGAACAGTTTCCTGAAATTGTTCAGCAGTTCTTTATACTATTCTAGTAAATATCGATCAATTGGTGATCAGCAGAAGTTGCTCAGCTTGCACCAAAATTGGAGGTTGATATTGGTCCGTCAATAGAAATACATGATTTTTCTCATGTGTTATTTGTTTGAAAATAACAACCCTCAAAGCTCAATATTTGGAAAACATTTTATCTATATGTATATATCAAATTGAATTAAGTCCTTTTTTCAGATTCTTTGCTTAGTATTTGTTCTGAGATTTTGATGACTTTGCTTTGTTACCAAGATCAGCTCGAAATCAGAGGTGACCTACTTTCAACTGGAGAAGCTATGCAGGGAATTGCTCCTGCTAGATCACTTAAGTGGTGATTTGGATGCAGTGAATGAAATGCACAGGAGGCAAAGGAGATATTCAACTACAGAAAATATTCAGAAAGAGCAATGTGGTGGGTTGACTCCAGCCAGCAGCAAAACACCCACCCTACCTCTCTCTCACTCCCCTCTCAAATATGCGTAACGATTTCTTGGGAAGCCAAATGCCATAACGAATGTTCCTGCGTCCTGCCCATTTTCCTGAGGCTTTACTGCTGAGCACAACATCATATGGTATGGAATAGCCCTTTGGTCAGTTGGGCTCAGCTGTCCCAGCTGTGTCCCCTCCCAGCCTCCTGCCCACCCCCAACCTACTGGCCTCTGTGTGTGTGTGAGGTTGGGGAGAAAGCCCCGACGGTGTGCGAGCACTGTTCAGCAACAGCCAAAACACGGGTGTGTTATCAGCACTGCTGTAGCCACAAATGCAAAGCACAGCACTATACAGGCTGCTATGAAGAACGTTAACTCTATCCCAGGCAGACTCAGTAAAAACAAACAGATTTTAGGAAACGTTTTTTTTAATTGCATGTATCTGTATTTGCATCTTAGCAGTATAAAAGATAACCATCAGAGATTAAGTAAGTGGAAAAGAAGAAAGAAGTCTACTAGGTCATCTCCAAATTCCATGCTGACTTTAATTAGTATACTGCTGGCCATAAGTAAATGAAATGCTACATTATGATTAATGACTGAAATATTTCCTAGAATGCATAGATTCTTTTGCATGAGGGAAAGTGTTTGAACTTTAATTCCAACATTAACAAATATGTTGATAGGTTTCTCAGGATAATATGTGCCTTGAGCTATTAATTTCTAATGATTACTGACTGTAGCTCAGACAAAAGTATTACCCAAAGTACAGTACGATACCATCTGGGATCTCAGTTCCATGTAAGAAGCACTCAGTGAGCCTTCTCACTCAGTGGTAGTAAAATACATTATTCACAAAGAAAAAGTGGAAGAAAGGTCTGAAATCCAAAAATCTGTTCATGACTCTGGGAAAGCTTTTCATTTCTGTTTCAGGAGCAGTGGATTCTGTTTTGATACAGTTGTAGAATTAAACTTGGATGAAGAATTGTGTATTTAGTTGGATGTTTACTCATTTGGTTCATTGTGGCTGGTCACTGTTGTACGTGCTACTTCTAATAATGTATGTTCTGCCAGAGCTCCAGCGCTTACTTCCCTGGTCTCCTGGAGAAGCAGAGAAAGGTGGAAAGTACAAAAGAGATGCAGCATGTTCTCCACGTCCTGTTTGTGGGTATCCATTGCTAAAAACATAAGGCTTTTCTCAGAGATGGTGAGTGTTAGCCCCTTGATCAACACATGGGCGAGGAGCTTGACAGTTGGCATATGCTGAAACGAGTCCTACCTCACAGTCAGTAACACACTCCGAAAAGTGATCTTTTGCAGACTCTGAAGTACTCTCCGTGCATATCAGTGGCTGCATGGGAACAGGTCTCGGAGGTGGTGTGCCCTGGCGTTGCTGGAATGCCACCTTGCTTTATCCTGATCTGTTGCCCTTGTGAAAACAGTCCACAACTTTGGTTTCATTTAAATCCATGTTGGATTGTGATCACGCTTTGATGTCATACCTTCACTAAATCACTCTGATTGAGGTCAGATTTTTATTTAGACATTTGTAAACAGTTACAAGTGAAGCAAATGTAAGATGCAGTCCTCCTCTTACACTTGAGCAAAAAGATGCCTTCCTATTTGTTTTGGTATTTCTTGTCTAGAATCCTTTCTCCTGAGTTTGAAGTACCTGTGGTCCTTATGGAGTGATTTCCCTTAAACTCTGGATGCCTCTGATAAAGACCTCTCCTTATCTTTTTGTTGTTAGGACTTTTCTACAAATGGAAGTGCCATAGATGGCTCTGTTTACAGCCAGATACCTTTGTACCATAGTGAGGATTTCTCATTCTGAAGTGATGCCTAATTACCTGAAGGGCACAGGAATGATGTAAATAGCTCTGCATGTTTGGGAAATTAAGGCAATTTCCCTTTTGTTTCTGGTTAGCAGCTGATAAACGACTCTTCCTCCAGTTTGGGCTGTTGAAGCAGGGGCTGCTAGTATGTTTATACTGAATATTGGACAAAGTATTTATATGCACATTTTGATAAGCTCTTGACATCTTTTGCATTGTCAGTTCTCTGTAGCCAAGAGACATATAATGCAATATTAATGAAGATGGTGCAATTAGTAATAAGCCACTTTGGTTGGATACATCCTCCCTGTTTATGAAGGGAGAAGTGACAGAGGGGTGAAGTGGTTGAATGGATT
Organism: Calonectris borealis; assembly: GCF_964195595.1. Classification (NCBI taxonomy): domain Eukaryota; kingdom Metazoa; phylum Chordata; class Aves; order Procellariiformes; family Procellariidae; genus Calonectris; species Calonectris borealis. Next base: position 65,348,369 of record NC_134313.1, on the reverse strand, counting down.
TTGGCTCAGCCATCTCTACGTATGAGGGCCAGACTAACTCTTTTTAAGCTCTGGAGTTTCATGAATATGGCTTAATAAATGGAAAGTAACAATAAAATATATTTCTGTATATGAGTAGTTTGTGCATTGAGCTGACTCCTTTCTTTTCTGCATACATGTGTTCTGTGTGTATGTACACACATACATATGCACAAAACATGCATTGCACGTATATGATATATAGATGTGTAGAGATGTTATATATCAGCTCCTTCGGATTCAAGTAGGATATTGGGTACTTAAAGTCTCCAAGGATTTCTCTCTGGTTTCCTAGGCAGGAAACTAGAATAGATATCGAATGTTTAATTTTGAACCTGTAGAGTAGGATCTACTAACTGGAGACTAGGAAGACTAATTTAATGTAAGTGCCCCTATATCGATGCTTTGGTAGAAGTTCAGGATTTTGGAAAACAAGCTTTTGCAAAATATGTTAATGCTATAAAACTGAGAAACAGATACTCACCAAATCACTCAGAAATTACTGGGAGCTGAAATGCAGTCATAAATTTGATGAAGTTACGTGAGTTAGCAAAAGCAATGTCAGTGCTAGACACACCTTGATATTTGCATCACATCTCATGAATTCTATTAATTCATGCTTTATTTCAGATAGAAAATCTTTCTGGCAATGGCAGTGCCTTCATCAAGTACCTCAGTGCTCCACAGATATAATGTATAGGGAAGGGGCTAACGGATTTATCAGTGTTACTGTAATTGTTGTTTTGTATCTTTATTTTTATAAAATTTTCCATGGTAACTATCCTGCTGTCAGCAGACATGCAGCCATTCTGTGATCAGCTCGTCATAGACAACTGTAAGACACATGAGCCAGCATGATTCCTCTTGGAATTCTTATTGTGATTTTGTTTTACTTTCCCCAAACTAAAAGGGTGTCTGTGGCTACGCATGTATTTCTGCCTTTCATATGGGGAAATCTGATGCTTGACACAGAATAAACAACGTGCTGTTCAGTGCTGAAAATGCAGATGGATGCAACAATGCCTTGCAGTCCTTCCCTGTGCCAGAAATAGCAGAAGGCATTTAGATGTTTCTCAACTGGCTTTTTCTTGGCAGAGAATTGGATGGCACTAGAAGCACAGAGAGATGCAGCACGGGCTTCCCGGGGCCAGCTGTAGCTCAGCTTCGTGGCCCAGCTGTGCCTGCATGGACCAGCAGAGGCAGAGCCATACCTTTCTTTCGCAGAGGTCGGTAAGCGTTGAGCTGACCTGCAGTAGGTTCTGGATCAAAATGTTTAGGATCTAAAATGGATTGGCTGAAGTGCTGTGAAGAACAGAAGATGAAAAGTGATAAAAGCCCACTGATCGTTTTTACAGCTCCTAACTCCCTTTAGCAAAGGCCATCCTTGAAACTAGGTACCAGTGTCTAGTACTTGTAAAAAGAAGTTGAGCAAAATCCTCCGCTCTCCAAGTGAAGGATTCTTACTCATTATGGTTGGGTAACATTCATTTGTGTGTAGAGGGCTTGAATGAGACTTAAGTTGTAAAAAATGTATACTGAATACTGTATACACTGTATACTGAACCTCAGGAAAGGGATGTACTCTACACTTACACTGAGGGAAAAATAAAACAAACATTTAAATACTAAGTCTTTATTGTGGAACAACACTTCTTTTTTTCTGCATAGAAAAAGATCCTGTATTTCAGCACTGTAGAAATAGTACGTTCTTTTTCACTCAAATTAAAACTTACAGCGTGAATGATTTCAATAAAAGTGAATGCTGGCTTTAAGTATGGTTCTGTAAAACATACCTCAAAGAAAAAGCAAACCCTTCATGTGCTATATCTGAATTATAAAACAGCAGGATCTAAGCTGAACTATAAAGCAGCAGGATCTAAGTGGGAGCCTTTTAAGGAAAAGCTAACATAGTTGATGTTCAGTGGGGCAATCAAGACTAATTCCTGCTGAGTCAGCACCAGGCCATACCCCTAGGATGGTGCAAATGATAACTAATTGCGAGGATGCATGGGAAAAGAATGAATATAAAAATGCTTGTAGCAGCACACAAATAAAGCGTGTCTACTCTTGGAAACATCGCCGTAGGATTTCCAATCCAGTAAGCATTCAAAACTTCAGTTCTTGAAATCACCTTCTGCAACCCAGTCTCCTCATTACAGTTTAGCATGATCCTTGCTATGGTGCTGGTGCTCAGGTGATGATATTGCCTGCCTACCATTTATTGCGGTAGCATCATTATACTCGGGCAGTCTTTTATCTAAGTACTTCAGCCTGAAACCACCGCAGAGCAAAGAAGCTCAAAGAATGAGGTGGGTAATAGGTCTACAAGATAAAACACTGGATTGCTTCAAGGTAGAGTGGTGTTTTATTGTTTAAAAGGAGAGTGTTAATCAGTGTTTTGAATAGAAATGCTTTGTTTAGAAGGAAATAAAGAGGCATATTCTGTGAAAATCTTTAAAACAAACTAATTACTCACCGCAGTGGAAGGAAGCCGGGATACATACACGCTTTCAAAAGCTGGAACCATTGCACAGAGTTTAAACTGTTGGGCAGATAGGCAATACTCCATGTTCTGAACACTTTCATAGGTTTAAAATTTGTTTTTGTTCCACAGTGGAGTTAGAAAGAGCTTTCAGAAGTTCTGTGAATTGTATCAGAAAGTTTAGTTTTTAATGTGGTTTTCTTTCACGTGAGCGCAGAGCCAGTGCACAGCGAGTCTCTTCCCATAAACCTGACTGGAATCAATGCACCCATGAAAAAGACCCAGCTTTGACAAGGGTGCATTTCCTAGCACGAGCAACGGACTTCTTCAGGTTATTGGTACTTTTTCAGCATTCCTAACAAGCCAACTTGTGCTTGAAGAGAAATTTGAATCCTTTTGCCTTGTCAAAACTGACACTGAATTCTACGCAACCTGTTACCCTCTCAGTTAATAGGATAGCATCAGGAGTGAAAGTGGACTGTCCTCTTTGCCCTGACAAAATGTGAAGGGAAATACGACTTAATCAACTCGGCTCATGTCTGTTTTCTCTTTTCCAGACACTGTTGATGGACTGCATCAAAAATCAGGTTGAGACTGTGCCAACAACTGTGCAGTTTCATGGCAGCATCCATATCGCAGCCTTGCCTGCGCACTGACGGTGTGCAACTTCTTGGTCTCCCTATGGATGGTGAGGAGATCAGGCTGGTTTTCATCCATTTCCCTCCTTTCATGTCTGACCAGAACATTTCAAGTTCAACAATCACAGGAGAAGACTCCCTGTGGTGTGCTAGCCCCGATCTCCCTTCATGCTCAAAGGAGGGCAGTGGTTATAGTGATGAGCGGTTCCCTGGGGCGGTGCACGAGGGTGAGAGGTTACAGTGCAAGCTCAGCCACAACCTGTTTGTAATCCTTCCTGTATGACAGAGGTGAAAAGCTGTCCCATGTAACTGTATTTCTTAAAATTAATCAAAATCTATTCTTTCATTTGTGAAGCTGAATAGAGAGAGATGCGTGAAGACGTATTTAAAGAACCACACTACAGCTGACTTAATAACTCTTGTTATTTTTAGTTAAATCGGTTAGTGGAAGAATCACAAGGAGATAGGAGTCCAGTTTGCTATAAGACCTATATTTTCAGCTAAGTTTCTTTAACTGTAGTGTTGCTGTGTAATTCTCCCTTTGGCAAGGTCTATGCATCACCATGATGCGTCTATAAACAGAATGTGAAGTGGCTGTGCTTTGTTAGATGAAGCCAGTAATTCACTGGGCACTCAGACCCGCACGGAACTCTCCTTCAGGATGCAGACTGTGTGCTGCTGTCTTCAAGTCAGGGGGGAGCAGAGGGCATTTGGTACCCCAACAAATGTGTGCTGCTATGCAGACCAGCATCCTACAAAAAAAAAAAAGAAAAAAAAAAAGAAAATCTAGCAGTAATACACGCTGATTTGTGTAAGTGGACGTGGCTTCTCTCCGTGTGTATTGCACTCTGGTGTATTTTCAGCATGTTTGTTGTAAACTGCTTGTACTGCTCAGCAGATGCTCTGTCCTCCTGAAAAGTGTAAACAAGTTGCTGTGGTTAATGATTATAGCTGTTAAATGTTTGTTTCTGATAATTTCCGCAATATGTTGGGCTCTTGCAAAATATATATACACTTAAAAAAAAAAAGATTCACTGCCCATTCAAAAGCCATTTTAATTTGTCAAGATTTTTATCTTAGGTCTAACTTTGCTTCAGGCTGGACGTGGCTAATAGGGGATAAAACTTTGGCAGGCAAGCATCTGAACAGTCAGTTTCTATTGAAGTAATCTTCCCAACCTTAGGCACCTTTGAAAAATGATATTCTGATGATTTCAGCCAGGAGAGATCTTTTTAGATAACATCTTCGAATGAGGTAAGTGTAAAAAAAACACACAATGTTCTCTATACTCTTATATCTTTAAAATCTTGTTTAATACAAAGAAAAAGTATACACTAATACTTTGTAAAGGTAGAATGGGACCTAATCAAATCTTTATGTTTTGACATAGAAGGACTCCTCTTGCTTCAAAACAAAAATGCTGTAGTACCCAGATTCATTTAAAAACTCTCTGTGCTAGTGAAATAATTATTTTTGGAAATCACTGAAAGCTTTTTGGCATAGTTAGCACATATCCTAATTAGCGTATTTCCATACTTACGAGTTACAATACTATTGTAACAATTAAAAAAGAAACCCTATCTGTCTTTTGGCAGGACTGATTCTTGTTTTAGGAAGAAACTGAAATAATGACATACTGAAAAACACTGTGTTTTTGTTCTTAATTCTCTCCTTTATTCACTATAAAAAAGCAATGTGTACTCTACCTATTATCTAATTTCTCATACCCTTTCATAATTCAAAGCTTAGTCTCATTCTACAGCCACCTCTCTTTTCTAGTTTTTATTTTTGTTGCAAAATATTTAAAGTATCTTTTTTCTTTTTTTTTTTTTAGAGTGAAACACACTATGTATTTTTATTGTTACTCCTATGCTGTTTTCCTTAGTTAACTGAGCTCCTAGTTGAGTTTACATGCCTGATAATGTCACATGATCTCTATTTTAAGGCAAGAGGGCAAAACCCAATGTTTATAATCCATTTCTTTATTCGTGTTATATAGGCATTTCCTATTTTGTATGAAAAAATTAGTCCACAGTTTATTAACCTTTTGGTTGCATCAGTGTGAAAAACTTGAAAACAACTTTAACTGGAGGGAGAGGTTACCATCTTGCCCAGAGTGTATCACTTTATTAACCTATCCTTTATTTAACAGACACCAGTAGTGATTGTTTGGTGAGATTGCAAGTGAAGTTCACTGGGTGAGTCACTAGCCATCATTTCATTGTGTCCCACTCTCTGCTGGTAAACTGCAGTTCACTGCATGGCATCTTCTGTTTCATGTGAATTAACAATTTTTTCTAAAAGAGACTGTGTAAATTTGCACACAATTTAGAGCTTACCTTATGTAAATTGTCAACCCTACATTAAATTTACATCCATGGATGATCTTCTCCTTATTTCTGTCAGATGTAGAGGATTAATTATAGCCATTTAAAAATTTTTATTGATCAGAAACCTGCTGTTTTGCATTAGAACATTGGGATATACCTTCTGTCTTCAAATTTAAAGAATATTGCTAACTTTGTTTAATAGCATCACTAGTGTGTACAGGTTTTTAACCTCTACCTGATAAAAAGACCTTTCTCTTGAAGAGTATCCAAGCACGTTCTGAACAGTACACAAATGTGACTAGACTCCTTTGAAGTCAAAAGCAATACTTTTAATTGACATAAATGGAGCCAGATTGACAAATGTATGTACAAGGATTGTTTCTCCACCAGTGAACTGAAGCTCCTTCAGGGAGTGAGGGCCAGTCTCTGTTTCACCAATTTTCTGGCTGTGTAACTTCATTGATTTCCATTGCACAACCATGACACGTGAAATGGAGTGGAGAATCAGGCCCTAGGCATGGTGGCTGCACGGTCAGTTCTGTGTCATGCTTCAGGGCGAGAAGTGTAAAAGTAATTATGTGCTCCCCTCACAAACACCTCTGCAAGCTGGGCAATGTCACGACTGGATGTATCACCTCTCCTCCTGTATGCCACATACGGGCATCTGGTATTCACTTTGTAAAAGGTACAGCACAGGAGAGAATTGGGTACCTGGTATGGAAATGCAACCGAAGAGGGGCAGGGGGATGGATCTAGACGGTAGTATACAGCTTTCCTGTGCTCAGGAAAGCCAGCCTAGGCTTGCTTCTATAGTTGGAAAAAAGCCATATTCTTTAATCAAACTTCACTCAGCTAGGAGCGTATAATCTCACAGCGGTGTTTTGTGCATCATACCTTATGCCCATAGTTGCATCCCATAAGTAATGAAGAAAAAATGTCTTCATTAACATATCATAGGATATACTAATCCAAAAAACCTGCAAATTTTTGTCTTAGAGATTTGTAACTAAATTAAATCATGATAGAATAATCTTGCCTATTGAAAATATCTCATCCTAGAAAAGAGCTATTTATTCTTTCATTGCCCATTTAATTTTTTAAATCATGTATTTAATCAATATGTATTATAATTGGCTGAGGCCAACTGTATGAGGTTCAACAAGGCCAAGTGCCGGGTCCTGCACTTGGGCCACAACAACCCCATGCAATGCTGCAGGCTTGGGGAAGAGTGGCTGGAAAGCTGCCCAGAGGAAAAGGACCTGGGGGTGTTGGTCGACAGCCAGCTCAACATGAGCCGGCAGTGTGCCCAGGTGGCCAAGAAGGCCAACAGCATCCTGGCCTGTATCAGAAATAGTGTGGCCAGCAGGAGCAGGGAGGTGATCGTGCCCCTGTACTCAACACTGGTGAGGCCGCACCTCAAATCCTGTGTTCAGTTTTGGGCCCCTCGCTACAAGAAGGACATTGAGGTGCTGGAGTGTGTCCAGAGAAGGGCAAAGAAGCTGGTGAAGGGTCTGGAGTGGCTTATGAGGAGCGGCTGAGGGGACTGGGGTTGTTTAGCCTGGAGAAGAGGAGGCTGAGGGGAGACCTCATCGTGCTCTACAACTACCTGAAAGGAGGTTGTAGCGAGGTGGGTGTTGGTCTCTTCTCCCAAGTAACAAGCGATAGGACGAGAGGAAATGGCCTCAAGTTGTGCCAAGGGAGGTAGACTGGACATTAGGAGAAATTTCTTTACTGAAAGAGTGGTCAGGCCTTGGAACAGGTTGCCTAGGGAAGTGGTTGAGTCACCATCCCTGGAAGTATTTAAAAGATGTGTAGATGAGGCACTTAGGGACATGGTTTAGTGGGCATGGTGGTGTTGAGTTGATGGTTGGACTCGATGATCTTAGAGATCTTTTCCAACCTTAATGATTCTATGATTCTATAATATGGACAGCAATTGTTCGCCTAGAAAGATTTGGTTTTACTGATGACACTACACAATGAATGATGGGAACATCCTCAATATATCTTGAAATACATGGTAGCATGTAGCAGGAAATCCTGCTTGAAAAATTCAAATTGGCTTGAATAGGAGAGTAGCATCACATGGGATGCAGGCTACGTAATGTTTCCTGTAAAAAGACACTGGAAGGCAGGCAAGGTTGCTAATTTGAAAGGAGAAGTCCCTTCTGTAGATGTGTGCCAGAATTAATGTTAACTTCAATCTTCCTGGTTGTTTTGTTTGGCAAGGGCTGAAAATGAGCTTATTATTTATGGAGTCAGAGAACACTTGTAGGCCTAATCCAGACCCAACTTGCCCAGGGCCAACAAGCAAACAACGGATCTATGCCATGCTTGCCCATGGCTGGCTGCAGCCATGGTAAGCTACCACTGTAAATAATTGTGTGTCACGGGCTGGGGTGCCTTTCTCTCAGGTGGTAAAACCTCCACAGAGCTGGTAGAGCAAGCAGAAGTCCGCTGAAATGCCGAAGCGTGACAACGTGCTCTCCTCCTTCCCTTAGGGAGGAGGGCTGTCCCTGCCCAAGTTGGGCTGGTGCCACTTGAGGCTTCCTTATGTGCTACAAAGCACCAGCCAGACCAGATGTCAGTCTGGCTGCAGTGCCAAAATGCCACTAGAGGAACTGAATTGGGTGAGCATTTGGTCTGCAGCCTGCGCCGACAGCTTTGTGTCACTGTTGTTAAGCCGCAACTGTTGTCGATCATTTTGTAATCATGTAATGATCGTGTAATGTTTTGCAGCTGTAGAGCTCCAGTTACCAAGATCTCGGTGCGTATTACAAATAAGTCAGATGTAGGAAGGCGTAGTATTTGCCTCCAACTGTAAATTCACTCAAAGTTTGGAGATGAGGAGCAATTTTTGGTGTAGGTATTGATTTGGTTCAGAATGAGATCTTTCCATGTTGTTCCTACCATAATGTGTAGTCTCCCTATAACACATATTCATCTACTGTTTAGATATAGTGCATCTTTTTAAAAATGAACTATTTGTAGGCATACAGACAGTGAAGAATTAAGTTCATTTGCCCTCCATGGGCTGCAGTGATAGCGGCAGGTGTGCTGATATGCCCTCAGCCATTCCACATGTTAATATTTTTCGTCTCATAGCATCCCTGTGCTCCCATGGGTACTGGCTGAATGACAATGGTTTTACTAAAAGGAAATGCTGACTTATAGCAGCTAGATGCACTATCTCAAGCCAGCGCCTGAACCTGCAAGTCTTCACAAGTGGGAGAGAAAAGTCAGTTTCATGAGCTGGAGGTCCTAAGGTAGTTCGGCTTGTTTATGCATCTAGTTCTGTGAAAGAAGACAAATGTAGGGGCTCGGAAATCAAAAGGAGCGTGGAAGTGGTCCAAGCTGATTCAGAATGTAGTGGGTTTAGCTGGGGGTGGAAAATTTGGCTAATTTTCTTCATAACAGCCCATACGGTGCTGTGTTTTAGACTGGTGATCAAAACAGTGTGGGGAACACACCGATGTTTTAGCTATTGCTGAACAGTCCTTGCACAGCAATAGTGTGCAAGGTTTTCTCTGTTTCTCACTTTGCCCCCTCAGTGAGTAGGTTGGGGGTGGGCAAGAGGCTGGAAGGGGACACAGCCAAGACAGCTGACCCCAACTGGCCAAAGGGATATCTCATAGCATATAATGTCACTCTCAGCAATAACACCTGGGGGCCGTTTTTTCCAAGGTATCTGTCGCCTGGGGACTGGCTGGGCATTGGTCCATTGGTGGTGAGCGATTGCTTTTTTCTTTCTTTTTCATCACTTATTAAACTGTTTTTATCTTGACCCTCGAGTTTACTCACTTTTTGCCCTTCCAATTCTCACCCCCGTCCTGCTGGGGGGGGGGAATGAGTGACTGGGTGGGGGCTTAGGTGCCAGCTGGGGTCGATCTACCACAAGCACTGTGGTTTTTGAATGTGAATAAGACTACTGAGAATTCTTTTACATTTAATGCTCAGTGGGCAGTATCACCTTATGAATCACTTCCTGCATTTTTCTTTCTCGTAACTGTATTATTAGCTGTAGTATCACAGACTCAGTTTATATTTTGACTGGTAAGGACAAGCTTAGCTAGCTCTTGGCCTCATACAACCCTAAGTAAGGTCAAGTGTTTGTTGACAGCAGACCATCATATGGTCATTCAATTGAAGGAGATTCTGTAGATAGTCTGGGTGAAGGGGTTGAGGTATTCTCGCAAGGGAACGTCTTTATCCCCAGAGGAGAGGGTCATACTCATGCAATGAGTCAGAACTCTTTCTGGTCCAGTAAACCATGAATCACAGTTTACTAAGTGGCACAGCTTCAACAGGAAGGTAAATTATCTCAGACCAGAGAGCCTGTGTACGCCAAGGATGTTCTTTCTGCGGGGAATTATATAGATTTCAACCTCCTCAGGCTGAAGAGGCTACATTGCATAGTGCTTTCCTGAACAAGTGATTTTGCCACTGAGCTATTGGATAAAAGAAGTACTCCGGCCACTGAAAAGCAGGAATATTTGTGGCTGTAATGTTTTAAAATGCCTAATTCTATAAGTGTGTGGGAAACATGTGCTGTGCATGCCTCTCAGATTAAATCCTTCTAGGGAGCTAGAGAAGAACGCTTAGTCCTGTATGAACACTGGAACTGTGTTGCCCCAAACTCCAGAGTCCATGTTCATGTTCCTCAGTGTCAGCTGAGAAGCATTAAAACCAAGGTGATATGCATTAATTTACATGGGAACATAATTTATCAGGTTCTTCTAACACATTTCTGTAAGGTGTGGGAGTAACTCACCTAGTAAGTTACTACTACTTGATTCTTGCTTCACCTATTGGTTAAGAAGTTTACACAGAAGTGAGGATCCAGCTCCCTAGTTCCAGATAACTGGCTTAGGAAACTGGACAGGACTTAACCAGTAAGACCAAGGAAATTGGTTTAAATATGGGGGTAAAAAATGAAAGAACAACCTGGGAGACAGAGCTTTGTGCACAGAGTTTGTCTTAAATTGAACTAAAAAGTGTGAAACACATATCAACCTTTCACAGACATGTGCTTGTATTTTGCTCATAATTTTCCAGCTGGGGAAACATGAAACAGACCTTATTTTGTCTTGCGTTTTTGCAACAAAATGAATGTTTATGTCAATACATTTAAAAAAAAATCTTTTAACATGTCAGATTATTTTATTGAAAAATGTACATCTCAAATTTGTGATTTTAAATTTTCCATTTTTATGAGATTTGGCTGTATTGGAACAGTTTTCTATTTGGAATAAATGATTTTACAAACAGAGTTGCTTCCTAGACTTTGTGCAGTACTAAGGGTTTGAAATTCTGGCATTTGCCTAGGAAAAAGGAATGACCACTATTAGTGATTTTATTCTTTAAGTTAGCACTCTTTTCCCCCAGCAGTATTAGCAAATAAATATATTCACTTATTCCTTTACATAGCTTTATCTGTAAGAAATACTGAATTGTTGTAGAATAAAAATAGACTTGCTATGTCTTTTTCAGCTTATTAAATCAGTATCTTGTATTAGTCATAACTTCAGTGTACAAGATACAACACTACAGTAGTCCTTGTTATCAAGTATGCCATAGTTGAATGTAGTGTGACAGTTTAAATTGGTTGCAGAAAAAGAAAACTCTGAAAAAACTTCCAAATGCAAAGATAAATATGTACATATGCAATTAGCTAGCACTATTATGCGTACTTAAATGTGGAGACTTAAACATATTTTACAAAGGTAGTTGCTTTTTTAAATGACTTTTATATGTGAGTCAGACAAGGCAATTTTGCACATTAGATGACTTTTAACTTTGCTTACTACACAATTTGTTCTTCTTGCTCGGCTAAGTATGCTCAAATTTTTTTCTATTGCTGTCACCAGGGATATATGTGTGTGTATGGGAGAGAAGGAACATTTGTTCTCAGGATTGCATTCTCTAGGAATGCGTTAGATGGATTCGATTCTATCTTTTTGTGTTGATGGTGGCTAAAAGCATGAGATATCTTTCTTCACTGACAAGTTTAGGAAAAGCAAAAGGACATTCAAATACCCATGGAGATTTTCCCTTTGAGAGTCTGCTGGTAAATATCAAATACTGTTTACCAAACAGGCTGTTCCATATCATCACAGGGTCAACAACTATAAGAGCAGGCTTTTACTTTCTTATAGCAGTGTAGGTAAAAATGATCTTACGCTTTTTTCCCCCTCAAACCCTCCTTTTTGGTTTTACTTTCTGCTTTTGGCTTCTGTTCCTTTGTTCTTTACTCCATCCCATTGCCCTGTTTCAGTAACTTAAAATAAATCAATGTATTAACTTTTGCTTTGCAAAAATGTTGCTAGTTAATACACAGTTTTCTCTATTAGAAATCTTGCTAGCCTATTCACATGATACCTGGGACATACTGCTGTATGACGAATTTAAAAGTTCACAGAAATAGTTGCTTTTTCCTAATGCTAATATCCTAAATATTTTTACTGTTTGTGGCTGTATTGCTGCTTTATCTTTCACAACTTTTCTTGATTCCCTTTTGCAATAGGACTTTAAAGAAATATATTTCTGTTTCCCCCACCTCCATAAAGCAGGAATGAGCATAATAGTGATAGAAACAGATGTTGGTGTTTTAACCACTCATCGTACCAAACTAGTCATCTGAAGCCTTGAAGACACTTTTCTATAACTTTTTTATTTTGACAAATCTGAAAAACACAGACTTAATGAGTGAAAGAGGATAATTCCAAAGGCAGTATGGGCCAGGCAGGGATAAGTCTGTCCATAGCTAACGAAAATAATCTTTTTGTTTTAGAAAACTTACTCAGGAATCTGGGTACGAGTGCAAATGCATATGGATTGTTGAACCAGATGTTTGCTCTGCAGCGCATTGGTCGCCCCCATAATCCAAGGGGAAATGGTTAGTGACCTGCTACACCACTTAGACACACACAAGTCTACGGGGCCAGATGGGATCCACCCAGGGTACTGAGGGAGCTGGTGAAATCCTCACCAAGCCACTTTCAATCCCTTATCAGCAGTCCTGGCTAACTGAGGAGGTCCCGGTTGACTGGAGGTTAGCAAATGTGACACCCATCTACAAGAAGGACCAGAAAGAGGATCCAGGGAACTACAGGCCTGTCAGTCTGACCTCGGTGCTGGGGAAGGTTATGGAGCAGATCATCTTGAGTTCCATCACGCGGCACGTACTGGATCAGGTCCAGTCGGCATAGGTTTATGAAAGGCAGGTCCTGCTTGACTAACCTGATCTCCTATGACAAGGTGACCTGCTTAGTGGATGAGGGAAAGGCTGTGGATGTTGTCTACCTAGACTTTAGTAAAGCCTTTGACACCGTTTCCCACAGCATTCTCCTGGAGAAACTGGCTGCTCATGGCTTGGATGGGCGTACTTTTTGCTGGGTGAAAAACTAGCTGGATGACTGGGCCCAAAGAGTGGTAGTGAATAGAGTTAAATCAAGCCGGTGGCCGGTCACAAGTGGTGTTCCCCAGGGCTCAGTATTGGGTCCAGTTTTGTTTAATATCTTTATCAATGATCTGGATGAGGGGATCGACTGCACCCTCAGTAAGTTTGCAGAAGACTCCAAGTTGGGTGGGAGTGTTGATCTGCTTCAGGGTAGGAAGGCTCATCAGAGGGACCTGGACAGGCTGGATCGATGGGCTGAGGCCAACTGTATGAGGTTCAACAAGGCCAAGTGCTGAGTCCTGCACTTGGGTCACAACAACCCCATGCAACGCTGCAGGCTTGGGGAAGAGTGGCTGGAAAGCTGCCCAGAGGAAAAGGACCTGGGGGTGCTGGTTGACAGCCAGCTGAACGTGAGCCGGCAGTGTGCCCAGGTGGCCAAGAAGGCCAACAGCATCCTGGCCTGTATCAGAAATAGTGTGGCCAGCAGGAGTAGGGAAGTGATCGTGCCCCTGTACTCGGCACTGGTGAGGCCAGGACTTGAATCCTGTGTTCAGTTTTGGGCCCCTCACTACAAGAAGGACATTGAGGTGCTGGAGCGTGTCCAGAGAAGGGCAAAGAAGCTGGTGAAGGGTCTGGAGCACAAGTCTTATGAGGAGCGGCTGAGGGAACTGGGGTTGTTTAGTCTGGAGAAAAGGAGGCTGAGTGGAGATCTTATCGCTCTATACAACTACCTGAAAGGAGGTTGTAGCGAGGTGGGTGTTGGTCTTTTCTCCCAAGTAACAAGCGATAGGACGAGAGGAAATGGCCTCAAGTTGCACCAGGGGAGGTTTAGATTGGATATTAGGAAAAATTTCTTCACCAAAAGGGTTGTCAGGCCTTGGAACAGGCTGCCCAGGGAAGTGGTTGAGTCACCATCCCTGGAGGTATTTAAAAGAGGTGTAGATGTGGTGCCTAGGGACATGGTTAGTGGTGGACTTGGCCATGCTAGGTTAACAGTTGGACTTGATGATCTTAAAAGTCTGTTCCAACCTAAATGATTCTATGATTCTATGATCTCGTGGAGAGGAGGAGACACAAAGAAAGGATTAACAAACAGACCTGAAACATGATTGCATTGTATTTCTAATAAAAAGGAAAATAAAAATTGTAGGCCACTTATCTAAACATGGAAAGGAAACAGTCTAGAAAAGAGAGAAGAAAGGCACAGGGGACTGTCCGTCTCTTCTGGACCGCGTGAGACACAAGATATTGCTGAGATTTCTGGTGAGCTGAGGGACTGTTTCTTTCTCAACACAGTAAATGTGTTTCTAAGATCTCAAACAGCAAAATAATTGTTAGTAAAGAAAAAAATTAAAGTAGCTTTGGATGTAAGGCATGGCTGGTGGAAGCTGCTGATGGGAACGGCAGCATGAGGCATGGCTTGCAGACTGATGGGCAGCTGGCACCAGCACATCAGTGCAGCCTAAATCAGGCCTTGCTATCTAGAAGACTTAAGCCTCAAACTGTGAATGTACTGCAGTGAAGGGAAAGCAACCAGCTGGCTGAACAGTTGCTTCCCCAGAGGGAAAAACTCTGAAATTTTATGGCTTTAGTTATACTTTAGGAATTATTTCTTGGTATTCTGTTTACTTACCTCCCTTTACTTTCTCCTTTTTAATGAAAATGTTGAACTGTTTTACTTAAATTTGTAGATGGGCAGAAGTGGTTGCTTTGAGTATAATTACTATAATTTCCTCTGGTCTCTGCATAGGTCTTCAGGCAAGTGTTTACCTTGGAAGTCCCTTAAATTTGAATGCAGCTGTGTACTTGTCAGTTGAATTGTGGCAGGAAGTTTACACTGAGAAGTGGCTTGGATGTTTGGCTAGCCGAAGCAGTGAGATATTGATTCCCGGGAATAGGGAATTTAAACGATGCATATAAATGCATCAAATCCAATGATGAATTAAGGCTTGGTTTTTGCTTGTGATGTTGCAGGAAGGAGAGGTAATCTGGATTTCAAAGACATACATATTTCCATGTGCATTTCTAAACACAAGATGAGCTGGGATTCTTGTATGTTTATATTCTGTTTTAGGGTAATTTAACAGTATTTATATCAGGAGTGAAAGAATTTTTTTTTCTTTGTTTTTTTCTTTTTTTTTTCCCTGGCAAATCTATTAGTGATCCTTCCTGCCCTGAGAAGGTGACAAGTGATTGCAAGAACCCTTCAAGAGCAGATATCTGAAGAACCATGTGCTTTCAACATGTACAGCCCTTACCCTTATGTCAAAGCAAATATTGCCTGTGATAACAAAGCTGTCATGTTAACCAGGAATTTATGAGATGTCTTATGCATTGCTGCACTCAGAGAAGCTTCTTTCAGTAGACTAGATTAGAAAACTAGTTGCTGAGGAACCTTGTCTGTGACACATTTTTAAGTGATGGCATTTTGACTGTTGTTTTAACATACATAACTTTTCTCATCAGCACAGACTCACAGCAATGGTTCTGCAGTCATCTCAGTTTTGTTATGCTTATGCCCAAAGAACCATAAGGATGGAGTTTCTTTATTTTTGTTTTTCTGTTTATGTTTATGATTCCCCTCTGTTTAACTGCTGAGAAGTTGATTTAAATCTATCATGTTTAAAGTTTTACCTCTTAATCTCTTTTTACCTCTCTGATCCTGAAATGCCACTCGTGTTGCTCTTACTATTGCTTGGTCTTGAGGAAGTCTGCTCATTTTCTTTTGGAAGGCTTTAGAAATTCTTGTGATTTGGCTGACAAAAGTAGTATTTCTCTGAAAGATTCCTGAAGTTGTCAACTTGGTTCTTTTAGGGCTGTGAATCATTTAGCAGCAGCTACTACAGATCTGTCAAATCTCATGCGTTATACATAGGACTCATTCATTTGGTTCCTGTCTCTGGCTCATGTATTTTCAACAGCTCCACAGCTTCTCTTCTACTCTTTGAGCCCTGACATTAAGGCAATTGCTGATGCTACAGCAAGTCAGAGGAAAGTTGGGATTCTGCAGAGGTAATGACAAAAATATTGCTTTCCTTAAAGCTGATGGTGCCTTCCATAGTAGGGAAAAGCGATTGTCTTTCCCTTATTGTTTGACTGATCTTCCTTAGGCTTGCGAAGTTATTACTTCTTTCACAACAGAGAGGGTCATACACAATGTAGAGACAGACAGATGCATACATACGGATACAGACTATTCTTGAGCATTACTGAATTGGCTTTGTTGCATCCGTTCTTTCCATCCTGTCCCTTCCACTTACCCTGTCATGCGTGTTACTTGGAGCCTTAATATTCAGTGCAATCTATACCTTTGCTCCTCTGCGAAAGCCATCTAGGTAAAGGGTTACACAATAGTCTTCACTAGCTCAAACTTCACTCAGTTTTGGAGAATTGTTTGGTAAGAATGGCTCAATTCTCTGCTGGTGTTATTTTGAGATCAAATGTAATATGCTGCTCTGTAAATATGGTGCTTTCTAGCAAGAAAAATCCTGGGCCATTCCTAATTCCCTACAATGGCATCTTGTTCTTCAAGATTTCTTGGTTAGAAATGCGTACACATACGCACATATTTTTATGATGCACAGTGGTGCTGTCATGTCTCAGATACACCAGACATGTTGTATTGGGTTTGTGTGGCAAGGTTTTGGTAACAGGGGGGCTAGAGGGGTGGCTCTGTTAGAAGCTGCTAGAAGCTTCCCCTGTGTCCGATAGAGCCAATGCCAGCCGGCTCCAAGACGGACCCGCTGCTGGCCAAGGCCGAGCCCATCAGCGACGATGGTAGTGCCCCTGTGATAATATATTTAAGAAGGGGAAAAAAACTGCTGCACAACAAGAACAGAGAAAGGAGTGAGAATATGTGAGAGAAACAAGTCTGCAGACACCAAGGTCAGTGAAGAAGGAGGGGGAGGAGATGCTCCAGGCGTCGGAGCAGAGATTCCCCTGCAGCCCATGGTGAAGACCATGGTGAGGCAGGCTGTCCCCTGCAGCCCATGGAGGTCCACGGTGGAGCAGATATCCACCTGCAGCCCGTGGAGGACCCCACACTGGAGCAGGTGGATGCCCGAAGGAGGCTGTGACCCGTGGAGCGAGAAGCCCACGCTGGAGCAGGTTTGCTGGCAGGACTTGTGACCTTGTGGGGGACCCATGCTGGAGCAGTCTGTTCCTGAAGGACTGCACCCCATGGAAAGGACCCACGCTGGAGAAGTTCATGAAGAACTGCAGCCTGTGGGAATGACTCACGTTGGAGAGGTTTGTGGAGGACTGTCTCCCATGGGAGGGACGCCAGGCTGGAGCAAGGGAAGAGTGTGAGGAGTCCTCCCCCTGAGGAGGAAGGAGCGGCAGAGACAACGTGTGATGAACTGATCACGACTCCCATTCCCTGTCCCCCTGCGCTGCTGGAGGGGAACGAGGTAGAGAAATCGGGAGTGAACTTGAGCCCAGGAAGAAGGGAGGGGTGGGGGGAAAGTGTTTTAAGATTTAGTTTTATTTTCTCATTACCCTACTCTGATTTGACTGATAATAAATTAAATTCATTTTCCCCAAGCCGAGTCTGTTTTGCCAGTGTTGGTAATTGGTGAGTGATTTCTCCCTGTCCTTATTTCGACCCACGAGCCTTTTGTTATATTTTCTCTCCTCTGTCCAGCTGAGGAGGGGTGTGATAGAGCGGCTTGGCAGGCACCTGGCATCCAGCCAGGGTCAACCCACCACAATGTAGTATATGAAGTAGAAATGTCCAAGTGGGAAAAGAAGATATGCCCAGGAAAGTCTAAATATGTGACAGCCCCTCCTAAAGTGTGACAGGAGGCTTTAAGGCTGCTGAATAAATCAGTGAAAAATAGAGGGCAAAGGCAACTCAATCCATAGCTTGCATTTTGTATTGGGTTGAGATAGGGATTATTAAGTTGCATACAAAAGTAAGAAGCTGCTAAAAAGGACTCAAAATGACATTTTGAGTAATTTGGGGCATTGTTGGATGGAAAGTTAGTCTGATGTTTTACATATGAGTCATGGATATAATCGGGTTTGTCAGGTGTTTATCTTTTAGTCTTACAGTAGTGGTTTTTAAGTGTTATTTGGATTAAAATTGCATGCAACAAAATTTGATACGGCATCAGAATTCCATAAACAAATCTCATCTTTGGTTTTTGTCTTGAAACTTGTAATTTTGTCACAGTTGTGACACAATTTCCCCAAACATTAAAACTGGAGTTAACTGCACTATTAGAGCTGTGGTTATAAATCCAGCCAATGCCCATACTATGCAGTGATTAACTAGTTCCTGCAACTGCATAGATCTCTACTGATAGCTATAACCTGCAAGGTGAGGTGATTGCTCATAACTACTGAGCAGATATTCCCATATATCACTGCATGAAGACATCAATCCTTTTCAAGGTTAAAAGGATATTTCTCAAAAACAGGCATTGCTGCAGTTCATAAAGGCAATAATACAAGCAGGTTTTCATGCTTGAACCGTTCTGTTGGTGTTAGAACTTCTTAAGTTCAGGAGGATAAGCATTTTAAGCGTGCTAGCCAGCAGAAAAAAATATGTGGCATAGTTGCAGGATATGTGGTCTTCTAGGCTCATCTTCTCTTAATTTCCCAAGTTTTCAGCAGCAGAAAGCTATATTCAATGGGACATGCAAACATGGCTGCCCCTTCCATCTACTTCCCTTCTTTTGGACTAATCCTCTATTTCAAATGGAAGTGAAATACCCTTCTTGCTGTATATATCCCTTAGTTTTTTTTCTAGTCAAATTATACTGCAAAATGCATAAATGTAGTAATTTTGTAAATGATTTTCCAATATCATAGATGTAAGTTCAGGGAGTTTGTTTCCAGTTCTACTGGTGATGTATGTGCCTGGCTGGGTGTGGATTAGATCCCTTTTGGGGCTATTCCTTTGCTGTTACTGCGACTTAATGTATTCGTTATTACATGAGCTACTGTCACATCCATCCTTACCTGGAAGGAAAACTGACTTCATAAATGAGACGCGTACATCTGAATGTGGGTTCAGTTTCCAGTGTTGCCCAAAGTATTTTTGTGTGATTTTGGGTGAAGGAAGCATTATTTGTATTCTCTGTAAAGCGGCAGTTTATATTTCTGTCTCAGAGCTGTTTGGGGAGAACAAATCCATTAATATATGTAAGAAGCTCAGAAACTGCATTGACAAGAATCATAAAAATCTAGACAAATAGCAGAAACTTTTCTGGATGGAAGAAACCAGAAAGTTACAGGATTTGGTCCTTTCTTTCCTCTTTTCTGCTTTTGTTTTTGTAATTCTCTATTGTCTAGATAAATTCTGTAATTTTAAAGCAGAACCTAGCATTACCATAATATTGAGGAGAAAAGCATGTAAATCAAAAAAAAGTAATTTTTTTCACAGTGTTGTAATAGTGTACTCCGACCACCTTTAAGCAGGGATTCAGTTTTTTCGCATTCAAAGACTGTACTATTTCCTACCCAAGATCACATAATGCACTCTTAGATGCACAAGGAGCTTTCCTAGAAAAGCCATTTATTATTTTGACTTAAAATCAATTTAAACGCAGTCCCTTTTAGAACATTAGTATTTGTCAGACCGTTTTTATGTCCCTAGTGATCTTAATGGAGTATCAGAAAGTCTTAAAACTCGCTAGGTCTTTGTTCAGCTTCATTTGCAGATGATTATTTTTTATATAGGAAAAATGCTATCCTGTTAAAATTATTCTCCATAACTCGTGAATTGGCCTTGATAGAGGAAGACAGTACTCCTCCATGGAGAATTTCAGATAACGTAGCATTGTAGAGGCACATTAACACCACATTTTTACAAATAACATATCTAGAATCCAGCAAACTTAGCACTTGTTTACAGAGATGTAACTAATACTCTAAAATATACTTTATTCTTATTTAATGTGTACATTGACTTTAACACAGTTTTGATTTAGAGTTGTATTTGGATGCACAGTTGCAATAGTACCTGTGGGTCTGTTCTGGCAATTTTTAATACATCTGTAGAAGGTGTGTGAAAAATTTAATGTAAACCATGTACTACTTATGTAATGGCTTAATGTAAAGCCTTCAGAACTCAAAGGAAGCATTCTTTGGAGGGCTGTAGATCAAGTGTTAAATGACCAAGTTAAACGAAATGTATTCAAGACTAACCTTTGTCTTCACTATTCATGCATGTATGGATCCTTCAGTAGATGTAGGTGTGTGCATATCTGGGCGTGTGGACAGAATACACCCTGGAGAACCTTGTTTGGTGCCACTGTTTGCATAGTGCCAGTGCATGCGAAGAGAGACTGGGATTTCCAGCACAATATGATATTGGTATCAGTGTCGCAAGCCTCCTCCACCCCAACAGTCAGCTGTCTACAACATTTCAAATGATTCCCATATTACTTGTTCTTTGATGTAATTTTTAGGCATTTTGATATATACTGTAAAGAGAAAATTTTCACCTTTGTGAGCATTGAGCATTAGGTCTTAACATCTTTCTGGCTCTGTATACGCAAAATATTTTGCAACGTGCTAATATGTATATTGTAACTTTCTGGAAAGGAAAATATGCTTGAGAATACAATCACAGTTTTGACAGTACCAACTGATTTTTAATATTTTGTTAGAATTATATCTTTTCCTATTAATCTATCACCAGACTTGATGCATAAAATAAGGTATCTGTTTTGCTGTTTGCAGGTGTTTTAGACATAAATCTGTAAATAAATGTATATTTTTCTCTTGGACTTTGGTGTTAAAGTAAATGCCCAAGAATCAGTAACTATGGTCTTTCTTGACTTCCAACAATTAACTATAGATTTTTATAACCATAAGGAAGCAAATTTGACTTGCTGTATAGCAAGTCTCTGGAAGCCAAGATCAGATCATTTGTCTAAAGTTCTTTTTCCCCTTAACAGCCAATTTAAAACATCAATGTAAATAACTTTAGCCTAACATAATCTGTATACAACTGTTAGCTCTAAGACTGAAGTAGTTTGCATGAATTTATTTGTTTTCTTCTAACAAAATGACTGTGAGAATTGTATGTAAATAATAAATGGAAGAGCTGGTTGCAGCATGAAAGGTAATTGATCGTAAGAGCAGGAAAAAAAAGTCCATGTTTTTAATTTGGAGACAAGAGGAGTTGGTCAATGCAAAAATACATTCTGTGTTAATTTTAAACTATACAATTCCAGCTAAATGAGAGAACACAGTGAAAGGGAAGAAATGTCTCATAATGAAAATAAGTTTCTTTTCAGCATAATGTGATAGTCCCTGTTGTGTGTTCCTCTGAGAAGTACACTGTGCTTGTACCTTCTGAGATGTACAGTGGCTAACCACTGGGTAAAATGCTTTGAAAGTATCTTCAAGTATGTCTTGGTTTTATTGAAACAAGAGCCTGTATGAGCAGGATGATTTTGGCAGAGATCTGAGTATTGCATATTGGGTGTGAAAACAGAGGTGGCAGCTGGCATGTCTAAAACCTTTCACCCCTTTACTGGAGCTAGTATTGGTAGAATAATGAGGTAGCGCTGGTAGAATAATAGATTAGAATAGCAGCATCGATAAAGAAGCTCCTTCATTTCACAGGTGTTTCTCAATAATCTTGTTATTTTACATTTTATTAAAATATTAAACTGTCTGTTGCTTTGATCTAGAAAAAAATATTTTAGTACTCAAGGGTTTACAGATTTTTTTTGATGAAAATGTCTTAATGTCAGCGTGTAATATAGGGTATTTTTTTTAATGTTATGGTGACTTATGTAGCTGTGCAAATTGAACATTTAGTTGGATTAAATTAATGAAAATATTTTGAATTAAAATCTGCATGTCATTTAAATTATCATTGGTTAAATCATTTGCTTTCATCTAGAGCAAGGTGATGTATCTCTAATCTAGAGTTTTTCTTAGGTTTTAATAATCCAGTAACACATTGGAGACCCTGGGTAGTTACTGCTGTCACTTACTAAGTTGACTCAGAACTGCTCAAAGAGGGACCATCTTGCTTGTGATCCTTCTTTAGTTTTGCTCTCTCTTGGAACACAAACACTTCAACTCTATTTCCAGTGTGACTGCTGACGTTCAGTAACATCTATAATTACTAGACCTGAGGATGTTCTTACTGCTCTCCTTTGTCTTTTCAACTTAATAGTCTCATTTTCTCCTCTTTCTTTTCCTGTATTTTTGAAATTGTGTTAAAAATAGCCTTGAACTACTGTCAACACTAAAAATGTTTTGCTAAGTAATTTGTTACTCCTTCAGTTGACCTTGCCGCATTTCATCTTCCTCCTTTCCTCCAGAATCAGCTGTAGAACTCTGCTTTGACTGAGTTTTAGAAACATGGTGTTGAGGTTCTGACCGCTTTAGGCAGAAACACACTGAGGATCTCGTGTGGGATAGCAGATTAAGTAACACCCGGTGCATTATATAAGGGTAGTTCATAATTTAAATAACTAAATTAACATATCTTGTAGGTTAGCTGACAGCATTTGCCCTTCATACTGTATTAACTAGTTTTAGAACTCACCCGGTGAGGATGAGTGGAATGGGGCTGATGCAGTACATACTGTAGATGCTGAATTTTACAAACAAAAGTTAAGAAAGATTTGGGAAGCACTTTCTTGAAATATTGGTCTTTGTAAACAAAGAAATACTGCTTTTATGAACATTTATATTAGCAAAGTCAGTGTTAATTTATTGATGGAAACAAAACATGAAAGTTACAAACAGTATAACTAAAATATGTGGCTGAATATTCAGGAAATATTTTCTTACTCTATGCAGAGTCCTTAATTTGAATACTACTGTGGAGATCATAGACCAAGTATACCCCAAAGTGCTTGGCATACGATCGCATTACAATTTAAGGAGAAACTGAAAATTCTAACTGAGGTAAAAGTTTTCAATGATGCTTTTGGTTTTGCTCAGTAAAGCCTCTTTTGAAGAGAGGGAGATAGATGGAAGATTAGGAGGAAAATGTTCCTGTGCTAACTTCTACCTAGTAAGGTAAGAAGGAACATCTATAGCTTTAATGATACCAGAATTTTGCTTTTCTTCTAGCTGATTGTGACCTGGCATGAGATCCTATATTGCAGACATATGGCAGAATAGCTATAAATGAAAGCATATTTCTATACTTGAAAAGTAAAAATTATTTTCGGGATTTATGATTACCTTAAGAAAATAAATTACAAGCGCAGAAAATGTAGTAATAACTTTAAAATGGCAAAAGAATAACTGAAGTGTTACAGGTCTGAGTTTTTGATAAATAAAACATTCACATGTGCTTAATTTTGACATATAATGACAATATGGTTTAAATTAAGGCATTTTGATATAATTAACCTGAGATTAGGTTAAGATGGTTTCTAAAATAAATTGGCTTCTCTTTATAATGACACTTGATGTGAGATGGATGAAGAAGTATTTTCCTTGCCTGCTAACTCCACCTGGCACATACTCTGGTGAGGAAGTGGCTGAGATTGAGATCTTTCAAGAAGAAATTAAGGCTGGTCCATATCTGTCTTTCACACTTTGATTTTCTAAAAGCGTGTTATTTTCTTGCCAGTGGCTGGATGTGGAATGTGGACTGGCACTCTGACCCATCCTGATGCTCCAGAGCGTCTTTTCAGTTGATCATGCAGACTCCCATTTGGAATTTTTGGAGGCTCCAGCTCTGCACTCTGTGTTACTGCTCATCACTATTATTTTCACCAAAATGATTCAGCAGTTTTCTCCCAAGAAAGTTACCAAGATGCAGGTGTTTTGTGGTTTTTTTTACTTGAACTTTGTAATACCCTATATAACTAGCCATGTGCAATAGTTATTTGTCACTAATGTAACTACTGCATTGTTTGTCACTAATACAATAACTATAGAGTCTTACATCAGAGAACTAGTACATTATAGATGGGAAGAACGTAAAATTATCTGCAAGTGACCTGAATATTTTCCACAATAATTCATCTATTGACTGAACCAAGTAGCTTATCAAATGCTGCTGTAGTTTATTTTCTAACACACCGAATTCTGGGGGTTTCAAGCTTATAATTTGGCATTTAACTCTCTGGTTGCTTTTGCCTCACCTTTGTTCCTATTGGGAAGCCATTAAGCATGCTTGTTGCAATGCTGTTTTAACATTGAGAGGCTGTTTTAACATCTGATCTACACATATGGTTGTAGGCTCATTTGATACCCCATTGGTTATTAGGTGTGTTGGATGCTAATAGGTTAAAACATAATTCACTATTGACCTGATTTTGCATTCTGAGGATAAGAGATGTTTGTGAATCAGGTGGCCTGTATAGAGATTATTTTAGAGACTGGTGCTCGCTTATTTTTTAATCTGTTCTGTACATGGGTAGCTGAAATCCAAAAGGTTGAATGAGGTTATGAAGAGATGTAGCAAAATATATCATTTATTTTCAGTGAAACTTACAACATAGTGTTGATTAAAAAACCCCAAAACCTCATAGCATAGAAAGTTCATTATGAGGATTTTGTGGGAGGGGTATGGCTGGGAGCTTAAAACACTGGATTTTGTCATTATCTCTTCCTCCTTGTAAGCTCTCTAATACTTCCTAATCCCTGCCACTGAGTGACCTTTGCTTAGAGAGTTGGATGGCAGCCCTTGACAGAGCCTTACAGTCAGAACACAGTAATGACAACTGAAAAATCACCCGTATATCAGACAAAAAAAAAAGGGGGAGGATAAGGGAGAAGAAAACAGATATTTCCTTTTTTCTCCTCCCCTTTTGTCTACTTTCAGGTGTCAACTTGAAAATGAGTTTTTAGGTGTGTTAAAATATAAAAGCAGAAAACATGGACCTAATTTTTAAAATTATTAAAGATTTTTTAAGACCAAATCTGGTCTTGGCATGTTTTCAGATAGACTTTTCCCACTGTTCTGTAAATCTGTGCCAAATACATATGGGCAGCATAGAGGTAGCGACATTTGGGTTAGTCCTAAAATTAGAGAGAATCCTGATTTAGGGCTTGACTTCGTCAATTTTTTTAACTTAAGAACATCGATTTCAAAAGTAGACAGCAGTTGTTTTCCCTTCCATGAAGGCTGTTGCTCAGTTTTTCTGAAAACTGAGTGCCTTTATAGGGCACTACACATTTGGTTTTTTCAAAGGATAGGGAAAAAGGTTCCCAACTTCATTGAATTTCAGTAACAAGTAGGCATCTAATTTACTTTACTATTTTAAAATTCTTCTTTAAGACTTCAACGTAAAGCATTTTAACTTTATTTCTTGGTCTTAACTTTTAGAAGCTTTAGAAATACTTTTTCATAAAATTTTATGTGGTTATTCAAGCAAAACTTTTCACAACCAATTGAATAGTCCAAGTGTAGGTATCTAATAAGGAATAGCTCTTGCTGTATAGAGCCAGCAACAATAGGGGCAATAGTAAGTATATGTTGTTGATGGTAGTTTGCTTAACATTTTAATTTTTGCAACCACAAAACTGAAAAGCAAAGGAAAAATACACTTGACACTGCTCTTATCAGTGTCAGTTGTATCTACTTCTCAGTACAGTATCTTCTTGTGGATGTACAGTTCACTAAGCCTTAGATAAGCTTTTTGGGAGAATTGGATTAAGGAACACATAGAGAAAATATCTATTTTATATAGACATATATATGCATATGAATACTAAGAAGCTAGATATATTTGTTAAATTGATATACAGCTCCTGAATATACAAATCTGTGTTGTTAAGTAGGTGGATGTAGATGGATGTTGAAACGTAATGTAGTTAAGACTTTGCTCTATGAGTGAAAGCACTTTTTCTTAAAAAAAAAGAATATTTAGTGATTTTAACTCTTGTTTCTATTTAATAACAGTGGCTTAGAGGAAGAGTAGTATGTGACTATCATGACTTTGAAAATTAGTATGAAGTGATTTAGATGAATGTCAGATGTTTGAAGTGAGATTTAACTCCTTAAAACGTAAGGGAAAACTAATCTATATCAAAAACCGCATGGAACATTCTCAATAATGGCTTCTGCCAAGATTGTGGTATGGTATAGGAGAGATCTTTGCTGGTGAGAGAGATCATATCCAATTCCTGCCCCAACACCAATTCAGGCAAGTAGTATCTTGCTTGTTCTCACTCCAGGTAGGCCCAGAGAATATGTGATCATTTAATGTTATCCATCTGAGATCTAGTTATCTAGGTTTCCTCTGTAACAATGTCTGGCAACTCTTGTATAAGTATCTCCATATAAGAGAATGAATCATCCTCTGGGATGATAATCTTCCCCCATTGACTAGGAAAAGATACTAAACGACTGACTTACACCCTTGGTTTCGTTGCTTAAAAATAGGGGAAAACAATTTTACCCTTAGAACTAGTATGAGTTGCATAAATTTAAAATAGCCCCTGAAGCTACTCTATCTTAAACCAGAGCTCAGGGTATTACAATTCCAAAACACAGCAGAGAAGTCAGGGTTAGTTGTTTCCTAATGCTACCTGATAAAAACAAGGTTATTAGAGTTTGAAATCAATTTTCTATGAGTAACTGTTGCCTTACTGGGAAAATACACACTTTTAGATTCTTGTAATTAAGGTTTTCGCCATTTTAGCCAAATAGGCAACTAGTCAGCATTCACAGAAAATACCAATCTAGGAATAAGAGGATGTTTAGAAGCTAGATTTGTGACTAAAGCAATAGGATAGTAATTCTGGGGTTCCCCCTCCTGGAACCTGTTACAGGTGCATTGAGACATTCATATGCATCCCCAGAATTAAAAATGGACTGGATATAGGTGGAAAATGTCAACTTTTTTTCCCCTGGAAACTCAATTTAACTTTGAAGTCTTCATTAAACAAGACATTTTTTCCTCTCAAACTTTTTCATTTAAAGGAAAGCATCTTGTAGGTGTGTGGCAGAAGATAGACAGTAGAAATTGAAATGCAGACTTTGGAAAATATCTGGAAAAGCGCTAAACGACTTCAAAAGTAGTATGGCCGTGAATCCAGATGTGTTTGTCACAAATAAGGTAACTTGATTTTTTTTTTTTCATTACTAAATCATTACTGGTTTTAACCAAAGCTTTCTACCTGTATTCTTCTGCCAGATTTTCATTCATATGAATAAGACTACAGGGAGTGATTTGATTGCAGAGACTTCTTCAGTATTCATAGGATAATTTATGTTGGAAGGGAAAAAACACAGGTTGCTTGATGCTCTGTCCAGGTGAATGCTGAATATCTCCAAGGACAGAAATAGCACCACATAGCAACACATACAAGTTGCAACATGGAAAATTTCAATCCGGTTTCAGGTAAAAACTTTTTAACACTGAGGGTGCTCAAACACTGAACTGGAGCCCAGAGCAGTGGTGTTATTTCCGTCCTTGGAGGTATGTAATGATGTGTAAAAAGAATATAGTAGCTACTGTATGTAGGAACTGAAAAGTTTTAAGCCTTCTATGTATTTTTAAAACCCTCAACTTTGGCATACGTCCAGAGGCAATTATAAAAATATACCAAACCCATCTATCAGTTTCAAAAATTCTGACAATATCAAAAAGCCAGAATCTATTGTTACAGCTAAATGAGGGAAAACACCCACCTACAACTACTGAATTTTGATGCTGCTGTCATTTCTGTTAAAAATTATTTCAAAAGTATATATAATGAAGTTTTCATGGCAAGAGAATTGGACACATTATTTGTTGCTTAAATTTGTTATTTATTTGGTTCTGCAGTTTGGTGAGGTTTTTGTCCCTTGAAATAATCATTAGTTCATATCTTGGGAAAAGAGAAACAGAAGAGACTTTACGTATAGCGATGGAGACTCTATGAAATAAAGATGTGGATGATGATTTTTTTTTTGGTTCCTGACCAACCCACAGTAAATTTTAAAGTATAGTTAGAATATATTGAAGCCCTTGGTCTACATCTTTAACAAATCTAAAGAGCCTGCTCTCCTTCAGCTCCTACATCCAGTATGTCATGTGGGTTTTAATAAATAAGTACTTTTGCAGTTCACCTTCATGTAGTTCAGTGCTAAGGAGGGAAAGAAGTGATTCACCAAGTTTTTTCCCTCAGCTTTTGGTTGTTTGCTGGCTGCTGCTCCGTTTACCTTCCCGCTGTTCTACTTAGCGCTCCATTAATATCCCAGCTGCTCTGCTTCTGCCGTCCTTAAGATATGCGACAGGAAAAAAGGGGACTAACCCTAGGAATCCACAGAATGAGCTTCCTGGCAATGGAGAGGAACAGAAGGTTGTGGAAACCAGAAGTGAAGGCCTCATGGAAACAATTAGCAAATCTGTAAAACCTGGCTGATCTCTTCAGAAACAGGCAAGGTATTCCTGAACTTAGGAGAATGCTTGTTTACTTTGGTCATCAACAAACATGTTTTGCCACCCTTACCATGTGTTTTGTCTTACTCCATAAATACCCTAACTGAGAGAAGAGGCATTTGTTCAGTGAAGTACTACACAAGAAAATAAGACAGCAAAATTTGTTTCCATGTATTTTTGAGTACTCCTGGTGGCTCCCTCCCAAGCTAACCAAAATAAATTGTTGAGGAACTCAAAAGTTTTTTTTTTGTTTTGTTTTTGTTGTTGTTGTTTGTAATAACTCTATTTAGAAACTAACAAAACCCAAAGCTTGCACTTGGTCCCCCAAGGGCTGCATTTTCTAGCTTGTTTGGCAGCTCTGTTACTTGCCTGTCTAAAGTAAGCAACATGACAGACCAATTGTCTGAAATCTTTGTTCTGAAAGGCTATTACCTTAACAAAAACTCCCACTGTGATTCCAGGACATGCAGATGCAATAATTTTCAAGGAGGTTTTTGCACCTAGTTAGCTGTCACTGTGTTGACAAAAGAATGGGATGAAGGCTGCTCCTATGCATTTCTGTTGCTGCTTATTTTTTCTATTCTTACCACGTAATGACTAACAGCAAACAAGCCAGGATAAATATTATTTCTTAATAGTGTAGATGAATGTTGATGAATGTGATTGTAACTTAAAGCACATCTGTGGAAAACTTGCCCCCACAACTTATTTAGAAAGATTCTCCTCTTTATATAACATGCAATGCTGACTGCTGCTCTGTATCGAGGAGTAATGTCCTTTATCTTAAAATGCTTCTGCATCCTTTGATGTCTATTTTGAAGATCCATTCAAACATTTGATGAACATGTAATTTCATAACACTTGATTTCTAGGTATGGGTAGAAAGAGAAATCTTGCAAACCATTTTAAGTCAGAGCTTTTAATTTGAAAACCAGTGTCCTTTAACCTTTCCAAAAGCACGCTTTTATTGTTGAAAGAATAAATCTGACAGTTTTGGCCAAAGCTGTAAATGTGTCCCAACAAAAGGTTCTGTAAAAGAAAGCAGTTGTAAAATATATCGATGCATCTGCTTCTACACTGTAAAATTATAGTGAAACAACAGTGGATCCTTGCCGACTCCTCTGGTCAGTTTGGTAAGAATCATGGCCAAACGGAGAGTTCTCAAATAGAAACAGGAAGGATTGAGTTAAATTATGTGTGACTGACACAATAGGTAATAGGTGATAAAAAATTTCCGGTATGGTGCAATGAGAGGAGGAAAATAAGCCTATCCCAAGAATAAGGAAACCTTACCTAATAACTGTATTTATTGCTTTTACAAGAAAACTGACTTCATTGCATTAAGTCCAAGACCTAATGATTGTGATATTTCTTTAATAAGAGTTTTCCTTCAAACTATCTGGTAAACAAAGTTAGAGAGTTCAAGTTGCATCTGAAGCAAGAATCAAGTTAGAGCATCTGAATCTTATGCTCATATTGTTTAAATTGTGTTTTGGGTTTTTTTTCGTGCCTGAGAATCCACATTTAGCCATTGATGGGTGGGTCTATTTTTCCTTACAGTAAGGATTCTCAAAAAATACCTGTGGGCCTTCCAGCCTGAATTGTATGATTCTAAAAATAACATTTAGAACAGGTTTTATTAGGAAGAAAAATTTAATAGTTAACTTTAAAATAAAAGAATAGGTAAGAAAAATGAAAAGGTTTATAAATAACTTTCCCTCTGTCCTGTCTCCTGTGTCTGGACCTACCTGCAAGGTTTAATGTTTTTGTGTTGCGGCAAAGCCTGTGTGTTCCTCTAGTGTGTAGTCCACCAGGAAGGACCTGGTTGTATGTTTCCTTCCTGTTCCTCTCAGAAATGTCTTAGTCCCTTAGCCCACTTACTATGCTAAGGGCTTTTTCCATCCACAATCTCATTCTCTGCCTCTTCCCATCTCAAACTCTATGTGCCTCATCCCGATCTAAAAAGCTTTTATCCCTCAGCATACAGCATACTCTCTAGAGCAGAAGTAATCAGCTCCTCCTTCCAGAAGATTCTCTGGTCTGATCTGGACTGATCCTATCCGTCTCATTTTGAGTGGATATTAGTTTCAAGCTGAGAAACAAAACAGATGCTGTCCATTGTATTGATTCCTCACTGGTGTTTCTATATTCTAAAAACAGATGTCTTAATTAAATTTTACACTTTTTCCATATGTAGGAAGCCTTAATTGGCCTTTGTAGCATTTGTTAGAATGCACAAGATGCAGCTCATTATATATCATAAGTGTATTAAAGGATCTTCAAATGTCACAAGAGATGCAGAGGAAAGCCTTGATATTAAGTGAAGTATTGCGTACAGATGGCCTCACTCTTAGAAGTATATGACATGGATTAGGCTGTTTCATCCTGTCTCTTCTCTTTTACCCTATGTATGTCTAAGGTTTCTTTTTCAATTGGCTTCAGAATATTCTCCCTATCTCAGCTGGTGGGTGAACATGGTTTTGATTGCAAGGGATGGGGCAGCAGGGAAAAGCATATATTTGCAAAATGTCCTTTCATTTTAATAAATTGTTGTGGCTGCTCCTGACTGGACAGAGGAATCCAGATAATGCCAGTAGACATTTTTCAGATCAAATTTCTGCACCTGATATTTGCTATAAAACCACAATTTAGTTTTAACTATAGATGCACAAATGAATGTCTGTAATAGTGATGCATATGTAATAACAATGAGGTTGTTTGAATTGAGATTTAATGCAGTTGAGAGATTTAACCTTGCATTACAGAGAGTTTTTAAAGGGTCTAGGGTAATGGTGCTTGTAAAAGCTTCTGGACAATAATGGACACACTGGGCAAGAACATAACTAGCTGTGGGAAAGTAATGTAATTCCATCTCCTGCCTAGCTGCTGTATTTGCTTAAATGGATAATTTTTGCCAAAGGCTTTAACTGTTGGCAACTGAAATCAAGTAGATTCTGGGGAATCCTGCACCACCTCATAAAATGAATATTTAAAGTCAGTGACAATTAGTCTTGCAAGGTTAAAAAAGCAGAGATTGCTATAGAGCCAGCCTCAGATTAAATATTATTTGTTAAGGTTGATATTTTGACTGCTCCTGAATAATCAGCTCTTGAGTAACCATATCATGGTGTTCTGTTAGGAGTCCTTTTAGTTGGCACTGGTTTTTATACCATAATATAATTTATAGGCTCCTGTGTCAGAAATCACTAGGCGGCCAAATAAACAATATGTCCTTCTGTCTGTTCAGGAGAAGTGTAATGTTCAGAAATATTGATCCCCTGTGCCAGCTAAAGCCATAATGAGGATAACACCAAATGAACCAAAAGCTGCTTCAACACGTCTCATCTATTACCCAAAGAATTGTAAAGTTAGTAACATATTGACCTTGTTGTGACACGGTAAAAATTACTGCCGCTGGGGCTGCTTAGTATTTTCAAATGGCTGCTCCTCATGGGAAAAAGAAAAAAGGAAATATTTAGCTTGTTCACCACTGGTTTACTTTTTATTGATTTCCTCCCCCTGCAGATTTAAATGTAAATACTCAGCAATAAGGCATCAAAGTCATCTTAACAGAGGATGGCAAAAGCACGTTGTTGGCCAAAATTTTGCTATTAAGAAGAATTTGGCAGCTTTTGTTTGTCACTTCTCCTCTTGCCCCCTTTCCCCCCTGGGCTTAATTCCAGAATTAGGTGAACGCTTCACCCATGGCAGTGTTCTGGGCTTAGTGCAGGAGACTGTCAGAAATAATGAAATGCCGATCACCTGAGTTCACTGCTCACTCTTAAAATCTCTCCCACTAAAGGAAATCTTCATTTTCATTGAAATTCTATTCAGTTTTGGAGAGTTTATTCCGTGCTAATTATGAATTAAAAAAATTCAAGCTGGAGACGATAATAGAATGACTGATTAAAAGTGAAAAAAGATTAAAAGATTGTCCATGAAATTAGTACATTTAAAAATTAAAATATATCATCATCTGGTTTTTTGCTGTGCCAAAAGAACATCTAATAAAACTAGTAAAATGTAATTTGGTCTATTTTTTTTAAACTCAAGTACCTTCAAAAAAGTAAGTAGATGAATAAGCTGGTAATGGACATTATTCTCGACTCGTTGCATTGATTGTATTAATGTTATTTGGAGTCTTGCATTAATATTGAACGGTGCAAAGAATCTTTAATTATGCCTTCTCTGGTAAAGAAAAGAATGGCCTTTGAGGACCAGCACTTATACTGTTCATCAGCACATCGTTTGGTTCCTGCCAACTAGCACTCTTTCAGCTGATGCCTGGGCACGGTTCTTGTGAGGGTTATTTCCAGTGGGAAGCTGGGCTGCGGCTGTTGTGGGATACTTTGAGCAGAGGACAGTGCAGCCGTGTACGTATAAACTGCGCTGTGCTGCACTGCTTGGCTCCTAAGTCAAGAAGAGTCCCTGGCCTGTTATATTTAGCAGTGTAGCAATAAACTGTGTGTGTTACAAGATTTTCTCTGTAAGCCTTTTAAAAACTTCTTGGAATTAATTGGTAAAGTAAAAATATGTCTTTACATCTTTTTATTTAAACACTTAATAAATTGGATGCAGGAAGATAATGTAGCACAACTAAGGCAGTATTCAGATTTTAAAAGCTTTGTTACTTTGAACTATATTTTTAGCTTTTAAACTTGGCTTGGGTTAAAGCTGATTTTATAAAAATATCCAGAGCTGATTTTATAAAAATCTCCTTATCTGATTATTTAAGACTCTTCTCTGCTGTCATTAATCCTTTTTCCCATATCCTCATGTGTCCCCATCTCTATCAAAAACCACCTCCAGTGCCAATATACAGTAACGCATATATGCCAGGCCCTACAAACTGAGTTCTGATAAGACTAAAACCAGTGAGATGGACAGCATAAATCAACGTTTGGGCTCAGATTACAAAGCTGTTCATGAAGTTTGTTCCTTTTTAACTTAGCATTTGCACTGAGACACGAGCTGTTACCATTTTTAGAAGTGGCTGACTTCTCCCATAAACTGCATCTTTTGAACTGGCCAAGGTCATAAACCATCACTAAAATGAAAGTTCAGAAAACTGCCTCTGAAGTTGCACAGCTAGGAACAGTTTTTCTTGTCAATACCATTAATAAAAAAATGCAGAGCTAAGCTGGCACACAGCATTACCTCCAATTTTGAAATAACTGATCAGTGAAGTCTGAGAATATACCTCATCTCCTCTGCAGTTTTCTTGACTTGCGAGTAAAGATTGTTCTGCTGCAAATACTGAACTAGCAACTAACAAATGGAACATGTTAAAATCTTCCTACCTTGTTGGCTTTTTATTAGGTTTTTAAATTCTGTTTATCCCTTTAGCCTAACAAATTCTGGCATATCTTTAATGATGGGTTTTCACCTGAATGTGTTTGCATGGAACTGAGTTACTAGAATGAGTTCTGAATGATATAAATATACTGTCTGGAGTCTAGTCTCAAGTAGATATGAAAGAATAGCATGAATGTGGCCATTATTGATGTCAAAATTTTATCTGAGTTGTTTAATAAATTTATACAAACAAGTGCATAGTTAGCTCTGAATTTTAGATTTTTAAATTTTTTTTTTAACTGAACAATGAAACTCTGTGTTCAATTTGCACGTGTGATTCTGTTTCTGTAGCGAAATCTCCAAAGAATCCAATTGTGTGATACCAACAGTAGTAAAACAGAGAATGATTGTGTGATTGCAGCCTATTTTGAGCTCCAGTTTGAGAAAAGCTGGTCTGTACTGTGCTTTGTAGGTCAGCCTTGGAATAGAAGTTTTACAGTAGCTTCTTGATAATATTCTCATCGGTGTATGTGCATGTGTTATTCTCTTATTTTTTCAGAAAGAACATATGAATCAACTGAGCCTTGCATATTAAGCTTTTGGGCAGTTTGTTGTGCAGTTTGTATTTTACTGTAAAAATCTGAATCAAATAACTTAGACTTGCTTAGACAGAAAGAGTGTTGGAACAGGACTATTACACTATTGCTTGAAATAAAACATAAACCTCACAGCTACAAGGATGTAGGCTTTAATCCTGCGTTTGTACCGTGT